>NC_091929.1:29589627-29916294 GCF_041260155.1 Ptychodera flava
TTAATTTGCATATTCAATGAATTTTTGTAATCAGTGATATTACTTTAAAATTACAGCATTAAAAGTAATGAAACGTGCTACAGATTTTGATCTGACAGATATCTAAATGTCCAATTGAGCATTGAGCAGTGTCACGTTAATAAACAGCTTATTGGCATATTGAATGATTTTTTGTAAAAAGTGATTTAACTCTGAGAGTACTGTGCGAAAGTTGATTAAACCTTCTACATATAGTGATATAACAGATATCTTATTGTTCTATGAAGCGTACTACTATTAATGAAACTGTTGTAAAACACGTGAGCACATTCAGTCCACATCAGTTTTTTCTATTTCTATAGGTATACGTCAGATGAAGGATTTAAACATGTTTGTTTTATAAAAGGGACAAAAGGGATGATTTCGATTTTGAAATAAATTATCCCCACTTGTCAAGTAATATTCCGTGTGCACCTGCTAATGGTGTGTACGTGTTTCAACTTCTCAGATATTGTAGGACTTGTGATTCCTACGCTGATTTCAAGTGAGACACAGCTAATTTGCATCAGAACTAGCGAGACAGGGATACACATCAAAAAGACTCGAAAGGACTTCAACAAGTTCTACGGTAGACATGACGACATTGTGGTCAAATATGACACCTCGGCCACTCAAATGACTAGCGACAGCATTCTCGGCTTTGACTTAATACAGTTATTCATATACTGTATCATTTTATACATTATTAAAGGGGAAGTTCACCAAGGATGATTTTTACATATGTGGTAGCTCTGTGGTCATTTACCCAAGAAAAGCTATTTTCACCATTTATAACTCGCCTGATTTTCTACGAAAATGATAAAAATAGTATAGGAAGTTGCCCATGTAATTTGAATCATGGGAAAAAAGCCCCAAGCTTGGAGCTTGCATCATGTGATGTGGAAGGGACCATCTTCAGATGGGTATGGCCCCCACATTGTCCACTCACGGTAATATAGTAGTAAACAGCAACACAATATCTGACAGTGGACAGTTTATTATAAGGGATTCCCGTTTATGCAAGGATACTCAGTATAAACAAAAGTTATGTAAATACGCACAGCCTGGTTTAAGCATGAGTGAGTGGACAATGCCATACCCATGGGAAATGGTGCCTTCCATATCACATGATGCAAGCTCCAAGCTTGGCGCTTTTTTCCCATGATTCAAATTACATGGGCAACTTCCTGTACTATTTCTATCGGTTTTTGTAAAAATCGTGCGAGTTATAAATGGCGAAAATAGCTTTTCCGGGGTAAGTGACCACAAAGCTAGTACATATGTAAAAATCATCCTTGTGAACTTCCCCTTTAAGACACTTTGGGACCAATTATGACGGGTGCAGCATACTTGCAGGGTAGGCTTACGCATTCCGGACACCTGGTACCACCATTAACTATCAGTGGTCCAGGATGGTCCTACTTAAGTTTGTAAACCGCAAATGTCCCATGGACCTGATAATGTATTACCTTGAATAGAAATGATTATTTGACCAATTTTATGGCATATCATGAAGGGAATTATTACACCTCGCGTATTATCCTGTCACTGTGGTCGGCAGAGCCTCACTCACATGACATAGAACAATTCAATAATAACACACGCTGAGAAAGGGCTGGTGCTTATGACGGTAATATTGATGATATCTATCAATATTATCGTAATTAGCACCATCCCTTCGGTGGGCAATAAATTGTGATCTTGCCCTTGCTAGCGTGCGTTTTTAATTTTATTAACCCGAGCAAACACTATTGTTTTCGGCACCGTGCGTAGAATGTAGTCAACGGTCGAGAATGGCCAGAGTAAAAAGTTCAATTTGTTGCTCGATCGCAATGCTACGTGAAGTTGAAGCTAAGGTCAACTTTAAGTAACATCTAAAAACGAAAACTCTGTAATAGCTTTTACAGTTTTTCTCGTATAATGTAGAAAATGTGTCTAATTCAAGCCGAGCTAATTTCCTTTCTGTCCCATAGAAAATACCAAGCGAATGTAGGCGATGATATGGTACGTGCAGAAACGACGCTCCAACCAATATTCACCTGGTACGCGCCTCCAATATTCAACACGAATGACAAAACTTTTAGTTACTGCTATTTTGGCACAAAATTTCTGTATTGTTCGCTCTGCTGTTATATGAAAAGTTCAATTCACGTTACCTCACTAATGTCACCCGGGCCCCGATTAAAATAGTTGTCGGACGCTGCCAGCACTACTATTATGATGCCAAATAGTAGGCGAACATGGTTTCTAACATTCATTCATTGTAGCAACTAAAGTGGGCATAAATATGACTATCTTTGTCCAGTAGTATATATTGAAGATGTATTTCAAATCGGTGTTTGCACTGAATGTTCGACAGACGTGGCAGCGGTGGAGGGGATTACGTAAAGTTCGGCGGTTACAGCTATTTCCAGTGTAGGCAAAAGCCTTAATGGCTGTTTATGGATATATAGGCAGAAGGTGGTAACAGAATACCCTAAATCCCCCAAAGGTGTGTAACAGATCGTGTTTACCTCCCCACTCCTCGTGTACACGAATGTTCAAAAACTCCCGCCAAGTGTATTCGAATGACCTGCGTCATTAGTATCCCCATCGTGCTTCCACGTCCTGTATATTCCCCTTTCAAGGGGCAGTCCTCAATCCCTGGCTCTCACATTAGTACTTGTTGACATTGGGTATTAATATGGTCTTTGTCACTTTGTGAATCATTGGAAATTTCATCAAATTGGTCAGTTTGCTTTAAGATAAAGCTGATAAGTAACCTGCCCTTAGAACCATTTTGCATCACAAGCTGAAGCAACGAGGCTGTTAAGAAAGCGACACGTAACTAACTGTGGAACCGGCCATTCTCTGGGTAATCTGGACTAAGACCCGCAATTACTTAGCGTGTAATGAAGGTCACAATCGTTACCCTTAACACTATTCAAATGAATTCAACTAAAAGCAAAGTCCTGAAATATTTATTAACATCATAATGACGAAGAAGATAATGCGATAGCGCCTTTAAGGAACAGAAGAGGAAGCCGTCGAGAAAACTCATTTATTAAAATCTGTTTGACAAGCGAGTTTTTACGAGAACAGTGGAAAATTATCATCAGGTTGTCGAATATCCCACGAGGGTCATACAAACCACTATACGTTTCTGTGCTCGCTGCTAATTGTTGTAGAAGGTTTTCATTTCATCGGTGCAGGTGACATCAGCCATTTATTAGTCAGTTATTATTCAAAATAAGATTATTTTCATACTTATGACAATGTGTGTATGAGGACGATGTAGAGCTCATGGCTACATATAATTCAAATTTTATTGATTTTGCAGAGAGATAATATGGTTTGGTGCAAGACGCACAACTGATAATGATAATTTGGTGCAGGAGGCATTGAAATGACACAAACGCATACAATATGGACATATCTTGTAAATCATCGACAATGGCGAAAACTTTTAACTCGACAGAGATACAAGATCTTCGTTTCTGAACACATAGATGTACAGGATCCTCAAAGGACTGTCACGTATACTGCATCCAAAAGAGGAGCACGCACATGTAACCACTGAGACTGCTTCGTATGCTTTGTAACAGCGACGTGTAAGGGTGATATTTCTTAAACATACACAAGTGAGTTTAGTTTCATAATACACACCTGTGAGCTTTGCAGCACATGCAAACTCCAAAAGGTCTCACTTATATCCTCGGAAGATTTTCTGCCTCTTTGACCGATTCATATCACACATTGGGAGGAAATAAATAACAAACAAGCGTATCGAAATGTGCGAGCGCCTGCGTTTTATCGATAAAAATTTAAACACAAGCACAGAAAAGTTTCACAATAAAGTGTTATGTAAGACCTTTAATTTTCATAGTAGGTATCCTTGCATGATGACCCTGCACTTGCCACTTTATTACTCTAGAGTGAATAATACTGCAAGTATAAAGTGAATAACCGAAAGAACGCATCAAATCGCGCATGCACTCCATTGTCACGTTCTTGCTTTTTTTCTTCAGTTTGCATGAAGCTATCTTCTGGAAATTGATCATTGACACGTACCGGACCAAAGTCAATATAATGAGAGACTCCCACTTATGTGGTGACTCACTCCTTAGAAATACTTAATTGTATAAGTGGTTTGGTAGTGCGGCCTAGCAAAGTTGGTTCCGTGTTCAATTAAAATGTTCCAGTTTAACAAACCGCATGTCAATTTAGGCCTATCGAAGGCCTATTTTTATTGCATTTTTTACGACAGTTCTGTTGCAATTAGTAAATTAAAATATGCTGCATATGTTACTTTGAGAAGTGCCGTCGTTATATTGTCTGAAAGTAATTCTTATTAATCCCAAAGGCTACCTATAATTAATTGCTGTCATTCCAACAAAAGAAAAGAAAATACCAGTATAGTACTCGTAAATAAAATTAAGGGAAAATTTGAAGCAATTTAATTCTCGACAACAAGCTATGCAGTCTGTACGCGAATAAAACAAAGTGGTTTCAATAAAGTTTGCAGTCACATTATGATTACATCAGTGTACACTTTAAAGAAATATTTTGGTGCCGTACAGGCCTTCTATTATGCGTTTCGCATCGAAAATGTCCGGGACAATTATACACGCAGCTCGATAAGAAAGTCGTTAACATAAACCTAAATGAAGTAATTAATGCAAAACCTTTAACAAAACTTCCATTGTTCTGGAAATTTATGATCAATGGTTCTGACCTACAGATTTTACACTACGGAGTTGTTTTATGCGTTTGGCCGCCTACTAGTCCTGTAAGATTGTACTACATGGATAGTAGTATACTGTACAAGTGCAGCAGGGCCGGGCCAAGATTGACGTGAGGCCTGCAGCAAGGTAAAGTTGACAGCGTCCATTGCAGAATGTCCGCGTCTTCGCCTTTCGCGTTTGAGAGGAAATTTACCGCTCTTTTCACAATGTACGGTGGCCCAAAAGTACGCGTTCTTCGTATCTAGTAATTTCTCCACGACTTAGGGACGGACCATTAGATCTTGGGAGGGGGGTGGTCAAAAACAGAAAAAAAAAATTTTCAGAGCAGAAAGTTAGGGGGAAAAAAATCTTCAAACTAGTTTGCAAAATAAAAAAAAAATAAATAAGAAGACAAAGGCGTAAAAAAAAATCTGCAAAAGTCTTTAAAATTTTGAATTTTTTTTAGATTTTACCGACAGAAAGCAACTTTCTGTATTTTTTAGTACATCCTTCCGGCACATTTTTAATTTTAATTTATACATTTAGAGTGACTGTATCCCTTATACTGGAAGTTGTGATTATCTTATCTTTTCAGGACTTTTGTATTCTGATCACTTGAAAATTATGAAATTATAGAATCTGTTTTCTACTTGTTTCCTTAGTACAAACCAAGCAGGTACACTAGGTAAAACATTGAAACTATGGTATGGTTGTCAAGACAGAAAGTTGTATTTGCCTTTTAAGACGAAGGTAAACAGATGCAGGCCACATCAGTTTCATTTTTTTCACAGCATTTTATTGCAATGATGAATGCAAGAATGGGTAAACAAGTAGAAACACGTCAATAATGATAAAACAACATATCAAGTCATTATGTATTATTTTGCTTTTAAAAAGGCATTTTCAATTCTTTTTTCTCAAAAAACAGCCTCAAAAAACAACAGCAACACATGTTTTAACATTCAACAATACACTACGTAGAATGCCATCTATCCAACAAATCCCAACACAACAACACACAAAAGGGGTTGAACTTTGAAAGTTTCTCGATAGCAAATACTGAATAAATCTGCATGAATAATCGTTTTGTGTAGCAAATTTCAAAGAAATTGGACAAGCCCTTTCAGAGAATACAGATTTTTTGACCATGAATGGCATAAATTGCCCTAAAAAGACAAATATTGAAATTTCAACACATCTATACACATCCAATCAATTTGGACATGCTGCTACAGAGAAATAGATGTTTTGATCAAAAAAGGGCAACAATTGCTCTAAAAGCACAAATATGCAAATTTAACTATATTATTTAGCTTATTTTAGCTTCTCAGCTTGTCAAAATCAATTGTAAATCATGAGATATGCATGATGTTTGGTGGGGTGCATGTAGCCATTTCACCACGCATTAGAAAGGGAAGCCAGGAAACCAATTTTCAAAACTATAGGAAGCTACTCAGGAGCAAGAAGACCATGTTTCAGAGGAAGATGTGTAATCCGAAAAAAATGCTCCCAAAGTGCCACCAAATAACACCATTTTAATCTCTATTTTTCAAAAGCTCCAACGGCAGCAGGGGGACACCCCCTCCTGACCACCCCCCGCAAAAATACTCCCCAAGTGCCACCAAATAACACCATTTTAATCTCTATTTTTCAAAAGCTCCAACGGCAGGAGGGGGACACCCCCTCCTGACCACCCCCCGCAAAAATACTCGCCAAGTGCCATCAAATAACACCATTTAAATCTCTATTTTTCAAAAGCTCCAACGGCAGCAGGGGGACACCCCCTCCTGATCACCCCCCGCAAAAATTCTCCCCAAGTGCCACCAAATAACACCATTGTAATCTCTATTTTTCAAAAGCTCCAACGGCAGGAGGGGGACACCCCCTCCTGACCTCCCCTTCAAAAATACTCCCCAAGTGCCACCAAATAACACCATTGTAATCTCTATTTTTCAAAGCTCCAACAGCAGCAGGGGGACACCCTCTCCTGACCTCCCCCCCCCCCCGTGACCGCTTGCGTGGCCGCTTGTGGTGCTTGGCACCACATCTTTGCCCTCTTTATCTTCAGACAGCGACGAACTAAAAAAAATTATAAATCTGAAAATTTACTCTGAAAAAAAAAATTTGCACAGCTAATCTCAATTGGAAAAAAAAAATTTCAGAAATTACAATAGTAAAAAAAAAATTTTCACAATTTCATTGTGACCACCCCCCTCCCAAGGTCTAATGGTCCATCCCTTAGAATTTCTCCCCGACTTATGTGTCAGCATTCAATGATAGCGTCGCATTCAATTGTTTCTCTCCGAGATATATGTCCGCGTTCAATGTCTGCGTCACAGTCAATTGTTTCTCTCCGACATATGTGTTCGCATTCAATTGTTTCTCGCCGAGATATGTCCGCATGTAAAACGGCAGCCCGTCCCACAGCTGCCAATACATCCAGGGCTAGACGGTGGCTAGATCATTAACCCCATAAGCTTACAATACAATGAACAACTTTGTCACTTTCCTTCAAAATCAATGAGTTTTTCGCGATCACGAACACTGAAAGAGTGATACTTTTTATGGATGCAATCATGGGTCATGGAGCGAGGGTCACGCCCACCAAAACTTGCCAGCGCCCTAATGTGTTGGTGACAAAAATCATTGACTGCGACGCCCATGTAATAGAGAAACAATTGACTGCGACGCAGACTTTGAATGCGGACACATATGTCGGAGAGAAACAATTGACTGCGATGCAGAATTTGAATGCGGACACATATATTAATTATATCAGCACAGTGATGGACAAAGGAGGGCAGGTTGACTCTATTTACTTGGATTTTCAAAAGCTTTTGACTCGGTCGACCACGCTTTATTAATTCATAAACTTCAGTCATATGGTATAGGTGGTAATCTGTTAACCTGGCTCTCCACATATCTTGAATGTCGTTACAAAGGGTAGCTTTTGACGGGAACTGTCATCATGGGGACATGTCACATCAGGTGTACCCCAATGGTCTATTTTAGGTCCGCTCCTTTTTGTACTTTATATCAATGACATGTTTGAATGCATGAACCATGCAAATTTAGCTTTGTATGCTGACGATTCCAAGTTATTTATGGCCATTACTGATATGTCCGATTGCATCAAACTACAACAAGATATCAACCAGGTTGTGAAGTGGACGAGCAAATTGAAGTTGTCATTAAATGTTTAAAAATGTCCATGTATTTCATTCACTTTGAAAAAAAACGTCAAAATATTTCCTTACAGATGTGCTAAGCAAACTATCTTGACTCGCACCAACTTTGTAAAAGACCTTGGTGTATTTTTATCAAGTAAACTTAACTGGAGTATGCACATTAACCATGTTGTTTCAAAGGCTTTTAAATGCTTTGATTTATCAAGCGTTCTTGTAAATATTTTAATAGCATCAAAGTTTTAAAAACATTGTATGTCTCCTACGTCAGAAGCCACGTTGAATACTGCTCACCCATCTGGTCCCCTCATCAATTATATTTAATAAAGAAATTAGAAAGAGTCCAAATAAAATGTATCAAGTATCTTTGTTTCCGTTCATCGATGGCTTACTCAAGGGCTCTGTATAGTAACCTATGTTATGAATTTTGCCTTCCCACATTGGAGAACAGGCGAAAATTTTTAGACACTCTTTTCTTTATAAAATCCTTCACTCAGTTTATAGTGTACCAGATGTTCTTGCACAGATTCATTTTAAGTTCCTGCTTTTACATTGCGTCGTGCTGTTCTTTTTAGACCAGTGTCAGCACGTACGAATATCTTGAAACACTCATTTTTATCACGATCTCAGACATATTTTAATTCTATCTGTAACAAGCAAAATTTAGATATTTTAATAACTTCAGTAATTTTCGTCATGGATTATGTGAGATCCTTTTTTCTGAATAATTACTTTTATCTGGATGTATTTCTGTGTATCTTTCGCATTATTGCTGTTTTTTTATTTTTTCTCATGTGAATTCGCCTGTCTGTTTGTTTACGTTGTAACTGTTATATACTTTTCGTTTTTGTATTATATTTTTAATTTCAAACGAACCTGTTTTGGGGGCAACCTGTTGGTTCGAGATTAAATAAAAAAAATAAAAAAAATATGTCGGAGAGAAACAATTGACTGCGACGCAGACTTTGAATGCGGACACATATGTCGGAGAAAAACAATTGACTGTGACGCTAACATTGATTGCTGACACAAAAGTCGGGGAGAAATTCTAAGTCGGGTAGAAATTACTAGATACGAAGAACCCGCACTTTTGGACAACTGTCACAATGTCTTTTTACCGGTATAAAATCTCAAAAACTGATGCATCAAAAGCCAAGAGTCTGTAAATTTCTTGTCAGTAGCTTCATTGTTGTTTCTAGAGTTTCGCTGAGATATTAGCCGTGCGTATACTGGTCCCGGTCGTTCTGACTCGGGCGTATACATCTGTTTAGGGAGCCGTCATTATTTACGGCTTGGGGGTCGGAGGAATTACATTAGAAACTCCGAAATTCTGAGTCAAACCCCAGCCAACCATGATAAATTTGAGTAACCTCCTCTCTAACACAGAAATTTTGGCTTACCTGAGCCCATGTAACAATGTGTAGATATAAAAGCTCACCTAATAACCAGTCTCCGACCATATAGTATTGTTTAATTTGGATGGGTAGCATGTCATTATGGTATGGTTAAATGTCATATACATTTCTGTGATAGTATAAAGGATGAATTCACAACAGTTCAGTTTTGTCCTAGATCCTGTGCACTTATAGTGATATCTGTCGAGAACATTTCTCCATGACCCAGCCTCTCCTTCCACCTCTGGTAACGACTGTAGAAAACTACTGTGTGACATCATCATCACCACTGTCGATCCTCATCTTCACTGTCGCTGGTGCCATTGAGTACATGAACAACGATATCATTCTCATCGTCACTATCTTCTCTTTCATAATAAGTATTGCTAGTAGTGGCAGCTACTTGCAGTTTTTCGCCTGGCTTCATCTAGTTGATATTTGTTGTTCTGTTAAAGTATTTATTTGCTTTTTATTTAATATGTATCAAAGTGAAATATACATTATCAACTAATCATTATGTCATTGAGGACAAAATAAGACAAACGAAAAACATTTTGAGCACCCCTTATAGATTTCAATTTATGAATGCCCCCCCCCCCCAGGTCGTAAATACTGACGGTTCCCTTACTTGCTCGATATCAGCACTTACCGGCTGTTTAAGCCAGTAAGGACTGAACTCTTGAACAGTGAAAAGCGTTTATTTTTCATGTACCATTTGCAAACAAGTGGATTGACCAAATAAACATCAGCAATATTTTGCATGATACGAAAGTTGTGGAAAAATACCTCCATATTTTAAATTTCAAGAACCACCTATAAGCTTCCTACTCATACACAAAAACCATTGGTAGGAAACTTTTTAACTATAACAATGTCTTGAAAATTTTCAACTTCCCATTAAACAACAGCAGAACTTGCAATTGCTTGTCATCCCCGTTTTGCTATAAACCACTTGGTCACATAGTAACTGGTGACCTGACCATCATTACCAACAGTAAACTCGTCACGTGCACAACCTACAAGTTGTCAATAAACCCGCGCAGCAATCCAACTCGATCGGGCAATATTTAACGTTTGTATGTCACTACAGAAGCATAATTTTGGCTTATTTCTTCACTGAACAATATTTCACGATGGATGTAAGGGAATAACATGTAATTTCGAACATAAAAAAGGTTAAACGTTATAAATACTGGGGATTTAAGTTATATATCAATGTAAAGACCATGATCTGGGCTTTCTAAAAATGTAACGTTTATAGTATTTTATTGTTTCTCTTTCCGTCGAGCGGTAAATATGTGACCCTTACCCCATTGCTGAAATCCAAGATGGCGGCCAAAGTGGCTGCCAAGATGGCGCCAAATGAACCTCATGGGACAATATTTGATTTTGGGAACATCAAAATTCATTAACTATAGACCCTAAGGATTAAAAAACTGTAGGTTAAAAATATATCTATGGGGTGCATGGGAACCCTATCTTCCGACTAGACTAAAAGGGGCAGTCCTCAATCCCTGGTTCTCATATTCGTACTTGTTGACATTGAGGATTGGCATGATGTTTGTCCTTTTTTCCATTTAAAGGTTTATAAAGTTGGTCAGTTTGCTTTCAGATAAAGCTGATAAATAACCTGCCCCTTGAACCATTTAGCATCAAAGCTTAAACCGAAGCAACGAGGCTGTGAAGTAAACGGCAGAAACTAATTGCGGAACCGTTCACTGGGTAATCTGGACGACGACCCACAATTACTGGGTGTGCAATGAGTGTCACAAACGCTAGCCTTAATACGATTCAAATGAATTCGACTAAATGCAAATTCGAGACATATTTATTGGACATCGTAATGACGAAGAAAATGATGCGATAACGCATTAAAGAAACAAAAGAGGAAGCCTTCCAGAAAACTCATTTATTAAAAACAGTCTGACAAGCGAGTTTTTTACGAGAAAAGGGGAAAATTTATGATCTAGTTGTCGATTATCCTACGCGGGTCATACAACCCTCATGGGGTTTGTGTGATCACTGGTAATTGTTGTTGTAAGTTTTCATTTAATCGTTGCAGGTGACATCGGGCATTTATTAGTCAGTTATTATTGAAAATAAGATTATTTATACTTATATAATGTGTGTTTAAGGACTATTTAGAGTTTATGGCTATATAAAATTCAAATTTTGTTGATTTTGCAATGTAACCGAGAGATTATATGGTATGGTGCAGGACACGCAAGACTGATAACGATTATAATATTGTCCAGGACACACAAGCTTGAATGAAACACAGGCATACAATACAGACAGATTCTGTACATCATCGACACTGGCGCGAAAACTTTTAACTCGACAGAGATATCTTTCTTTCATGAATTTGACTTTGTTGTGTACCGTCTATTTACTGTCTGTTCTGTGTTGTTTTGTGTCTATGTTTACAACTATTGTCTTACAAATTTTGACCTAGTGTTATTGGATTATGGATTGGTATGATTGCGATTATATACAAGATCCTCGTTTCTAAACAGTCACATAGATGTCGCCTGTTTAATACAGGATCTTTAAAGGACTGTCACGTATACTGCATCCAAAGAGGAGCACGCACATGTAACCACGGAGACTGATTTGTATTCCTTGTGACATCGACGTGTAAGGGTGAGATTTCTCAAACACACACGTTAGTTTAGTTTCATGATACACACCTGTGAGCTTTGCGACAAATGCACACTCCACAATGTCTCTTTTATATACTGGGAAGATGTTCTGCCTCTTTGACAGATCCGTATCACACATTTGTAGTAAAGAAATAACAAACAAGCATAAAGTAATGTGCGAGCGACTGCGTTTTATCAATCCAAATTTAAACACAAACACAGAAAGTTGCATATTAAGGTGTTATGTAATACCTCTAATTTACATAGTAGGCATCCTTGCATGATGACCCTGCACTTGCCACTTTATTATTCTAGAGTGAATAATACTGCAAGTATGAAGTGAATAACCGAAAGAACGCATCAAATCGAGGATGTATTCCATTGTCACGTTCTTGCCTTTTTTCTTCAGTTTGCATAAAGCTTGGTCATCCGACATGTAACGGACCCAAGTCAATATAATGAGAGATTCTCACTTATGTGGTGACTCACTCCTCCTGAGAAATACTCCATTTTATCAGTGGTTTGGTCGTGCAGCCTAGCCATGCTGGCTCCGTGTTCAATCAAAATTTTTCCAGTGCAACAAATCGCAGGTCAAATTCAGCCTATCCCAGGCCTCTTTTTTCTTGCTTTGCTTTACGACAGTTCTGTTGCAATTAGTAACGTGAGATATGCTGCATAGGTTACTCAGGGAAGTTCTGTCATTATATAGTCAGAAAGTAATTCTTATCAACCACAAAGGCTACGTAAAATTGATTGCTGTCATTCCAACAAAACAAAAGAAAATACCATTATAGTACTCGTAAATAAAATCTAGGGAAAATTTCAAGCAATTGAATTCTCGACAACAAGCTACGCAGTCTCTACACGAATAACATCAAGTGTTACTCGGTATACTTAAAGTTTTCGGTTTCAATAAAGTTTGCAGTTACATTATGCTTACATCAGTGTACACTTTAAAGAAGTATTTTGGTGCCGTACGGATCTTTTTATGCGTTTTCTAACATATGCAGCAAGTAACGTGAATTTCGCATCAGGCCCAACAAAGCCGTTCAACCCGACAAGAAAGTTGAAGGGGTAACAAGTATGATGCCAACGCCATGGGAGTATGGTCCCCTCTTCTTCATAAGATTCCGGAAAGTCTTCATGCGGATATTACAAGAAAACCTGATAACAGAGGCACAGAGCAACGTGTTGGTTTAAGTGCCGTAAAAAAGTTGGTAGAGTGCCAGCAAATGTATGTGGAAAATTCAGAGATTTGGTTTCCAAAGAAGCTGTCACAGATATGAAAAGGCAATCATTTTCTTACTGTTTATGTATATTATTGTAAACTTCCGTGTCATCATTTTGAACTTATTTCAGTATAGGGACTTGTGTCTTCAGGTGGAGTACTGTCGCAAACGTCTCTACCGTTATTCTTGGTTCTACTGCGGAACAGCTTCAACCTTTCTGTTAAGAACAGAAGCCACACGTTGTCCAGTCCTTACCGTATATCGGAAGTACCATGGGACCGTAATACTTATAATGTAATTGAAGACGAACACGTCGGTAAATTGAGATTGATGTCCTTATTAAGATTTCAAGACAAGTAATTGACCTTTTTAAGCTTACAATTCTCTAGTGGTTAATAAGCTCAGAACCCCCGGGCCCGTAAATTATATATTTTCGGAAAGCCTAGATATAGGGGAATATTTTGGTTACCATAGTGTCACCATTGTTTACATAACTATCACGTGACAGTAATTTGCAGAACCTTTGAAAACTCGAAACCGAAGCAACGAGGCTGTAAACGGCAGATTACTAATTGCGGAACCGTTCGCTGGGTAATCTGGAATAAGACCCGTAATTACTGTGTGTGAAATGAGTGTCACGATCGTTACAATTACCCTAAACACGATTCAAATGAAATAAACTAAATGCAAAGTCCGGACATATTTATTGAAATCGTAATGACGAAGAAAATAATGCGATAGCGAATTTCAGGAACAAAAGAGGAAGCCTTCCAGAAAACTCATTTATTAAAACCGTTTGACGAGCGAATTTTTTTACGAGAAAAATGAAAAATTTATGATCTAGTTGTCCATTATCTTACTCGGGTCATACAAACCCTCATGGGGTTTGTGTGCTCACTGCTAATTGTTGTCGATGGTTTTCATTTTATCAACGTAGGTGACATTTATTAGTCAATTATTAGTGAAACTTTGTTCTAATACTTTTAATAATGAATGCATAAGGACGATATAGAGTTTATGACTACATGTAGCCTAATTCAAATGTTATTGATTTTGCAATATAACTGAGGGATAATATGGTATGGTGCAAGAGTTAGACGCACAAGCTAGAATGACACACGCATGGATACAGACATATCCTGTACATCTTCAACATTGGCGATAGCATTTAACTCGAAAGAGATACAAGATCTTCTCGCCTGTTCAGTACAATATCTTCAAAGACCTGCCACGTACACATACGTCTGAAAGAGTAACACGCATATGTACCACGGAGACTGATTCGTATGCTTTGCAACAGTGACGTGTACGGATGAGATTTCTCAAACACACACACGAGTGGGTATAATTTCATGATACACACCTATGGGCTTCGCAATATATGCGTATCCGGGGGTCCCACTCATATCCCGGGAAGGTCTTTTGCCCCTCTGACTGATTCATATCACAATGGGAGGAAAGAAATAAAAAACAAGCTAAAAGAATTGTGTGAGAGACTTCGTTTTATCAATCAACATTTAAACACAAACTCAGAAAAGTTACTCATTGAGGTGATATGTAAGACTTGTAATTTACATTGTAGGTAGCCTTGTATGATGACCCGTCACTTGTAACTATATCGTTCTAGAGTGTTTTGTGATAAGTCTCTAGAGACTTGGGATACGAGGCAATACACTCTCTTTATTACTTGAATGTCCCAAAGATAGTAGAAGTGCTTTACACAAAACTTTTAACAATAACAGTGAAAAGTCTGAGTAAGCACTTGAACGAGTTCAAAGTCAAAGATCAACACGGACCATTATAACGGTGCATGCTAATTCTTTCTAAGCGAACCTTTTTAAATGTAACAAGCGATCAAAATGCGAATATCAATACATGTGAACCAAATAACAGGAAATGTGTCACATAAATAAATGACAGGAGAAAACTCCAAAAGGCAACTATAAACATTGTCGGAGGCGGTGGTGGATGGAGGATTGCCTCGTATCCCACGTTTCTGGAGAATGAGAGCATTGCATACCCATCGTTACCCTGAGAGGTAGGATACTCAGCAACATTGTAGAGTATTTTGTCCGTGACAGCCGCACCGCGGCTATGTACGTAATGTTTGAAAAACACATCTGCAGATTGCCATCTGCCAAGTTTAAGTACATCACTGGCATTTGCCCCACCCTGGAGGGCGACGTTTACACCCCGGGTCTGAGGAACTTTGCTGTATAGTCACATAACTAGCTGCATGGCACGCTTTCATGAGGTCAGCATTCATTGAGTCTGTAGACATTTCATAGTAAGGTGTATTTAAGGTAAGAAATACTGGTCTAATAACCCCAATATAAGAATGTAGCGCTCTCACAGGACAGACTTGTGAATCTACACAAGCTTCAATAGCAAATGACTGGCCATCCATTCGATAATAATTCTGTTCACAATAGAGTAATGTGAACTGATGACAAATCTGGTTTTTAACACTATATTGTGTACTTGTAAAGTGAAACTCAATCGAATTGTAACACCTTTATTGGTGATACTAGGAATAACGCAGTATCTGGAGGAAACATCTGATAGCCTCAGTATTCCAGTCAGTGCAAGTAACAAGTGTTTTCTTGCAAAGATTATGCAGACTCATTTGATCATTGTAACCAAGGTTACTGATATACTCAGTAAGAGGTTGTACAGGTACAGGATCATATGACTTCAGTGAGCGTGTCGTTCTCACTGAAGTAAGGGCTTTCTTTAGTCGCATAAGCAGTGCATAATCAAATGACAGTGCAGCAAATACTTTTTCACTGTAAATGATGGCCTGTAACATCCACGAGTTTGCCGGTCAAGTAGGGTGATAATATATGTCGAGTCTCACGTAGGTTTTGCCATTTCTTGGCTTACATCACTCATGTCATATCACACAGTGTTGTTGTATTTCTTCAAAGTGACATCAGCTAGCGAACATGGCAGTAAATTGATCACGTTGTCATGCCACCCAGGTCTCTCTGTCTAAGATCCCCACACACTCTGAAGACATACACTGCCCAGTGTTTGTTTTAAGTTGCTTTTGCTTTGGTTGGACCTTTAAGAAATGTTGTCGGGAGATTTGGAATTAAGACTGGTGTGTCGATCAGGAGATGACGTAGTTTATCAAACCACTGCTGGCTCGGTCAGGATGGTGCTATCACTGTTGCTGCAGCCTTGCACTGCATAATGTGCCAAATAGCCTTCGGTGGGATCTGCCATGATGGGCTGACAAAACTGTTCTCCTCTGCCAAACTCTGGGTCAGTGCATCCACTGCTTCGGTATGTGGATCCCTCAAGCATTAATTGTATCGCTGCAAACCTGTCAATGGTATGTGGACCCCAACACTTTTCCAATGCATGAAAAATTTATGGGTGAAGTTTTAGGTCGGCCACATATAACAGGCGGGATAGATTGTCTGCTGTTGTGATGTCCTTTCTCGGCAGATGGACTGCTTTGATTGTTATGCCTAACGATACGCATGTAAACCCAGCTTGTGAAATACCCTTAACAAGTGATTGCGGTTATTCAATACTTGGTAGTATGTCTGGCTAAAGAGAATCCGATCGTCGACATAGTTGGGTAAATGCTGACCTTCACTGCGAAGACGTTTGAGGACTAAGTAGCTTTGTGAATGCCCCATGTTATGATGTCTTTCATGGTAAAACTTCCCCTGCCACTGTGATGGAAACCTGACTCAAAATCTATGGTTACCATATAGTCATTCCGTTGAATTATATCTGTTACTGTTCGAAGTTTTACGAAAGCAAATTTTTGGGCATTCACAAACTGGATGACTTCTCTCAGATCCAATATCAAACGTAACTTGCCGTTTTTCTTGGGTATGCCTGGTGGTGAGGTTGAGTCATGCACTCACTGACCACTCCTGTATCGTGCGGACTACCTCGATGTCCAGAAAATTGCGTTCTGTTTCTTCCCCTTGACATGGTTCTGCTTGAATATTAGAGGGATTGTTTTTCAGTGAAATCTTGAAACCATAGGAAATTCAATTCAGCATTGCCCTTGGCGTGTGGATTTGTTCCACTAATGAAGATTTGTATTTAAAGGCTGCGTAACAGGGGCCATTGGATTGTAGTGAAACAAGAGCAGGGGTCCTGGCTGCCGATCTCGTTTCTGGGTTTCTGGGTTTCTGCTTTGGTTTTTGTGGGAAACAGATGTGTTTTTCTGCTGAAATGGTGCATGGGGCCGTTGCTTTCCCCTCTGTTTTTTTTTCAGCGTTTCAAAACTGTGCAGTGGCTTGCAGGGTAGTGGAAAGTTTTGCAAATTCTTTCATCTTGCATATGTGTAATTGTCTATACAGGTCTGCAGCCTGAGATGAGACTTTCGATTCTATTAATCTGATAATTCTTTAGTCGATTATTAAGTTGAGTTGGGCAAAAGCAAATATTTCGACGGCGGCTCGCAACTCTGATTCAGGGATTTCGAGCTGGACCAACTTGAGTAGGCACTGGACATTAACTTGTCCAAAAAACAATTGTTGTGCTTTTCCTTTGTCTCCGTCATCACTTGTAATTTGGGGACGTCATGCGGGATTTGGAAGGTAACCTTTCAAGTCACTTTCTGATCCTTTCGAAATCTCTAGGGAGTTGCTTTGTTTCATGGGTTGAGGTGCTCGCCAATAATATCATCGACCCTGGTTTTAGTGGAGAAGCAGCTTGACCTAAATGCGGTATTCTGTACTCCAGTAGTTGTACTAGGGGCTCCTGCAGAATATGTGAGGTAGATACCCTAGTGTATGGGGTCGAGGAGGGACTGGCGCCAGTAGTGAATGTCCTCGATGGCTTGATTGCTGTTGTCAATACGCCTTGAAATGTTTGACAAGATTTCCAGAATGTCCGCATTTGTCGGCGTTCTGGAGGACCGTAGCCCCTTGTTGGATACCAGATCTGGGTCGGCAACCGTGTCCATAATCCCCAAGGAGGGGTCACAGGTTAGGCGTTGCTGTAACGCTTGGCATTGAAACACGTGTCTTGCCGCCATCTTAAGTGCTGTGCTCACCTTGTTTTGCCAGAATTTGATTTTCACCCGATGAAGCATTGGTGTTGGCGATTCCACTCTCTTGAACTATGCCCTCAGTGAAAAATTCAACAGAATTTTATGGCTCGGTAGTGTCAGGATCCATCTCTAGCAGGTTTGGGACACCCACGTTTAGCGAGAATAAGTATGTGCAATCATCATGGTCCGTGTTGACCTTCAGCTTTGAACTCGTTCAAGTTCTTACTCAGACTTTTTACTGTTATTGTTAAAAGTTTTTAATGAAGCATTTCTACTATGTTTGGGGCATTTAAGCAACAACGAGAGTGTATTGATGAGTATCCTACGTCTCGGGGTGACGATGAGCATGCATTGCGCCGAGAGAATGCATCAAATCGCGTATATTCTCCAGTGTCACGTTCTTGCCTTTATTTTTTCTTCAGTTGGCATGAGGCCATCTTCTTGAAAACTGTCTGTTGTGAACATTTGTCTATATTGCCCAGTCCCTACCATATATCGGAGGTACCACGGGACCGGAATACTTGTGTAATTAAAGACGAACACGTTGGCAGAATTGAGATTGACAGCTTTATTTCAAGTTACAGCACATGAACTAAGCCTGAGTTACAACTTAAGCTCTCTGATAATTGTCCATCCCTAGATGAATTTATTATTTTCTCATTTATTGCAATAGAAATTGATTTTCTATTTACTCTAAAGGTAATACGCATAGTATTCTCATGACAAACAATCTCATGATAGAACGAATTGCTGACTCTTTATGATTTGTTGATTCTGCAAATTTAAATCCATTGCCGACACTGTTATTGGCACTTGCATGGACACATAGTCAAGTTGTAACATCATGCTGCATCACCTGTACAATCACGTCACTTTCTTAAATTAAAGATGCTGACGTGGGAAAGAACCAAAATTAGAAAATGACCACCACAAAAGTATGTTTCTATCACTTGGTATATTGCAATAGGTGGAATATATACGTGTTATTTCCTCTAATCGTGATTCATCATTTCATCGTTCGATGTAAGAAATTTTAGACTGTGAGAGTAATTATTCAGAAATTTAATATTCTCGACTGACGGATTATGCATAGTAATGTTTGTCCGAAATAGCTTATGTGTCTGTCTCTATAGGTACCAATAATAAATTCAGCTTAAAAACGTATTAATGAATAATAACAATGTAAGTAAAATTTGAATCTATCCAGTCACGGTTAACTTAGGTAAAATCTGCCTAAAATACCCTTTTTGGATGTTTGTTCTTTATCTCTACACAGATGATGCAAAAGTCAGTGTGAAATCAAGACCCCATCATAATGTTACGAAATCACTGAGAGCCTTGAATACACCGGGAGGTGAGACAGTTATGCATTGTATATGTATTCATCATATATATGTCGATACAGAACTAAATGGCGAAACTAGAAAAACTGCAAGAGTTCATTCCAACATTAGGTAGTAGAGCCATACTGCCGTAATTAACTTGCTGAGATGATTGTGTTACACAAAAAAATCACTTGTTCAAAATTACACAAGTAAACTGTTTTTCAAAATTACATAAAGTATAGATTTAGTTGAAAAACGAAAGTATTTTACTTGTTTGGTACATTTTGTGTCATATTTCAAAATGTGTGTACATTTTCTCTCATTTTTCTACAATTATTTGATTCTTACTCTTCTTGATTAATTTCTTACCATGGTCACTTACACGCAAAAAGGACATAAAATTACATTATCAGACAACCTACTTCGTTTTGTAGAACCTAACCTAATAACGATACTTCTCAAGTGGTTCAATAAATATAAAAGTGTTTTGTGCTGACTTTTATCATTTATGTCGAAGGTGCATTAACTTTTTTAGAATGTTCGTTGTGACTATTTACTGCCAACTTGAAATTGACTTAAAGTATGTTACATATGTTTCTTTTTGATAATAGTTAGTGACAGGATTTCTGTAATATTTTTCATAAGTATTTACTGCCAAAGTACTTTACAGTTATCATTTTTATTTCAATAAATGATAGTCTTTCTGTAGAATATTTGGCATGAATATTTAATATCAATTAACAACATTTAAAACCTTAAGGAAATACTCAGGAATTTCTCTGTTACTAGTACGCAATGGTCATATTTGGCAAGTTGTATGTTGAAAGATGATGATTTAAGTGTTGATAAATATCAAACGTCGCTCATTGAAATGCAGTTTCTGCCACCTTTAATTTTCAGACCTTTGATGTAACTGATTTTGTACACTCGGGCATCATTTATATCTGTGGTGTCCATGTTAATACTAGTGGCGATGAAATTCATCCATATCTAATAGGCGCAAATAGTAGACGACCATTAGGTATCATGAAAAAAGGACATAATCAAATGGGACAAGGGGAAGTCGAACTGATAAAGAAACTGCAATCTTTCTACCGCACAATAGCACTTGTATGTTCAGTTTCAGCGTAACACCAGACCATTGTTAAGCATCGCATGGTCATAGTGGAGGTCTGATTGTTAACAGAGAGTACAAGCACAATGTGTGACTATGACGTATGAGTTGCAGAAACTCATACAAAACAACTTGTGATGTTATTGAACTTAAATAACATAAAAAGACTTGTCAGAAGTATTGTAAATAATAAATAAATAAACTTCAACTTGACATTTGACCAAACATCCGGAGATCTGTTCAGTTTTTCTCTCATGAACTTTAGAACACGTTTTCAACTTCTCTTAATATTCAACCTGCGAAGATAAAGAGAAGAAAAATACGTAGTGTGGTATGAATCTTCTTACTACATTTTAACACCATACAACGTCTTTTTTAACGTTACTCTAGCTGTCTGGAATGTTTAAAACATCCTAGTTGATTTGATTATTCTTGTAGGAAACATTATTTTAAATTCCATTGCTTCTTTCCCATTTCCACGTTTTTACGTTATCGAGTGAACGTTTATTTTCTGTGATTATGCACATGCATGGCAATTCGTATCTTTGTATGGTTCCATCACTTTTGCAAGTACATATGCTCTCTCTCTCTCTCTCTCTCTCTCTCTCTCTCTCTCTCTCTCTCTCTCTTCTCTCTCTCTCTCTCTCTCTCTCTCTCTCTCTCTCTCTCTCTCTCTCTCTCACCTTTTTGGAGAGTAATGTATCGGAAATATCATGCTGCGAATGTCGTCAGATGGTTGCACAGGCACAAAGTTGAAGTCATGTTGGATGTCGGTGATACCTTAAACGACCGTAAAAAGGTGTTTTACATTAGAGCAGTTCAATCAAGGCATTTACTATGTTATGTGTCAGTGGTGTCAAATCAGCATTAACACTTATAAAAGGCGCCCTCAGATAACAAGTGTCACCATCAAAACATCCATTCAAAATCATCACAATTTAGAACAGTATGGATCATACCTACGGGTATCATGAACTTTGGTTGATTTAAGTTCAATTTGTTTTCATTCGTCATTAAAAGTAAACAATTGTTTCATTACAAGTAAAGCTCACATTTTACTAATAAAGATTCAACTTTAGTTGAAGAAGGATGTCAGAAAACAATGAATGTTGTCTGACTCCTTTCTGACTCCATTCAAAGTTATTTCCACAGTAGTTTGTAATAATATTATGCCATAATTTCGCACGTTTATGGCGACATTAAATAGTACTTGCATACGTTCCTACCTTCATTATAGAAAGTACATGATGAATAACCTCAATTTGAGGTTATTTATGATATATTATCTATAATTGTATCGTCTGTGACTGATTTGAAATCACAAAAAGTTTATCACTGTACTGCCCTTCATATTTTAAGTCAAAAGCTAAAGTTTATACCTTACCTTGCAACCATTGTTATACCAGGCACCAGTTTTCTTGTCCATGTGGGTGCATGAAGTTTGCTTAACTTCCGTAATGAAGTTCACAATATGTCCTGCAAATATAAATCAATACATTGACTTATGAAATAAACAACACATTCCCTATTGTTCAATAAAGTCATCAATATTAATTTGAGTAAAATGTGTTTTGATCGACGCAAAAGCAGTAAAGATAGTATTATGAACCAACGTAGTGCTAAGGGAGGGAAGGGAAATACCTCGATAGAAGCGTAGAATTTTCCATAGAACGCAACAGCATGTACCTATTTAGATGAACTTGCGATACGAAGGATCTGTCATTGCTTTTTTGTTGTTGTTTTTTTTTGCAAAGTCTACACCTAAAATAACAAGCGCGCTTCAAAGATGTAGTTTGCACTTTACATTACTGAATATCATAAATTGAAACCCATTGTTGTATGTTTTGACTACATCGAATCAAACGGTGTTCCAATATGATGACATTGTTGTGAATTCATAAAAGGTCAGCTGAATATAATATGATGGCGTCGTAGAAATAGGTCTGCGCATGGGCAGTGCCTTATATGCCAAAACATACCTATGGGAAAGGAAACGTGTTGTTCGTCTCCGGCTGTCATGATAAAAAGGTGCATGCAATTGCGGTGTTTGTGTCATTGGTAGAGGAGCAACTATCGGGGTCGTAAACATATCCTACTTACTTCCAGGTATAGTGAAAGTAAAATAGTGTTCTCCAGTCTTCATAAAGTAGTCCTCAGGAATAAAAATGCTTGAATGGTTCCCACTGAAGTGGACGTCAATAGAGAACTGGTAACCACGATAATGATCCGAATACTTAACCACGTCACTGAAGACGTATGCCGTAGTATTCAAAAACAGTGCTCTTGAGATTCTTAGCAAGATGATAACTGCACGATACAACTTTGGTACCTATACGAGTAAAGAGAATGACGCATTAGAAAGTAGAGTTGACAAAAAGACAGACAAATCATGGAACAATGGCAAAAACATTCCCTGTTGCTTTTCAATAATTCTCTGGGAAGATTTGTCAAGATTTTGTGATAAAAAAAATATATATATAAATATATATATATATATATATATATATATATATATATATATATATATATATAAATATATATATATATATATATATATATATATATATATATATATATATATATATATATATATATATATATATATATATATATAGGTGCTAACAAGTTCATACTAATTCGGACCTACCTCGATAAGTAAACCAAAATAGGTAGCATCTTTCTGGCTGAGATACATGCCTTCTATGAATGCATATTTCTCAGGGTCTGGTACATCGCTGGAAAACATAATGAGAATATCTTCCTTCGTATCATTCACTGCAAGACAGAAAGAATAGTATGTGACATGACGCTTTTATATTTTGCTCCCAAGAATCGTAGCAGCTATTTCAAAAGAAATGAAAGTATTATCGTCGTCTCATCTCAGTTTGAGTTCAAAATGATATGTCCAGTCCGGTCCAACTACATCATATATGTATAATGTAATTACAGTAAGAGGAAAACTTACAGAAGACATCACCCAGGATGCAGCTTTTCTCAAGTCTTGATATATCTTAAACCTTGTACTGTATGTGTGAGTGAGAGAGTGTGATCATGATCGTCATGGCACTGACACTAATATTACACAATTGTTCTATGCTTGTCACAAATATTTGAATGTTTTGGTGTAGAATGATCGAAAGGCATAATCCTTGTAATACTTCCTGTGATATGGGGCTGCCCTCTAGTATATTTCTGCCAGAGATTATTTCATGTAAGTCGAAAGTAGCTGTAATTTTTTATCACATTCTATTAGTTGTTTCAGAAACAAAATGTTTCTTCTTCCTCTTCCTAAAGTAAGTTGAAGTACAAACTCCTAGCCTTGTAAATGAGAATAATGTGCAGTGGTCTTGCTTACGGCTAAATTATAATCCTGAATCAAGTTAATTTGCCGACAATAACTTTGTAAAATTATAAATGTAATCTGTTGTTGACAGGTTGACATGAGGCATTTGGTTTGATTTTCGAATGGACGTGGAGACTGCGTCGTTGGAGCTAATGAAACAAATGGGTTATTATGTTGAAAGGGTAAAAACTGATGCTGCCAGACACTCAAATAGCAATGTCCTCTTAAGTCCTACTACTCGACACGGTATTATAACTCCAAAAAGATTTCAAAGATGCATTCCTTGTTGTAGATTGTAGTGCTGTAATAAGTCCCACTCTCAGATCATTTCATGCATACATCCACATGCAAGCACCGGATTGAGTGACTTGAAATCATTTCAAGCTGCATAGACGGGTATAATCTATCCGTCAATTTTGATATTTCTGTGTATAGAGGATACATGCCTTTCACTTCATTGCCTGTCCTGTCAGTGAAAGACAACGAAAGTATGTCATTCATCGAAGAGGCAATGCCACCATTATCTCGTTGCAACGATCTTCGTTTAAAACGCGTTACCTGCATGGAATAACGAAGGAAACAGTTGTTGCTATTACTTTCATGTATCTAAGAAGTTGGAGCTACTTTCATCAAAGTGGAATAATTTCAGAATAAATATCAAGAAATCTGGTAGATGTCATTTAAGTAACCCAGATAGCCTTTGATCCCGTATGTTCGATGCAATGGTCATATCAATAAATGATGAGCAGGGATGGGGTTTTATGATCAGGTTGCTAAGTCTGACTCGGTAAAGAAGCAACAACAATCGTGTATTTGCAATGAACTCGCTAGGTTTATTGCTGCACAGACGGTGCGAGGGAAAGAACTGAACAGGACTAGAAAATGTAGCAAACTGTAAAACGTGCTTGCAACGAACGCGATAGAAAACCAAAGGAGAAACATTTTGGCGGGAGATTAGTCCACAGTGATTGGTAGAAAGTCATTGAAGTGTCTGATTGGCTGAATGTATCGCGTCTAGGATCCGCATGGTCGTATTACTACATAAAGTTCAAATAAACTGTTATTGTCTTCGACAAAATGATGAGCAGGGTTAGAATGAAGATGTTTGTTATATTTTATCAGGGAAACGCCACGATAAAACATTCCTGGCTGTACCACCACTGACTTGTATTCAAATTCCGCTTTGACGTTGAAACATAAAACAACATTTAAAAAATAACTCACAATAGCAAGGACAAGATCACTACTTGTTGCCTCCAGAGGGTAGTGCAAATGATGGTAATATTCATGATGCCCACGCCGAAGGCGAGCCTATCATCAATATTACTGTCGTGAGCACAGGCCCGAGGACAGGCAACAAATCGTGATATTGCCCTAGCTACCATGCGTTATAATTTTTATTGTAACGAAGAAAATTTTGGTTAAGAAAGCTGTTATTGCGATGAGGTTAACGTCCCACGAGTAAAACATTGATTACATGCATAAGTGTTCACGAATGTAACGAAGTCATTTATTCGAGTACTACTAAAATAAAAGAGATCACAAGCGAGGCTGCAGCCTCTACAGTTCAGCTGCGAGACGGTCGCGGCAGAAAATCTATAAGTTACTGAATGACAAACGGGCAAGCTCAAATGTATATGTATCAATTCTGCCCCAAAACGAAAGTGACACAAAATCGGGGTGTAGAAGCCACACTCGTCATTGTGTACCAAACGAAAGTTAAAACACGAGAGAATCTATCCAACAATACACTCTATTGACTTGCCCTTAACCGTCACATAATTTATTTATTTATTTATTATCTATTCAAATATTTGCTTTCTTTTTTAAAATAATCACGAAACTGTAAGAGTCGGAATGTTAATGTTGATCGTGTAATAATATCAGAAAAAAACAGTTGTTTCTGTATTGTTAACAAGTTGCGTGAATGAAAAATTGTACTCACTATTCTATTAAACGGTCCTTCTCCCGCTGTCATGTTGTAGAACAGTTTATCTGCTGCTGGCAGACTGAAGCCGTTACCATCTCCTACTTCTATGGAAGAGTTGCAAAGCTCGTTTGGCGAGTCACTCTCTACATTTATTTGAAGCAATCTTGAGTCCAATACCACAGGAATAGTCCCATTTTCTTTGCTATGAAGCAAAAACTTTGCAACCTTATCAGCAATGTTCACGATAGCTTCTGTCATCCAATCTCTGGAATCATTACCGTTCTCAGGTCTCAGTTTCCGGGGTTGATAATCAAGATACTTCTCGTCCATTACTTTTAATATATCTATAAGCAAATGAAAATCCTAATACATTAAATGAGGAAACAGCAGCTATGTGACAGTCATGTCATATGTTGCACATTACAACATTTTTAGTTGCGTTAAATGTTAATGTTCGTAGATTTTGTACTTGTAGTACAACGAAATTAAAGCAGAGTTTACCGCAATCTACCGAGAAAAGGAGAAACTAGAACTGCACAATTAAAAAAAACTTTTCCAAATTATACATTTAATTATACATTTACTCTATATTGTACTTACCGTTAGCCAAGGCCTGACTGTTTTCTTGCGATATATTGAAATCTTCAAGCGCAGATATGCCGTTTGATAATTTGTCGAGAAGTTCGATAAACTGTTGGGAAAAGAGTGTACCTGTTATGGCTTTGAGTTCTTTACTGACAACATTCTCGAAAATGTATTTCTACAGTTCCTCCACACGTGTGTAGAGGGACTTTGGTCTTTCATATCAAGAGTACCCTGTGCCGTATCTAGATTCCATGCGTGTCATTATGTACTTATGTACTTATTCGTGGCAATGACATCTTGAACCACTGAACCACTGTTAGGCCTGGCAGCAATTTGTCTGTAGTCAATATAAACAGCTGTAGGGATTTTTTTTTTGTAGTTTCGAATTGATCAAGACGTGGTGAAAACATGGCACTGTATAATCATAAGTTTTTGAGTAGGTTAATAATTATGTTCATAGGTGAGCATGTAACAAATTACACTCATGTACAGATAAGAAACAAACATGGAACATTTGTGAAAAAATATGAAAAATATAAAATAGAGATATAAATTATACTTTACCATACCATGTTGCATTCAATAAGGAAATAACGTTTTGTGGAATTGTACTTACGTCATTTCTAAACGAGCTCGCATTCGTCTGATTATGTTGCACAGGAATAATGTGCCGGAACATTGCTGTGATTATTAAGAATAGAATAACAAAACCAGGGTTAGGATTCAGTTTAAGCACTTTTCATTTAAATCGACGTTAGCGTTCGGATTCAAAGGAAAAACTAAATTAAACTTGATGCCATGGGGTCAGAATCAGGGGGTCAGATTCTCAGGATGTTGAAATGCAAGATGATATGAAAAGATGGATTCTTCTGGAGGCCATGTTGATTTAACCTCTATACTCGACTGTTGAACAACGCAAACCTGGGCCACTAAGAGGGGTTGTCCGGAGCGATTCTGAGTCGGCTAAGTGTGACAAGGAAACTAAGCTATCGATATAAATATCCTTGCATGCTCTCAGGTCACTGACTGAGGATTAATACGCAGGTATTACAGATAAAAATATCATACAGTATTATATTGTATTATACTGTAATTTCCTGTAACTCATTCGATAATGCACATAATATCATTCGAGATTGACGTTGGACATCAGATGTATAACGTTGTCATCAGTATTTGCATCTTCTTGCTAGTCCGCGCTAGTCTGCATCTGAGCTGGCACAATGATGAGTTACAATGCTGTACCGTTAATGAAAATTTA
Source organism: Ptychodera flava (assembly GCF_041260155.1). NCBI lineage: Eukaryota > Metazoa > Hemichordata > Enteropneusta > Ptychoderidae > Ptychodera > Ptychodera flava. Next base: position 29,617,380 of record NC_091929.1, read on the forward strand.
CAATTCATTGTGGCCGTCAGTTTGCCATTCTATGATGTCTTTAAAGTCTACTGTACATAGTCCGTCACTCGTGTAGACTAACTTTTGTATTACATTGTCAGAGAAAATGGCGTACTTATGCTTGTCATTTTGCTTGTCTGGCTATTCACCTTTCCGAAATTGCTTGAAATTCCTTTGTTGGAAACGCAGGCAATTTCATTAGCAAGACAAATTTTGTGTTTGCATATCCCCTCCTTGCCAAAAAAATCCTTGGATTCGAAACATCGTTTGACAATAGAAAACTTTAAACGTAAGCAGGCAAACTTCTAAAATGTATACTAACTCACCGTTTACAGTGACGGTAAATGAACAGGCCGCCATATTGCTAGAAGGATCCTTTGCTTCGTAAGACACGACCGTACTGCCAAGGGAGAAATTGTCGCCAGGTTCATGACTTCCTAGAATGTCCACAGTTCCAGAATTATCCGTGGCAATAGGCAACGGCCATGTCACTGGAATTGTTGGGCCTACAATGCAGGCAGCAGTCAAAATACCTGTCATACAGTTGATAGTAGGGTTTTCAGTATCTGCAATTGAATTAAAAAAATAAAGATGAAACCTTTGCACTATGAACTTTTTGCAGCTGATAATGATGGCTGGAGCCTTGAGGTTCCAAGACAAGAAATTGACCTTTTTAAGCTAACTATTCTCTAGTGGTTATTAAGCTCAGAACCCCAATAAATTATATATCTTCAGAAAGCCTAGATGCAGGGGAACATTTTGGTGACCATAGTGGCTAGACAAACAAAAATGACAAGCATAAGGACGCCATTGTTTACATAACTATCACGTGACAGGTAATTTGCATAACCTTTCAAAATGTTTTCTTTCAATGCTTTGAATTATGTGGCTGAAATGTGTGTGAGTGCAAGCTGTTCGAAGGATATTCCAAAGTATGTCTCAGAATTTTTTCATCCTTGTTAAACAATTTTTATGCCAGAAAAATTTCCAGAGTGGTGAATTTAACCCTAGTTGATTTCTATAAAATTGTGCTCAAAATAAATTAAGCAATTACAAGATATAAATCTGAGACACTGTTTGGAAGAGCGTTGTAACAGCTTGCTTTCCAGCAAGTTTGAGTCAGATATTTTGAAGTATTGAGACAAAACATAGGGAAAACCAATTTTTGAAAGCTTATGCAAATTACCTGTCACGTGAGAGTTATGTGATCAATGGTGACATTGTGGTTACCAAAATGTTTCCCTTTATCAAGGCTTTTATAAAATATGTAATTTACGGGGGTTCTGAGCTTGTTAACTACCAGAGAATTGTTAGATTAAAAAGGTCAATTTCTTGTCTCGGAACCTTAAGAGACATATCAACGCAGAACTGGATTTCAATTACTGTGTCGAAGACTATATATTTCTAAAAAAGTTCGTACTGTGTGGACTTTTAATTACTCCAAATTTTTTAAAATAAATTTAATTTTTACATATTGGTGTTAAAACTTGAAATGATCTCGATAGCATACCATGGTCCCTCAATCACTATATCTCAGCGCAGACAGTCATTGCAGACAAATCTCTGGGAATTTGCAATGTTCGTCATAGACAGCATAGATTCACACACTTTCGATACGGAGATCAGCCTGTAAACAGGCGCACGCTACACTGGACACATCTATACTCAATGAGTGACTCTGTTCCATTAGGTTAAATGGTCAACATACTTTCTTTTTGAGCCATTGAGTGCACATGAGTTTTCCTCATAACATGTCTGTTGATACCATTAGTGTTGGATCATATTTCGGTATGTCAGGCTGGGTGATTGACCAAGTCAATCTTAATTTTCGAACGTGGCTTGTTCATCTTTGTTGATATCACAAATGCCGAATTGCCTCCAGATGTTCTGCTATAAGAGCTTGCGCCCTCACTGCCGATCGAGTTACGTCTCGGTAGAATGCGATGACAAAAGGCGCCCTCCCTAATTCCCCATGTATCTTTCCATACCATGCTGAGTTGCCCTCATTCGGATGAATGTATCGAATTTTGAATCTACGTCTTTTGGTTGTTTTTGACAAAATTAATGAGGCGCAGGGGACCCCGAAGATAAATTACTGCTCTACGAAATTTGTGGTGGAAACCAAATGTTGTTATATAATTACATTTAGTTTTAGATAGAGGCGGGGAAAAGGAGATACACTTTTGGTTCGATAAATGTAATCTATTTTGCTAGCATGTTAAGGTCAGATTCCTTCATCAGCAGCAACATTAATGCTGCGCTAATTTTATGCACGTTACTATAGTTTAAACTCTTCACCTGGCTGATCTTCATGTTAATGTTTGGAGCTACCAATCTTAATTTTTTCTGTCCCATTAAGTATAATGTAGTTTAATGCTTTCAACATCGATTAAACCAAGACGTCTTTCAGATTTTTTCTCGCCGGTACGGTATGGTCGATTTTTTAGAAATAATTCTTCGATGTGTCCTTAGGTTTTCAATTTCAATGTTTGGCTAGTTCTGCTTTTCTATGCTGTAGACCTGGATCAAACTCCTGGTACAAACAATTGTCCTTTCACTAGTTTAGTGCTAATGCGTGGACTTTATGTTACTGGGAACACTGACTGATTTTTATGATTTGCAGTGGGGGATTCAGCAAAACCATTTGATAAGTTATTTTTTGTTGATTCTGTAAGGATTCTGTTTATTTCGTCTATTTTCAATATAGAACATTCAAAATGATTTAAAGGTGACATTTTCATGGTATACAAAAGCAATAGCGAACAATTAAAAAGAAAAAGGCTTCAAATTACCAAACTACATAAGCGAAAGCATGGCAAATTTAAATACTAAAATTAGAGCAGACTTTTTTAGGAGCTAACCTCAAAAATAAGTGCTGTAAAATAAAAACATAGAGTAATTGACAAAATTTAGTATGGCGACGATGGAGGAACTTGACTTGCATTTTAGAAAAAGCTGAAAAACTTATCTTTTATCGATTTGACGGTGTCTTATTTCATTTTGACGTGCGACTATTTAAGGCCAATAAATTCATCTGAAATGGATCTAGTAATTTTGTGAGGAATAATGAACCACTGTTTAATTTCTTACTTTGTCTACTTTGATTAATAGGTTATGGTAATTCTCTAAATTTGCAAATTCGTAATGGACAAATGTTAATTAAGAAAACAAAATTCACAGTTCACTGATTTTTAAACACACTTGCCTGTTACTGTCACATAGAAGGAACAAGTGGATCTGTTTCCGGATGAATATGTTGCTTGACACAACACGACTGTCTCTCCAATTAAGAAGTCGGACTGTGGATAGGGACTGAAAGACACGTCAACGCAACCTGAATTATTAACTGCAAGTAGAGTTGACCAAGTGACAGCTGCTGTTGCTTTCCCAGGATCTGTGTCTTCCATTAAATGTGATGGACACTGAATTGAAGGATTTCCATCATCTGTTTGCATGGAAACATACGAAAAATAATTATACAAATGCCGTTCGCATTTATGGTATTGACGGCATGCACAAGAATTCGTTTATGATCTTGATATAAAACAATAATGAATTGTGCATGTCAATATCGAAGGAGAATTTCTCAACATGTGATCATCATCAGAAGAGTCATGACTAAAAATTGGGTTCTCTGTACAATATTTTCAAGTTCCTTCTGAAGTTACTATTCCATAGCAACTTTAGTTAATATGTACAAGGGAGGTCGCGACTCTTCTGTATTTTCTTTGTTCATCAATGATAAATTACTATTGATTCTGAAGCATATTCATGTACAAGGACTTTATAACACAACAGTAAGGGCTGATATGTCCAAGGTTGGAGTTGTTGATAAGCTTTCTTGCATTTTATTTCCCGATTTCAGCCATGACGTCTTTTCAAAGATGGTTCCATCTTTTTAATTTTTGGAATAAAAGCTTTCGGCTATGTTTTAGGGCTGGGAGAGTTAAATCGGGGGAAATGCCTCTTAGTGGGGAGAGTGGTCAAGAACCCACACGCCTCATACTACTTGCTTTCACACATTTAGAGCAGGCCGTACAGTTACGAACGTCCTCTCACGTCTGAAACAATCCACTCATCACTAGGAATTAAATAGTGTTATTTCTGCCACTCGGCAATAACAATAAAGGCAATTACTATAAATGATCGACCATAGGAAACGATACTCCAAAATGTTTTAGTGGCGATGATAACACATGGCGATGTTACAAAAACAATCTTCATTCGGGATACAAATTTAAATGAAACTCACCCTGCTCTTCCAAAAGACATCGTAAACCATCTGCGAATTGCACAACTGAAACATTATCAGAAAATAGACATTGTTTACTGCGTTAAACGGTCTGATATGGAGAAATAAATAAAGAAACTTGCCAACGTATTTCTGTCCCAAGCCAAGAGTTGCTAAATTCAAAAAACAAATGTGTCTTCTTAATTTAGACGTTTGTATCCTAAACTTTTATGTTTACTTTCAAAAAAAGAACATGCTGTTGTTCTATGATTTGGATATTAATATTCATACATTTATGTTTATGTTTAATAAGTTATTTTTGTGTTAGAATCTAACTGTTTATAAAAAGCCATTCTTCTGTTCAAAGATCTAACTTTTTTGTTCATATTGTATTCTTATTTTCATAGATTTTATGTTTTTGATTATGAATCTTGTTTCTATTCATGAAGCCATTCGTGCGTGGGTACATTTCATTCCCATGTTCATGAAGTGTTCGTTTGTTAGTTAATAGAACCAATTTATTTGAATGATATATTATTCAAACTGCAGCAGAAAATCGGCTTAGCAGTGTTGCTTGGCGTAAAACCCCACTCTGCATGATACATTGACAGATTAAGTACGATTGACAGTACAACGCACAGTTGCCGCCATCGCCACCTTTTGCCGCCAACACAAGAGCGCCACCCAGTGTTAAAAGGAAGAAATTAACACAGCTATTATTGACGTAGAAATTGGTTTTATGAACAAAAAAGGCATGAAACGTACACATAATAGAATCGCTTCATGAAGTGAAACAAAATTTGCAAACAGAAATACAAAACCTTTGAAAAAAGGAATATATTATGAACAAAAACATGGAATGTATGAACATAAGTATGGTTTTTGAATAGATATTCTTGAATTCATAAACACAACAATAGCTTAGTGGACATAAATGTAAAATTTATGAATATAAACATCAAAAGTGAACAGTAACAGCAATGTGTTATAACTATTTATATAAAATTTAAGAAAAAAAAACACGAAATGTTAGAATACAAACATCGAAATTTAGAACGTACACTTGTTTTATTCTTCTGAAACTTAGCTTGCCATACTTTTAGAAAAATAACTCATGTTTTAAAATGGATAACTATGATATTATGATACAACTTTGGTACTAGGAGTAAATTTTAGAGCACTATGCCAAAATATGCTAGCATATTTTCGGTCGGGTAGATATTTGTAGACTACAGCTTATCTGTGACCAAACATAATGTAAAAATTATGTCGACTTTGAAGCCGTTGTATACCAATGTTCACCTTTCAGCAAGTGCTTATACACAACCCTACACAGCCCATACACAGACTATTCACAGAAGGAGGGTCTTGTCTGCTCACAGATTATTTGAAGAAATTGAAGTCGCCAAATGAAAGAAGCAAAATTGAAAAAAAATAATTATTGACAACATTTTGTTGACATAACAAAAGAAAAGGTTAGATAGGCTGATAATCTATATTTGCCAAATTGACACTGTAATCGACGGAGCGTTTCAAAAGTACGAAAAATGAGACCAAGTAATTGTTTGTTTATTTAGATTTGATCTAAAACCTCCGGCAACCAACAGACAAAGTCCTACTCTTACGCAGAAAATCAAAGTTTTCAAGCGTCGACTTTCTCTTCCGCTATGCACACAACCACGGCCCCTCCACAAAACGCGATGTCGATCGACTTGAATATTGACACTATGATCGACCATGGATGGATTGACGTGGCGTTTCAAAAGTATGAAAAATGAGACTCAGTAACTTTTGGTCGCTTTACATTTGATCAAAAACCTACCAAACCCATCAGACAAGGCCCTACTCTTACGCAGAAAACCAAAGCTCTCAAGCGTCGACTTTCTCTTCCGCGTTTGAGAGAAACAAACGTCGGCTTTATTCGGAAATGGTCGGTTATTCGTGGGCGTAACGTCAGTCCAATGGTAAGCTATACCCGATGTGAACGTCGGAATAATTCGGGCTGTAGTCGGGAAAGCAAGGTTGACCTCGAGAGCGATTCCCAGTACAGTACAACACGTTCGCAGATCGCGGTACTACAGGCTGATACTAGATAGCAACAAGTTCACCGCGTAAATTGCTAGACTACATATAGCCACATCGGCACTTCTAAAATGTTATCTCCGGCTTGCAAGACAACAAAAATATCAAAATATTATTATCAAAACCAGACTTTCGGGGCCAGAAAGCAAAACATTGCTGAAAGTAGCCGGCCAAAATACGGAAGTAGCCGGTCAATTTGGCCGGCATCCGGCTAAAAATGAACACGCTGCAAACAGAGAGGCTTGTTGCGATGGACAAGTAGCCTTGGCTTTTTGACCAGAAAAAGTGAGTGTTCATTGATAATTCAAAGACTGAATCCGTTGACACCAAAGTTTGCTTGCGACTTTCATTGCATTGCATGCACCTTTCCGCAATGCCACTCATTGAGTCTGAACTGAAATTGAAAGAGTACGTTTTAGTAAAAGTCCTGTTTTGTTGTGCTGATTTTCGCTACCGTACTTTCTTTTATAGGGTTATAAACATTCATGCAAAGCAAATATCTTCAGTTTGTCTCCTTTCGATCGTACAGAGATATTGTGTGACAGGAAAACTTTAGTTCAAAGGGCAATGATCTTTGTGAACGTACGCTCAACCAGCTAAAATAGCTTTTCATATGCAAAATCAGCGTACGTTAATTAACTGCTGGTATTGTTTAAACAACATTTTATTGAAAGGGATTCTATAGTACCATTGTTTTCGTAAACTCTTCATGCAATTTTATGAACTAAATGATGACCTCAAAGTAACAGCAAGTGCTGGACGGCACTTTTAACGCTGGTCGGAAATCCTGAGTGCCGGACAGAGCCGTCATCAAGTCAGGCGCCGACCGGCGTGGGCCATGCTAAAAGTAGTTCCGGCAGTGCTAATGTTTTGTTTACACTAAAAGATAATCTGTTCGCATATGTTGACATAGAGATTAATCCTCTGATAACCAACTCGGGTAAGTCGGGTACTTCTAAGTTAATGGAGCGTTCCCGTAATGGCATATCGGCGTGACAGTCACATAAATTATTATTAATGTTCAACACAAATATTCATACGCATGTTCAGGCAGATCTGGTAAAATTGAGGTTTTAGCAAATACGCGATGGTGGTTTCCAATCATACTTTGTTAAGAAGGCGAGCATCGATATCAGGACGCACTTAGACGAGAAAGTAATGCATATCCCTTGAAGGGTAATGGTAGCTTCGCAACGCAAAGCACTACACATCATTGCTGCACAATAGCCGAACGGTTTAGCTTTAGTAGATGACTTCATTGCAAAGAAGGCACTCTCACGCGATCGAGTCGAACATGTAGATTTCGAGTAGGTAGAACTAATGTAAAATGGGGAGGGCACTGGCCCATCAGTTTAAGGGAGTGTTCAATATGACCGGGCAAACTTGATAGATTAAATTTTCTTATTTCCTACGTGGTAAATCCAAATAATAAACTTCTGTTTTTACTGCACAATACGCAGACAAACACAAAAGTTGTTTGCACTGTAGACAATTAACTTTCTATGGATGGCTGGAGGCAAAAAAAATACTGGATCGACAAAACGTTTACAATGACCATATTAAAGGTACGAAGTAAGTTTTAGACATATATGAGAGTCAGAGAAAATATTCCCCGGACATAACTTAATACTTTAAGTGTTCTCATCTGCTACTAACCTTGGCAAGTTTGGCCCTTTCATTTGGTTTTAGTGGGAGAGATTCAAGGAAGACCAGTCAATCACGAAGTTGTCCTTGGGTCAAGAAACATTTGAAGATTGACCCTCCTTTTTGACAACTCTCGATCGGATGTTTCCTCGTTTTTTGTTGATTTTTTTGCACAAGATATTGCGTTTGTTTTTCGAAACTAGACCAAGCCAAAGATTTAAGACAAAATGTGAGCAGTACACGAATATAAAGTAATCGTACTCCCCTCTACTAATCCATGATTTGAGAGATAGTTGACAGCCCTAGCTCGAAGGCTCCCCGTACCTTATACCCTTGTGACGTAAACGTTTTCCCCGTCACAACTTGTCTGATAGTGGAATGCACAATCAGGATCAGCGTCGAGCGTGTCTTCTTACTGCCAAATTAGCCTAAAAGAGGAAGTATTAACTGCTGCTCATGCAGCAGTCTAGTTTTGTGCTACCTACGGTACTTCTTTACATAATCTCTAGGGGAGTTTACACTTTCCTTTGGTTCCTCAGTGACCGTTTTTTATGATTCTATCAAGCTACCGGGTTTTGTGCCTTCGGTCTAAATCATACATATGACCGGTTCTTCAGCATATTTGGCGTTAAAGGGAGTTTAGGCTCTCAGTAGGAAAGTGCGTTTGGGGCCAAATAATTTTACCGTGCGAACACACAAGGACATTCATTAACCATGCCGTTGGCGTCGACTGGTCTACAATAATAAACTTCAAAGAATTGGAAATATCTTCATACGTATACGTTCGGTTATTTGATAACTCTTAGTTGGGAAACTTAAATACGAAATGAAAAATAATGTACCATATTCCCCTTGCCAGTGATGTTTTCTTTTCAAATCTGAGTCCAAACGCATGTTAAAGACTAAAGATCCACAACTGGCTGACTGACATCCAAATTTTATTTACACTCAACACATATACCGGCTCAAGAACGATGAAACGACAGAGCAAATCTTGCAAACACATTAATAATATTGTGCATTAATTTTTATTTCTGCATGTTTAAGGATGGCACACCTATACGAAAGTAGAACAAGGGTTTGTTTCAAAATTACATGACAGCCATAAATTTCTTTCCTCGACGTTTTTGATTCCTTAATTTGCTATTTGGTGTACTGTAATTCAAAAATAACTCACCACGAACATCACCGCTGATCTCAAGACCTGCTGTAGTCCAAGTGAATATGTCGCCACCAGGGGAGCTGCCAATAGCTATTTGAGCAATCTCGCTTGTTGTCAGAACTGAGGACCACATGTTGAAACCGGTCATATAGCCGACGAATGCCTGATTGTCATCAAATCCTCCGCCGAAGGTGTCTTGGTCCTGTCCCAAAACAAGGATGCCATTGCCAGGTATCATATGACCAGGCTCTAAACCATAACCACCAACATGATAAAGACCGTTGTTGTAAAATTTCCATAAACCGAGAGGCGAAGACCATGAGAAGCACACGTGATGCCATGAACCGTCACTTATATCCAAGTTTAATTGTCGTGACTCTGAACTTAAAACCACTTTCAGCAATCCTTTATTGTGTAAAACAAATTCGTTGTAGTAGCTCCTGGTTGCGTAAGACACGAGTGCAGGTTCAAGGTTACCTGTGGATTGCACTTGCACCCAGGTGCAAACGGCCATCGCATTCATATCAGGAATTTCCACTGGAACTAGAACACTCGTGTTGACACTGAAAAAGTCGAGTACGTCAATTTTACCTGGGAAAAAGAGAGAAAGCAGATTTACAAGGTAGAATACATCTATATAAAACATTATGAAATACTGCACATAACATACGTTTATGCGTATTGAAAATCGAATCATTTTAAATTTCCATTCATAGATACAATAAAAACATGGTGTAAATGCCGGGAAGCATCATTAGTCAATATCATATGCCATCATGCATGCTTGTCGCGTTATTTTTGCTCGCTGTTTCTTAATTTGCTCTGAACGATTTGCTTTTGTCGCTTCTGGAAAATCTCTAAAAGGCAGAAAAATTTGCCCACGCTCGGTACAGTTTATTTTCAAGACAAATATCCATCCACTATCGTCATTAGAGAAGCTTAAAGAATAAGCAAGGCAAAGATCGAATAAGAGAATGTTCTTGAACAGAGATATAGCTATCCAGATACACAGACAATTATTGTAACTTGCGGGTCACGAAAAAAGACGGAAACCTGCTTGCTTCAGTTTGATGCGAAAGAAGAAGCGACGTCACCGCGATTACTGTAAGAAACTTCATTCTTGATAACACATTGTGAAAGATCAAATTTTTGACGTTAGTGTTTCTGATAGATGGCTGATAGACGGCCGTAAGAACGTTGTATGAAGCTAGGTTTGAGCGGATTCGCTGTGAAGGTATCGCAGCCTGATCGTTCACGGTTAGGCTGCATTCACGAACACCTCTGGAGGGGGCGGGAGAATTGACGCGGTGGTAGGGGATCTGAAAATATCAAGGGTATTTTTGGGGCATTGCAAGGGATTTGGGGACTTAAAGAGTACTCGAAACGAAACTGACACTAGTGATATGTACACATATGTTTTGTATTGTCTATTTATATCGGTAACATTTGGCTATTTTTTGGTGGTTTTGTTTTGTGTATCTGCCGCTGTTTCTTGTTCTACTCTCTGAATGGTGATGAAAAGTCTAGCTTTAAGCTTGTGGCGGAGTCCAGTTACTTTTGTATCCGCTAAGTGCCAACCACTCCAAGAAATAACCACCCTCAGTTGCTTTAGTTTAGAGTAGATTTATTCAAGAAGCGGTGAAAACTGGGTAAATAAAGAGATTAAAATACAAGGTCATTCATTGTCTACATCGAAGAGTCGAGGTAAATCAAGTTCAAAGTAAACGGAATAAAGAACTAAATTCTACTAAAATATCTAAGCACTGCATTCAAAATGGTCCTCTAAATAATTGGAAAGTCATAAAGGGAAATCAACTTACATCGTTGCGCCTACAGTCCTACTTTTGGCTGGAGTGTTTGTGAGATCCACGTGGCATGTCTACTTGCTTTAAGACAGTGGAGGAAAAAACGTGTCTGCCTGGGTGTAATTTAATCTTTAACCTTTTAATTGTTTTACCAAGAAGTTTCTTGACCTTTGTGTCAGAGGGCCTTAAGAAAGATAGAGGGCGATCTTCTGAAAATCTAGTAAGGGTCATGAAGGGTCAATTCAACACACTCCCCGTCTAAAAATGCGCGGTAAGCTGAATTTTTACTAATCATAAATTTCAAATAGAATAAATGCCTAATAATATTTTAGGTCTAAATAATTCTAAAAGCTAAGAGTATATACGAAAGGGTCCGTACTAAGAGAGTCCGTATATAGTGTTCATTGAATTCAATCACAGAGTTCAATTTGTACTTTCAATCAAAACTAATTCACTAATTGGTCTGAGGTAGGTTCGATGTTCGCCATCTTTGTAGATCATGACGTCTACTTTTCGTACTTTGTTGTCATCGCTGGGGTAGACCTTCACTATGCGAGCGAGGGGCCAGCTGTTTCTTGCGTATTCTTTCTCTCTCAAAAGAACCACGTCTCCTTCTTTGACGTTGATTGTAGATTTGTTCCATTTTGGTCGTGGCTGACGGTTTTGTAGATATTCTTTTCTCCATCGTATCCAGAATTGATCAGCTAGATACTGTACGCGTCGCCAACGTTTTCTACTGTAGAGGTCTTGTTGGACGAATGAGCCTGGTGGTGGGGTCGGTGATTGAGTCTTCATGGTGAGTAGCATGTTTGGGGTGAGAGCTTGAGGATCATTTGCATCTGATGATACTGTTGTTATAGGTCTGGAGTTGACAATGGCGCTGGCTTCTGCCATGAGAGTTGTCAGCAAGTCATGTGTGTATTGTTGCTTGCCTAGTTGATAATGCGTGGAGTCAAGAACGCGTCTGATGGTACCAATTTGTCGTTCCCATATACCGCCGAAGTGTGATGCGTGAGGTGGGTTGAAAATCCACTCACAGTCTCTTGTTGTAAGGAATTTCTTGATGCGGTCTTGATCCAGCTCTTTGGCTGCTGCCTGAAGTTCGTTCTTTGCGCCGATGAAGTTGGTGCCCTGGTCACATCTGAGTTTCTTGATGTTGCCGCGTATAGCTATGAAGCGACGTAGGGCGTTGATGAAGGATGAAGTGTCCATGGAGTCTATTACTTCTATGTGTACTGCTGTAGTGTAGAGACAGACAAAGATGACTGCCCATCTCTTTGCTTCAGACTTACCGGCTCTGGTTTTGCGGGAAGCTATAGTCCAGGGGCCGAATACGTCCATTCCGACGTTGGTGAATGGTGGGGTTTTCTCTGTTCTGTCCGACGGTAGGTCGGCCATGAGTTGAGTGAGTGGTTTTGCTCTCAGTCTTCTACATATCGCACATTTGTGTAGTATACTTCTTACCATGTCATGTACACCCATAATCCAATAGCCGTTAGCTCTGACGTTTGACAGGGTGAGTTGTCTGCCTTGATGTTGTACTAGTCGATGTACATGATCGATGATAAGACGTGAAATGTGGTTGTCCTGTGGAAGGATGATGGGGTGTCGGCCGCAGAGGTCGATGTCAGATTGACGAAGTCTTCCTCCAACGCGGATGAGTCCTTTTTCATCGATGAATGGGTTCATCCGGCTGATGGGGTTCCGTTTCTGTAGTCTGTTGTTGTCAGTGCCTGCTGACTTTGTTGCAGATAGTATCTCATATTCTTTATGAAACACGCTTTTCTGTACTGAGCGTAGGATGATGGTTTCTGCTTGTGCCATCATCTCAATTTTCAGTTCTTCTGGAGACTTCTCTTCTTCTTTTTTGTCTGTCTTTTCTGGTAATTTTCTTTGTCTGATTTTGCCTATTAAGTTGGCAATACTTCTCTTCAAGGATCTCCATGATGAGAATCGTTGAAATCGGTGAGCACCTAAGTCGTCTTGTTCTACTTCCTTCGTTGATGTGTTGAGGACAGCAAGTTGTTTGCGGACCTCAGGGTCTTCGTCACTTACTGTGTATTTGTGTTCTGTTTCTTCATGGTTGTCTTGCTCGTCTCGCTGCCACAGGAATGCTGGTCCTGATAGCCAGATAGTTGAGTTGAGTTTTTGGGCTGGTACGCTGCGTGATGCGATGTCAGCTGGATTTTCGTGTGTAGACACATGTCGCCACTGGTGTGGTGATGATATGTTGTGTATCTTTTCTACTCTGTTCGCTACGTATACGTGGAAACGTTTCGAGCTGTTGTTTATATATCCAAGGACGATTTCGCTGTCCGTGTGATATATGACGTTGTCGATGTTCAGGCCGATTTCTGATGTGATCTTCTGTGCGAGTTCTGTCGCTAGGACGGCTGCACACAGTTCTAGGCGAGGTATGGAGACTGCATGAGTCGGGTTTACCTTTGCCTTGCCAAGTATGAATGATACGTTGACGTTGTCTTCATGGTTAATTAACCGCATGTACGCTACAGCACCTATGGCTTCATTGCTGGCGTCAGAGAAAATGTGACACTCAGTTTCTTTATGGGTCCGAAGGTGGTGTGAGTGTAGCATCGCTGTAGCTGTATCTTTGTGATGTAGTTGAGGTTGTTGCACCAGCGGGTCCATCTGGGCAAATATTTCTCTGGTAGCGTTTCATCCCATCCAAGGTTTGATGAGTTGCGTCCTTTAGTTTCTGTCATGAGGCCTCGTAGTATTAGTTTTCCTTCTATGGAAACTGGTGCGAGTATACCGAGTGGATCGTATATTGAGTTGACGATCGCCAGTACTCCCCGCCGTGAGAATGGCTTCTCCTTCAAGTCTACTTCGAATGTGAATGCGTCCGCCTCTAGAGACCACTTGACCCCTAATGATCTCTGTGTCGGTAAGGTGTCTTGGTTGAAATCCAAACTCTGTAGATCTTTGGCTCGTACTTCGTCTGGAAGTGCTGTCATGACTTCTTCGTCATTAGAAACGATCTTGTGGAAGTTAACGTTTCTGGTCGCTAGTACCGGTAAGTCTCTTGTTCTATTGATGAGACTAATAGCTTTCTGTGCATCTGGTGCTGAGGTTAGTCCGTCGTCGACGTAAAAGTTCTTGTCGATGAACTCTTTCACGTCTTCTCCGTATGTAGATACGCCGTCTTCAGCGATCTTTCTCAGTCCGAAGGTAGCAATGGCTGGTGAGGAGACATTGCCGAACAGGTGTACGTTCATTCTGTACTGAATTACTGGTTTCGTGGGGTCGTTGTCTTTGAACCAAAGAAGCGCAGATAGTCTCTGTGTTCTTTGTTGACGTGGAAGCTATGAAACATTTGTTCTACGTCGCCCATTACTGCTGTCTGCTCGCGTCGGAATCGTAGCAGGATACCGAGGAGGCTGTTCATTTGGTCAGGTCCCTGAAGCAATGCGTCGTTCAGGAGACTCCATTGTACTTTGCACTGGAGTCGAATACTACTCTGATCTGCTGTTTCTTGGGATGGTAGACACCGAAGTGTGGTAGGTACCATGCGTTGTCGGCATCTATTTCATCTTCTGGAACAGGACTTGCGTGGTCACGTTCCGTTATTTTCTTCATAAACTGAAAGTATTCTTCCATCATTTGTGGTTTACGCTGAAACTGATTCTGTAGATTGTAGAATCGGTTCAGAGCTGACTGTCGGTTGTTCGGTAATTTCTTCGGGTCTTGCCTGAAGGGGAGAGGAAGTTCTAGATTTCCTTCCTCATTTACATGGACTTCTCGTTGCATGATGTCCAGGAATTGCTTGTCTTCAATGGAGGGTGCCTTTTGTTCGTCGTAAGGTGTCCGCTTGAAGACGGTGGTGCCGAATTGACGGGTTTCGGGCTTATTATGTCTTTGATGTGGATGTGATGATTACATTCGAGCGCCGATTCATCGTAGCTGTTGAGGGTTGCAGTAGTACGGTGTACTGAAGTGCGGATTACACCTCTTGCTGTCTCTAGGCACAGTTCACCTGAAATTGTCCACCCTAGGTCGGTGCGTTGAGCCCAAGGCGAGTTAACAGGTCCGTTCCTTGTTTCTCTGACTTTCAGTGGTTCTGGGCAGTTTCTGCCGATGAGGAGATGAATTCCAACGTTCTTTTTTGGTTCTGGAATGTAATCGATGATGGGCTTCAGATGTTTGAAGGTCTTGCAAATGTCTGGTGTGGGTATTTCGTTCTTGTCGCTCGGTATGTTGTCGTTTTCTAGCAGGACGGGAAGAGAGAATTTTTTCTTTCCGTCATGTGATTCTATGATGACGCGGTTGCTACGTCGTCCCTTTCTGAGTTCTCCTTTGCCGCTGCATGTTGACAGTTCGTATTCGAGGTCTGGGCCGTGTATCTTCAGTGCGTCGAAGAGGTGGCTGTCACCCATACAGGCGTTGGACTGGTCGTCTAGGACTACGTAAGTTTCTATGTAGTCTGCTGGTCGGTCTTGTGTATACACCTTTGCGAGGACTATCTTCCCACACGAACGTCCGGCTGGGCATTTCGTGAGTCTGGTACATTTTGTTGTAGCTTCTTGGGTTTCCTTTTCTTTATCTTCTGGTTTAGCTTCGGTTGTTTTCTGCTTAGATCTGTCACCGGGTGTAGCGTGGAGACAGGTGATGTGTTTCTTGCTCTTGCATATAGCGCATTCGATGGTCGATGTGCAGTCTTTGGCGAGATGTTTCTCAGTGCATTTAAAGCATAAGCCTTTCTTCTTACACAGTTCAATTCTGTCAGCAACTGGTTGCTTTGCAAATGCTTTGCAATCTTTCAGGTCATGTCCTGTAGCCTCGTGAAAGAGACATTGTTTTTCTTCATTTGATGATTTCGTTGCGTGTACACGCGCTCTAGTCTTCGTTTGTTGACTGGATTTTGACTTACTTGTTCCAGGGGGTGTGTCGTCTGGTCTTGGAATATCAGGATCGCATGCTGCTTTCGCTGTGTCTTTCAGGAAGTCTTTGAAGAACTTGAATGGAGGAAATGTTTTGTGGCGTCGTTTGTATGATGCCACGTTATCTCTCCACTTGTTGAGGACGAATTTTGGTAACTTCTCCATGACGGGCTTGAGTCCCTGTGGTGTATTGAGGGACGAGAGGTCAGGAAGTTTTCTCATGTGTGCCTCTGTGTTAGAGCATAAGTCTGATAGTTCGAGTAGCTTTTTGCATTCGTCTGGTTTAACTTTCGGGAAGGACTTCAGTCTTTCCAGGATTACTGTGGTGATGACTGCAGGGTTGCCGAATCTGTCTTCTAGTTCTATCCAAGCCTCTCTGTATGACTCGTCTGGGTCGTCTACGTAACGTTGTAGATGGTCTTCGACGATTTTTCTGCGGATCTCCCTGCGTGTATTTATGCAGGAAGTCAAGTTTCTCAGATGTCTGTATGCAGGCCGTTGTCACAGTGGCCTCGAATGATCTTTTCCATGACATGTACATGGTTGGGTCGCCTCCAAATGTTATTGGTTGTTGTAGTGGTAAACGTTGACGGGCCATCATTTGGGCTATCTCCGTCAGAGGTTGTATGTTGTTGTTGTTCTGGCTTGTTGTAGGTGTCTGTTGATTTGAAGTAGGTGTGACTGTCTCACCTGATTCTGTTGGTGTTCCCTGTCCTGGTTGTATCAGTAGAGGGGATGATTCTAAGTCTTTGTTTTGTGCTTTGGGTACGAACTCGGTAAAGTTCAGTGCTGGTAATGGATCATGCTTCATTTCTCTTTTCATTGCAATGTATCGTGATACATGGTCGTTTGATGACTGGTCTGGTGTAGTAAGTGTCTGTACTGGTAAGGAATTTTCTTCCGCTACTTGCTGGAGGGTTTCTGCATCTATCCTTGCCTTTTCTGCTTTCATTTCAGCTTCGATAACTTTGATTTTTGCTTGATGGTGAGCAATTGTCTTCATATACTCTGCCTCTCTTGCTGCAGAGCGTGCCTTGCCTTGTGCCTTTAATGCGTTTGTTCTGGATGATGTTGATGATCTGGTTCTGTGTGAACTACGTAAGCTGCCTTGTGTAGATCCTCGTTCGGATGGTGATTTGAAGATGAGGACGCTGTTTTCAGCTCTCCTTGTCTTTGCATCGTTAATGTATTCATTTGCTTGTTCAATGTTCCTATTGAAGCTTATTTCCGTTAATTCTGCATGCTCCTTACCTTCTGGAGTCTTGTCTTGTTGATAAAGTCTCTGAAGTTTGTTCCAAGTTTGTTCGTATTCCTTGGAAAGTGTCTCTCTGCTGCATCAATTTTGCATTCTGTTGGATCCTGCATCCCCCTGAGGTCGATGAGAACTCCCCTTGTTTGGTTCCAAATGCTTGACAGGGCCTTTTCAGTGTTCAAGGTAGCATAGAGCAGTCCTCTTTCGTTTTTACTACTGTCCTGTAGAGGGCGCCCTTCAGCACGGGCAGTAGATCCACCTTCAACAGTGGTGGCCGTCCCACTGGGCACCGCCCCTTCATTTGTTTGTTCTGAGGTATTTTCTGTCTTAGAAATATCTCCTTGATTTTCATTTTGAGATTCTGTGTGGGCTGGTAGTTCAGCTCCTTCGACTTTATCTTCATCCATTATAGTTTCTTTGAGTCAGTTGTAGTTGGCTGTATATGTGTATACAGTTGGCCTACCTTGTAGCCTATATGCCAGTGTCCGCTGTGCACTCGAGCCAGTGTCTTGTCCAATGGTTCACTGGTTTTCCGCAATTTTTCACTTGCGACGATTTTTCACTGTGGCGGAGTCCAGTTACTTTTGTATCCGCTAAGTGCCAACCACTCCAAGAAATAACCACCCTCAGTTGCTTTAGTTTAGAGTAGATTTATTCAAGAAGCGGTGAAAACTGGGTAAATAAAGAGATTAAAATACAAGGTCATTCATTGTCTACATCGAAGAGTCGAGGTAAATCAAGTTCAAAGTAAACGGAATAAAAGAACTAAATTCTACTAAAATATCTAAGCACTGCATTCAAAATGGTCCTCTAAATAATTGGAAAGTCATAAAGGGAAATCAACTTACATCGTTGCGCTACAGTCCTACTTTTGGCTGGAGTGTTTGTGAGATCCACGTGGCATGTCTACTTGCTTTAAGACAGTGGAGGAAAAAACGTGTCTGCCTGGGTGTAATTTAATCTTTAACCTTTTAATTGTTTTACCAAGAAGTTTCTTGACCTTTGTGTCAGAGGGCCTTAAGAAAGATAGAGGGCGATCTTCTGAAAATCTAGTAAGGGTCATGAAGGGTCAATTCAACACAAAGCTCATAAACATTCCTTTTCATTCCAAAATCAGGAGTTTATTTTGAGGGTGGTTTAAAAATTATAACAAGTAAGAAGGGGGCATTTGAATGGTTTTGAGTTTTGGGGGGGCATTTGGAAATGCAAAAGGACATTGTGGATTCATCCCTTCCAGAGGTGTTTGTGAATGCGGCCTTAACAAGTTTTATCGACATTAGGACACTTATACTCATCATCATACATGGTGGTTCTATTTGATACCATTGCGCACCACCTACAACAACCGCGTCACCTTCGACAAAATGATTAATTAAAGCCTGCAATCAGTTAAAGGTACACTAGCACCTGTTCCAATTTTTCCACAGTTACCATGGAAAAAGAAAATCAAACCAATCACGGCCCTTCGCTTGCCACGGCCACCTGATGAACACCTGACCTCAGCAAGCCACCGGGTCAGTAAACTTGTGATAGCCAAGTTTCGCGCGCAGAGTACGAAAACTTCCCGCTCATCCGTCTGCACATCTATCCCGCGCGAACTCCACTGAGCTTCGATCAACTTCGATGTCAATTCCTGTGGTTGGACCCCCTGAGCCAGGGGACTACACACCGATAATATTGTAACATGTGGAGTTTTATTAGTTTTCTTTATTAAAACAGCGAAATAATGATAAACATACACATTTTTGATATATTCTAGAGGTTAAATCAATCCAAATGTGCAAATTTTAAACAATTTCTTTGTTGTCATTTGGAATCATAAAATCACAGAAGTGCATAGGGTAAGCGACGGGGGTCGCGTATCGACCACGTTCGAAAATGGTGTCAGGCAGTAAATGGAAGAGCGTCTCTGACCTGCTCCGCGGATATCCGCGGATCGTGTAAAAAATAGGGAAAAGTGCAAAGTCCACCGAAAATCGAAGAAATTACTGCATAAAAATATTATAGAATTAATGACATATTAATTGGAGGTTACCAACTTCAAATTTATTGCGCACATATCAGTTTATAGGTATACTGTCACCTGTTCCAATTTAGCCACAGTTACCATGGAAAGAGAAAATCTAACCAATCACAGATTTTAAGCGGGTGACCGCTTTTTAAAAACAGCGCCTTCACATGAGCATTTTGAATACCAAGGAACGCCCCTTTGACCATATATGGGCATATTTAGATTACAGGTGACTGTATACCTTTAATCAACCATTCACCACTGGAACCTCCAACGGGGTACCGACGACTGATGGAATATTTAAACTTTCATCTCTCTCGCGAGACTGAAACGGGAGTTTAAAAAATCGCAATTTTAGTCACATTTCGGGATTTTTATCACATTATTTGTATACCACAATATTCCTTAAATTGTAGAGAACCTGGAGTCCAAACATCATAACGTTCTTCGACCTATAGCGCGAGAATAGGGCAAAATAAAAAAAAACGAGATTTCAATCGTGCAAGTCGAAAACATTTTACTATATAGGAGTAACAGCCATTGTTTGCATCCCGTCTCACAATGGGTGTAGAAATAGACCAATATCGAGCCAAAATAGGATGTTTTGCTGACGGTAACTCATTGGAGAAGAGGAACAGATGCATCCAGATTAGATTATTTTTTCATACCCTCTTGTTTCCAGAAACAAGTTAAATTGTGTGATATTATCCCAGGTGTGAAATCAGACCATGTCGCCATTGTTTTAACGATAAATAATACCCAAGGCAAACAAAGAGGTTCTTGATTTTGGAAGTTTAACTATAGTCTTTTAGATGATAAGATGTATACTGATATGATGAGTTCCTTCATTATAGATACTTTAAAGGATGCTGATATTTCGTCTTTTGATTTTTAATCACGTTTTGAGTATTTAAAGTATAAGATTCGGGATACGACTGTTGAGTATACAAAGAAAAAAACAAAAGCAAGAAGGGATAAAGAGAAAGAAATTTATTGTAAATTGCACAGGTTGGAAGAAGAAATTGATGAAACTCTTAATGATAATATTTTGAATAAGTATGAGGAATTGAAGAATGAATTGGATGAGATATTAGATGCAAAAGTAGAAGGTTCTGCTATAAGATCAAGAACACAATGGTATCACGAAGGAGGAAAAGTACAAAGCTATTTATGAATCTTGAAAAAAAGAATTATACAAAAAAAAATATAATTGAACTTTTGAAGGGAGACCGTCCTATTATGACCCTAAGGAAATCCTTAATGAAATAAAAGAGTTTTACACAAAAATTTATACATCTGTAAAACCAAATTTGGACAAAACAGATGACTTTGGTTTTTTCAAGGAGGAAAACATTCCAAAAATTGAGAAGAAAAAAGCTCAAATGTGTAATGGATTGTTAACAAAAGCAGAAATTTATCAGGCCCTTAAAAATTCACCCAAAAATAAATCTCCAGGAACTCTAAATCTCTGGAACGAAATTAGTGATGCCTTGTGTTGTTCATTAAACTATGGTTATGAGAAAGGGACTCTATCAAATACTCAAAAACAAGCCATTGTCACCTTGTTGCCCAAACCAGATAAAGACCACTATCAGCTTAATAATTGGAGACCAGTTTCACTCTTTAATTCAGACTACAAAGTTGCCAGCAGGTGTATTGCTAAAAGACTAGAAAACATTCTTCCAGATATAATACATCCAGACCAATCTGCATTTATATCTGGAAGAAAAATTACTGATAATATTCGTCAAAATTTAGACATGGCTGATCTCTGTGAAAGCAGTGGGCAACCAGGATCAGTGGTCTTTATTGATTTCACTAAAGCGTTCGATACTCTAGAATGGGATTTTGTCTTTAAATCGTTGGACCTTTATGGTTTTGGTGATTCATTTAAAAACTGGGTTGCTGTATTTTATAATAATATAGAGAGTTGTGTACTCAATAATGGTTATTCCACTGGGCGGTTTAAATTAGGGAGAGGTATTAGACGAGGATGCCCTCTCTCGACAGCACTGTTTGTAATGGCCATTGAACTTTTGGCAATAGCAGTACGATCAAATGACAAAATACAGGGAATTTCTTTACCAAATGGTCATGTCGAGACCATATGTGGATTCGCTGATGACACTACATTAGCATTATGTATGCTCCTGGTTGCCCACTGCTTTCACAGAGATCAGCCATGTCTAAATTTTGACGAATATTATCAGTAATTTTTCTTCCAGATATAAATGCAGATTGGTCTGGATGTATTATATCTGGAAGACATGCTCTTTGTTTATTAGATCACTTTTGTATATTTTCAGGGCTCTGGGTCAATTTAGAAAAAACTGAATTACTATTGTTAGGTGCTTTTAAAACGAACTGGGATAAAATGGAGATTACACAAGTTGGGAGCCAATACGTTATTCAGGAATCTATTTGGGCCACGATGCGAAGAAAAACTTGACTTTCAATTTTTTTTCAAAATTAAGGAAACTGTGCGAAAAATTTGAAGTTTGGAAATCACGTGATTTGACAAGGGCAAGGTCACACTAGCAAAAGTGTTTGGGGCCTCCAATTTACTTTATGTAATGAATTCTGTGTCAATCCCCACTGATTGCATTAAGGAAGCACGGGCACATTTGTTTTCCTTCCTTTGGAGAGGCAAAAAACATCATATTAAAAGTAACACACAAATAGGTAATTTGGACGAGGGTGGATTGCGTATGGTCGACTTGGAATTGCGGAATAAAGCTTTTAAATTAGCAACGGCAATGCGTATTATTAAAACTGAGCTACCTTGGGGAATCATTGGGAATAGCTACTTTAATAGAGTTGTAGGCCTTAAACTTTTGTTACGTTGTAACTATAGTATTGATAAAATGGATATAAAAATCCCACCCTTTTACAATGACAATCTCTCCTTTTGGAAAGAAGTATGCAACTATGAACTACCAAAAGATTGTCAAGATGTGATTTCTGAAATTCTTTGGAATAATGAAAATATTGTTGTTCAAGATAAAACTATTTGTTATAAAGAATGGCTTAATAAAGGTGTTCAATATATTGCAGAATTGATTGACGATAAAGATGCCTTTATGACATTTAATATAATATTCGTACTGATTTTGTAACTTATTATGGTGCTATAGGCTCAATTCCAGAGTAGAGTGGAGAAATTTAATTAGTAAAGAAAATAATGTTCTGGGAAACAAAGTAGATGTTGGAAGAAGTGATCTAGAGATTTCTACAAGCTTTTTGTGGAAAAAAGAAATTTGAACTGCCTACATCTCAGTCTAAGTTTTAATCTTTAGATTATGTTAACAATGAAGTTATTGATTGGAATGGAGTATGGAATCTCCCCCATCAAATCACAATTGAAGAAAAGCTGAGAACCTTTCAGTTTAAAATTTTGCACCGTATTTTGCCAACTGACAAATTTCTCAACCAAAATAAAATTAAATTAGATAGTAACTGTAATAACTGTGGGCAAAATGAATCTCTTGAACACCTTCTCTGGTCATGTAACAATGAACAGATATTTGGGAAAGCTTTTGAAGTATTTTGGAATGAAAACGTGAACAGTGATAGAACTGACTTAACATGTAGTGAGGTGATTTTTGGTATGAAAGATCAACCTATTCTTTTGAATCATCTCATCTTAATTGGCAAAAAAAAAAGATATAACGAAAACACCTTTAAAGAAAAGTGGGATATTTTTTTTACTCCCATAATGTTATATGAACTCGTACATTTTGTTTTTCCTTTTTGTTTTTCCTTAATTTTTGTCCTGTGGCTTTTCTTGCTTCTGTACAATTTAATTTTCTTGTGTTTTTTGTGTGTGTAAAATTAAAAATTAAAAAAAGAGTTTCATCCATATTTTCTTGATACGTGGCAATTATTGAAAACAAATGTTCCGCAATTATGCTAGCTATTCTAGCCTAATCAAATCCAATTCTAAATAATTTTCTTAAATGTTTGTCGAAAGAAATTGATTGAGCTTGAATGAGTAGTTTTTGATTTATTGGGTCTTTAGTTTGGAATACATACAGACAGAGAAACTGGCAGTCTGACTGAATGAACAATGTCTGACAGAGAGAATTGGCGCCCAAGTATGTATTCGGCACAATGGGCCTGCAAAATTTGTCCAGATACTATAGTTGACCTTGGAAAAAATTGTTATCAAGGGCAAAACAATATACTGCAACCAAAAAAGCTTTTTTCTGTCTTTAAAATGAAGAAGTGTAGTTAAGAATTTACTTAGAAACCACAATGACACAGTTCGAAAGGGATCATGAATCGATCGATTTTTGTACGCGCTACGGGTCGGTTTTGCATTTTACTGGCATTCCTTTTAAAATCGGTGGATAAATACAAAACTCCACACGAAAGGTCTATATTTTACACATATAAGGCGAAAGCTAAACAACTTATGTTTGTTCTGCACTGTGTAGTTGTCAAACGAATGTCAGACAAAGGTATCAGCAATAAAAATCAACATAGAGAGAGTTGGACGATACGAATGTGTGAAAGGGGGACAAACTAAGGATATATGTGAAAACTATAATATAATTTGATATCTTGTTGCTGCCACTTACATGCACAAGTTTGAAGCCGGTTGAGGAATACCACAATGATTACTGCTTGAAGGCGCATTGTTGTGACCAGTTTATCTGAGAATATCAGCATACGTACAACTACTGAAAAGTGGACGTAGACCAGCTTGCTCATACACTGGTTTCCTCCGTCGCTGTTTGCTGGATACTACAACATGAAGACGCACTCACGCTTGAATTTCATGAATTGCTGTTTTTAACAGATCAATTTACTTCGTTGTTACTCGCCCAAGCCAACTTTGCGTGGGTCCTTTTTGCTCTCGTAATTTTACACTGCTTTCTCCTTTTCATCGGAGGATATTGATGCGCCTCGCATCTGACATTGTTTATCTACTAACATCGTGCTTTCTTTCAGATATCACAGGTAATTATACTAATGCCGCTGTGGTATATCTGCCTGTCTTCCCCTTTCATCAGTTGTCTCCCCTGCCTCGTCACTGCTTTCAAATTGGTGTCATCACTTTTGCAGGTTTTAAGATATTGCTGATCATTTTCTTCAATTTCCAGTTGCTGTTCCACTACATCAGTCATTGGTCATCAGATGTTTTCGTCCATTTCTTATTTTTTTACCGTTTAGCAAGGTCAACTGTCATTCCTGTTCATGTAATTATTTCGGCATTTTGTCTGCTTTTCCTCTTAATTGGTTTGATATGTTCTTTTTTATTTAGGACATTGATTTAAGTATTAAACATTATTTTGAAAAATCTTCTTCTTCTTTTATTCCTCTTGTTCTTCTCCGTTCCTTTTCTCAGAAAATACTTCACACCTTGTTCAGACGTAGGGAAGACGAACGGGTTTTGCGAAAATCCAGACGATGCATCTTCACAAAAATTAAAGGGCAATTCAACTCCACACCAAATCAGTAATATTTCGCTCTTACCAGCTTATGGGGTGTACATTTCCCAGCTTATTCGATATGCAAATGCATGCACTTCATATGGTAATTTTGAAGAGAGACATAGCCATCGCTCTTGCAAACTTTTTAATCCTTTGATTAAGTGCACTTTTGTTGTCATTCTAAAGTTACTCTTGCTGTTACCACTCCCCCTGTGCAAACAAGCTTGTTTTTTGACAAAACACAAGGTGTTTATTGGATAGCAAGCATTGTCTACACTTCTGTATTGTCATTGTCATGAGTGTCTAGCAACAGAGTTTGTGCTAAAGGGTTTTCTCATGCTTCACTGCTTTGGTGTTATCACTTTTGCTATTTTCAAATATCACTGATCATTTTCTTTTGTTTCCAGTTGCTGTTCCGGTACATCATTAATTGATCATGAGATGTTTTCGTCCATGTTTTATATTTTGTTTGATCGTTTTACAAGGTCAACAGCCATTCTTGTTCATCTTATTATTTCGGCATTTTGTCTGATTTAATTTTGCTTTTTCTCTTAATTGATTTGATATTTTTTTTCTATATAGGAGATTGATTTAAGTATTAACGTTCATTTGAAAAATCGTCTTCAAACGACACGGTATTAATATGGGCGGGAGGCGATAGATATTTTGTGACTTACAAACTGCTATTACAAAAATAAAATTTTAACCAATGGCTTCCCCGAAGTCGAATTATTCTGTTTTGCCTCATAAAATACATTCTCGATAAGTTAATATCACCACTTCTTCTCAGTATACCAAAATTTAATTCGTTTAGAATTGGAAAACACACAAGTGTACACTTGAGATATTGTTATTCACGTTCATGGTTTCCATTCGAGAACAAATCTTGCGAGACTGAAAACTGTATAAAAATAGGATATTCAATGATGTTCTATTTCACCTCATTCTAATTAACTTTGAATTTTTACTGACAAATAATACTTAATGGATCTTAGGTGGTGAATACCTTATGATTAGTCTTTCCAGCTTCGTGTCTAATCTAACAATATAATGATTATGTATAACATTCTATTTTTTTAATTGCACTCGCGTTACAAGAGCATCTATTTTGTTGATTTATCAAATGACACTTATATTCCAAATGTGTAACTCTATCTATGCCAGTTCAAAACACATTCGTTCCTGCGCGATATGAAAAATCAACATTTCCTGATGCAAGTGTATCGGCGATGGCCGAATGGGAAGGCTCTTCTGTATCTGTGGGTATTTCTGGTATCACCGTGTGTTATTTTGTTTCTATGGCTTTGCGTCATACTGTATCATTGTATCAGGCGACAGCTCTCCAAACTTTTTCGCCCATACAGGTTGTTTGATCAGCCGATTAAGAATGCAAACAGGGTATCGTAGTTGCAAGTATTTGTCAAACGCTTGTGATCGTCTCGTTCTTCATATCAGAGACATTATACAAACATTTTAAATACGGGGTGCGTCAAGGAACACATTCGCGCTGCTCGTCACTGTTTTCAGTGTTCTGACAACTCTAGATATATTTTGTTGGCATTAATGAATCATTGATTAAGTTTTTAAGTCGTAAGTGAGCAAACAATATTACTGTAATTGAGAATCATTTGTATATAATTTTTAAATTATTGGCATGTATATTAAACTGAAACAGTTTTAACTGTTTAACAGTATGGGTTTCTATCTAACAGTAACAGGACTGGTCAACACACTTTTTTTAAAAGGTACATCAAATTTGATACATTATCAACATTGTGACATTTAAATGTTTCACAACACCTAAAAAAGAGCATCACCTGGGGATGTGGTCGTGTATGACGATGCACATACAAATTAGTCTATCCCGCTATAATACCTCCCTGACAGTAATACAGAAAATTAATAATGGCCGAAAAAAATGGGATTGTCGACTGTCCCATTATAATCGTCATGTCAACTGTCGTTGCTAAGCCAGGAATCGCCTGGGGGACCGATGTCCCCGCTTTTAAAGTTTAGCATTGATTTGTTAATTGGGAATTCTGAAGTTTGGGAAATGAATGAAGATTTTAGTTCTTGTTTAATTTTAAAGAGCACACTTTCACATTTTTCGCTTTCATTTTTAACATAGAGATTACATAATGACGACATTTCCCTACATAGATTTAGACGTCGTGGATATGGCATATTTGGGGTTAATCGGCCATACCAGCCACGTCTGTCATTGAAATTCGTAAGTTTACTTTTAATGTTTATACACACATATCGATTGGAAAATTGTGGAATGGCTGTTACATCAGGTTGACAACCCTCAAGTGAGGTCAATGAATTAAGTTTACACTTTGTAAGATAGTTACGATTCCGAATAGAACAAGACAAATTCGTTGCTTCACAAATTTCCCTACAAATACAACACTAACATTAATCAAACAAGGAAAACTATGAGGACCTAGCAAAGCCATTTGTAATGACATTCGAAACACAGTGAACATATATTGACCAAGGTATTCCACAATGCTTGCCCTATAGCATGGAGGTACTATCTCCGCTCCTGACTCCACGATCGTTGCGAGCGACTAATCATGGAGGTAGAACAGAAATCTTTTACCTCCATGGACTGACGTACGCGTGGCCATAAAATAAACCACTGATGTTACTGCAAGTATTTACTTGAAGTAATTATCTGTCACGGTATCGACCGATGCGTGATGGTAAGCTATTATGAGTCAAGAGTATTATTTACAGCCTTACTGTGACATTTTGACAACTTGACATGTTGTGTTTACTTCAGTATTTACAACTATGTACCATGTACATCAGAGAAGCCTCGACAAACTTTTTTCCAAATTTAAAATTGTCTATACAATAGGAAATGTCCTTAAGAAACCACCTTACAAAATCGAGTATGCATTTCATACATATAAGTGTTTTAAACACTTTGTGTTATTTCCAGGCTTGAACACCCCTGAACGCTTAAAATTAAAGGTGTTCAACAAGTGCATTTTATGTGTTCTAGCCTCTAACACACTTATCGTTGAATGACGTCCATGCGTTCAAAAAGTGTTAGAGCCCTTTGAACCCGTAAATGCGTTCAATTTGTGAACACATTTCATGTGCAACGTGTGTTCAAACATGGAACACCATGGTTTTCAATACAATGGCTGATGAACACATATTGTTCAAAGTCTGCACACGTGTTTCAAAAATTGAACGTTGGTTGAACATGTAGTGTTAAATTTCTGAACGTCAAAAAAGTGTTACAAAAGGCGTTTTAATTGGAGTTCTATCCTTTAACATTTAACTTATAGTGTAATTGGAAAACACGCAAGTATACATTTAGGAATCGTTCTTCATGTTAACTTTATGAATGGTTTGCATGTTGTAATTAATATTGCATGAGGGACAGACAACTGTACAAAAATGGCATAGTTGTTCTGTTGCATCTCTTTATAAATAACTTGAAAATTTTACTAAAAAATGACTATTAATAGGTCTAAGATGGTGAATACCTTGTAATTAGTTTTTCCAAGCGTCATGTCTAATTAGAAATGGAATGATTATTTATAACATTTATTTTTCATAAACTCGCGTTATAAGAGCATCAATTATGTCAATAATAAATTTATCAAAAGACGCTATTGATATTTCCAATGGACAACCCTATCTATGCCAGCTTAAAGGGCATTCTTGACTGCGCGATTTAAAAAAATCAAAATTGTGCCAGGAAAAGTGCATTGGCGATGGCCTAATAGGAAAGCTCTCCTGCATAGCTGTGGGTATTTCTTGTATCACAGAGTGTTTATTTTGTTTCTATGACTTTGCGTCATAATGTATTATTGTATCACACTAAAACGCTCCAAACCTTTTTGCATATCAAAATTTTTGATCAGTGGATTAGAATGAAAACAGGGTTAATATAGTTCATCGCCAGTGTCAGTTCAAGTATTTGTGACACAGTTGTGATCGCTCGTTCTTCACATCAGAGTAATTGTACAAACATTTTAAATATGGGCTACTGTGCGTCAAGGAATTGACATTTTCGCGCTACCCGTATAAATCGTGAGATAATATAACATCCTGTGAGAACATAAAGAACGACAATAAGTACTATAATAAACCAGTCTAAATGTGCCTTTAGTTTTCCTTGCTCAAAACGAACAATATTTCGGTATTTGAGAATCGTTTACCTATTTTTTTAAATTGTTGGCATGTATATTAAACTGAAAAGGTATAGCTGTTTAATAGAATGGATTTCTATCTATCAGTAAAAATCATTTGCAACTCAAACACTTGTGCAAAAAGGCTCATCCAATTTGATATATAAGCAACATATAGGGACATCGAAATATTTACAACAGCTCAAAAAAGAACCTCATCTTGGGAAGTTTTCGCATATAAAGAACGGGTACAAATAAGTGTGCCTGGCTGTGATATATGTATCACGATAATACAGAAAATTAATAATGGCGAAATTAAGTGGGCGTGCCCGCTGTCCCATTAAAATCGTCATGACAACTGACATTGCTCAGCGAGAAAGCGCCTCGAGGACAGATATTTCCGCTCTCAAAGTATTACAATTATTTGCTGATATGCAGCTTGTTATTGGGAATGTTTCACTTCTTGTTATTGTTTAAAAGGGCAAACTAATATTTCTGCTTTTTCATTTTACAGAGAGTATTATGAATCCACTTAAAATAACAAATATCACTTATTCCTTTCTCTGCGACTGTTACGTCTGTCCCTTTATGGTCTCCGTGTGCGGTACCGGCCTGAGATCGTAATGCTTTCAGTAAACGACGCTGACACACCAAGTTGTCAGTTGTGAGCACCAGTTTAAATCTGTATTACTGAACAGCCATGGCGAATACTCAACTTCCAAATCTCCTACTATCAACCAAGCTCTGCTCTACTCTACTCTCAGCTCTGTTCTACTACTGTCCAGAAAGTGTACAACTTGAGTAGTTTTTACATCTACATATTCTAAGGATGCTTGACTTCACATATAGTTCTAACTAAATACAGACACATTGGAAAATATTAGAGGACGGAAAATATTATCATCGTCATGATCTTTAACCTTGAAGCTAGAGTCAACGTCAACTTACAACCTATTTATCCAAAATGTCTGTCTGAATAATTGATTCAGCTTAATAAGCTAGTTTTTGAGTTATCGGGTCTGTAAATTTGGTATACATACAGACGAACAAACTGGCAGAGTGACTGAATGAACAACGACTGACAGAGAGATTTGACGCCCTAGTGTGTATTCGGCTCAAGCAAGACTATGAAATTTGTCCAGACACCATAGTTGATCTTCGAAAAATATAGGTATCAAGGGCAAAACAATACTACAGCCAAAAAAGCTTTGTCTGTCATTAAAATGATTTGTATAGTTAAGAATATACAAAGAAAACACAATGACATACGAAAGGTACCATGAACCGATCGATTTTCTTACACGATGACGGGTCTGTTTTGCATTCCTGTTAAAATCGGTGGTTAAATACAAACCCCACACGGAAAGTCTATGTACACGTGGAAGGAGAATGGCGTTTGACTTGAATTTGTCATACGAATATCAGACAAAGGTATCTATAATCAGCATAGAGAGTCGCTGGACGATACGAACGTATGAATGGAGGACAAATTAAAGATATTTTGTGAAAAATATAACATACTGATATGAGTTGCTGCCACTTACATGCACAAGTTTGAAGCCAGTAGAGAAATACCACAATGATTACTGCTTGAAGGCGCATTGTTGTGACCAGTATATCTGAGAATATCAGCATACGTACAACTACTGAAAAATGGACGTAGACCAGCTTGCTCATACACCAGCTTCCTCCATCGCTGTTTGCAGGATACTACTACATGAAGACGCACGCGCCCACGCTTGAATTTAATGAATTATTATTGTAACAGATCAATTTACTTCGTTATTGGGGACCCAAGCCAACTGGGCGTGGGTCCCTTTTGATTTCTTTATATTATACTGCTTTCTCCTTTTCATCGGATAATATTTAATGTATGCCTCGCATCTGACATTATGTTATTGCCTAACAATGTTCTTATTTTCAGATATCACTAATATTTATCCTAATGTTGCTGTTGTATAGCCAACTGTCTTCCCCATTCATCAGTTATCTCCCCGTCATCGCTTTTGTGTCATAACCTTTAGAGTTTTTCAGATATTGCTGATCATTTTCATCAGTTTCTAGTTTCTGTTCCACTGCATTAGTAATTGATCATGAGATGTTTCCGTCCATTTTTTACTTTTTGTTAGTTTGTTTGTTTGTTTGTTTCAAGGTCAAAAGTCATTCGGTTCATCATTTTATCTCATTTAAGTTTGCATTTTCGTTTTAATTGATTTGATATGTACTTTTCTGTATAAGAGGTTGGCTATAGTATTAAAAACGTTCATTTGAAGAATTTTTTCCTCTCCTTTTCTCGTTCTTATTGGTATTCTCCTTTTTCCTGAATTCTACTTCCGTAAATATTTTGTCGTTCCTTTTCTCAGAAAATACTTACACACCTTGTTCAGGGCTGGGGGCGACGAGTGGGTTTTTTGAAAATCCAGAAAATCCGTCTTCTCAAAAACCACAGGGCAAATCAACTTCAAGTTTCTTGTGTAGAATGATAGCAATTAGTCGATTAAATTAACAAATTCAATCAAAGTGGTCGCGTGACCTTGAGTGCCATATATATTTTTTTTAAATTTCAACTAAATCTATCAAAAGTCTTCTTCGCCAGAATAATAGAAATTTTGAAATGAAATTTTGCTCATGTCATTATCAGTGCTAGTGCTTGCAAGTTGTGAAAGACGTTTACATTAGTACCGTTCATGTGGTTATGCCGCCATATTGCCAATTACGAAAAACCTAACACATAAAATAACAGTAAAAAATCTTCGTGAGAACCACCAGACTATATTATACCACAAATGGACAAGTATGGTACAATCCTTTTTTTGCCGAAATTTTAGGATGGCCTAGGACGACCTTTGAACCTCTTTCACCTATCTCAGCAACTATAACGGCAAGAGTTTTATTTTTTGGAATGGTATTAATAAGTCATATTTGTTCAAATTGTTGTAGAAAATTTTCATTTTATCGACGCAGGTGAAATCGGAATCGGCCATTTATTAGTCAGTTTTTGGTCAAATAAGATTCGGTTTTATACTATAATAATGAGTGTATAAGGACGCTGTAGAGTTCATGGCTACATGTTATTAAATTTTATTGATTTTGCAATGTAACCGAGAGATAATATAGTAGTTTTGAAGGACGCACAAACTGATATTCGTAATATGGTGTAGGAAGCACAAGCTTTATTGACACACACACATGCATACATACATATCCGACACTGACGAAAACTTTTAACTCAAAGAGATACAAGATCTTCGTTTCTAAATACATACATTCCGCCTGTTAAGTACTAGTCTGCTGCAGAAACAATATTATAAATGGTAATATTTCAGCTCGATGAGATGCTGTAAAAGTGATTTTAGTGTCGTTTGCCAAGTAAACAGCGTCAAGGAATTCATGTTTTTCATTGCCCGACATGTGAAACTCTTAATTTGCATTAAAATCCAAGCTGACTACCGAAATAATCTCCAAAACAGGCAAAATGCATTATCACATTACCCTGAGATGCCAACATATCTCAATGCATTTTGCAACAGTTTTTTGTGTCTGTGGAAAGGTTTTAGGGGTCAAAGAATTAGCACCTTTTGTTATATTTACTCTAAAATCAACCATAAAAATGGCCGCCACGAATGTTTCCACAACAAATATCGAGGTATGTCTTTGCTTAGAATGCATAATCGTAGAGGTTAATATGGTGTTCAAGGCTGAAGGATAAGTTCTTAATTTGAAAAAAAAATAGTTAAGTCAAATAATTCATGGAAAGCCAAAGTGGTCCCCCAATATCAACGATGGTCACGTAAATGTATGCCACAAAACATTGAGTTGTATCTTAACCACCCAGCATTCTTGAGACCTATTTTGGTGTGCTTGGTCAGGTTTTGTTGGTCACAGAATTTTCATCTCTTGTTTTCTGAGTTGGAAATATCATCCTGATATAATAACATAGGAAGATTTTATCCCACATATATTGATTTATTCACAATCTTTGACACTATATTTAATCTGTTTGGATCCGTTTTAAAGGTCATAGAATTCACATTTTCACTTATATTGATTACATTAAACTGTGTCCTCCTGTACAACATCGATGATGTTTTGACACCATTTAGATAAATGTTAGTTTGTAAGTTTACATGGGAAAATATACAATTGACCCTTCAAATATATCCGACAACCAAAAAATTGTGTAGTAGCAAGATACTCATTAAAAGGAGACACTGTGTAATATTTTAGACGCCATTGTGGCGGCATTATTTAAATAAAATACCTTTTATTGTGTTCATGAAAGTTTATTTTTCTAGGTCAGATAACAATACATTCAAATACTGCGACCAATAAAACATGACCATGCACATCAAAGTAGGACTTAAGAATGCTTGATTGGTAAAGTTGAGACAAGCTGTCATCTCACTTCTCACTAAATCAAACATTGTTGGGTATTTGTAATGCAAATAAACTTTCCAAAGCACTTTGAATACGTGTCTGTTGAGATTTGTATTCCTGTTGCCCTATGTATGACACCATACCAAAAACAATAAAATTGTTTGCTGTATAGAATGGTTGCAAAAGTAAGAGCGCAGCCTGTGAGGGATGACAAGAAACTTGGTTATAAAAAGTGGCAAGTCAAAGTAGGTTTTAAAAGTGTTTGATTGGTAAAGATACGACAAGCTGTCATCTTACATCTCACTAAATCAAACATTTGGTATTTGTAATGCAAATAAACAGCTCAAAGTATTTTGAATAGGTGTTAGTTGAGAGTTGTACTCCTACTGCCCTAGCATAAACAATAAAAATGTTTGCTGTTTAGAATGGTTGCAAAGGTAAGACTGCAACCTCTGAGGCATGACACAAAATTTGTTCATAAAATGTGGCAAGTCAAGTATCTTCATTGTCGAAACAGATAACCATGCACACAATGGTTAAGGCATTCATATAATGCCTCTGCCATACCCTCTTGCTGACATATATTTAGATCGCAGCAACAATGGAGACCTCCCGAAATGATCCAAGTGACTATAGGATGGGCACAAAGATAATCCAGGCAGATGATTCAGGTTGGCCCAAATTTGACAAATCGTCACTTTTATGCCAGTGCAAAGAATTTTCAGCAAACTCTTCTACATTTACTAAAACTCATTTACTGTAGTTGATTTGAAAATTATCCTTCATGTTGTATGGAAGATACAGTTTATTATAATTTAACGTAATTGTATGGTTTTACAATTTATATAAGTGGAAATATGAATTCCATGACCTCTGAAACGGATCCAAACACATATAATCTTTTGTCCAAGACGCAGAATAAATTAAGACACGATTTAATATTTTAGGCAACCATTATGGCGGTAACGTGAGATAACATCCCTTCATTAAAAGTATGATTTTCCAGCTATGAAAACAAGAGATGAAAAAACTGCGACCAATAAAAGCTGACCAAACACAACAAAATAGGTATCAAGAATGGTCGGTTGGTTAACAATTTTACATTCATTATGGCATTCAGACAACTTTCTGTAGTTGTCAGAGTTTTGACAAACTCAACTGTTTCGTATGACCAAGGGTTCATCGCTGTCACTGTCATGGAACGTGTGGTGGTCAGAGAATTCTTGTCCTTTTTAATTATTAATTATTTTATTAAAGTCAGTATTAAATTTAGACTAATATCACTGGCATATACATAAAAATTACAGATAAAGACTTCAGTTCCCCATATGTTGGGGTAGTGAGTTCCAAAGTCTTGCACTATAATTAGAGAAAGGCTGTTATCAAATTTGTTGTTCTTGAGTTTGTTATGCATAGCCGTGATTTTTTTCTTAATTTTTTGCTGTTGCAACAGAAAACATGCATGAGTATTGACTTTATTACATCAATGACAGGAAAAGTTAGTGAAGAACACTCAAACGACCCATTCCCATCAGCCTTTAAAGGGCCCGTAGCTGTTCACTTTTTGTTTTCAATATTAACTACAGATTTTTTGTCATACTCCAAAGGCATATTGAGATACACAGTGTCGAGATTGTCAAGTCAACTACATGTATAGAACGCATTGTTACTGTGGTCTATGCATGATATGTACAGTGTTAATTGAAGAATGAAGAGTACATAAACTGTATGTCGACAAACACGCGTCAAAGCGCTCAAGCCTTGTAATAATTACCACGATTAATGCTTGCCCTTTACTCCAAGTTACCTCTGCAGCAAACCTAATTTACTAATTATAAGGCTTGAGCGCTTCGACGCGTATTTGTCGGCTGAGGTTGATTAACTCTTCATTCTTCCAGAATTATATTGTGACAGATACCAAGGGCCACATTGATACCACATTGCTACTGTTGACAACTAGATTCTGGTCCGGACAACAATAAAACTGTAAACAATAATAACATTGCATTAGACCATACTTAAGACGTAGTATTTATTTCAGGATAGTGTCAAAATCTTCCAGATAATCGTGAAATTCCATAATTCAAGCTTTGGGCGAGATAAACCCGCGCAATTCCACTTGATTTTGACAATAACAATACTGCTGTCTGGTGTCTGGCTCGTTTACACATTATCCTTCTAACGGAGATATTCTGCGTACTATCCCTATGTTATATTGTATTTCAACCACTTGTGAAATTAGCTGTCTAATATCGTTTTAATTTATTCACGGTGTGAGTTTGAAAGAGTCGAATTGAAGCATGCCTCGCATGGGCAAGTGATAATATGTACTGTTTTATCTTTTCTAGCGTCTGTAGAAATCACAGTATTGTATGTCATCTTATTGTATTCTTTATGGCGTAGTTATCCGACATACCCAAAATACTATATAAATGGACGCGCACACTCACTCAGCCACACCGACTCACGCAGCAACACACACCAGACAGACCAACAGACAGACGTATATGAGTGGCAATTAGTATTCATAAAATGATTGGCGCAAACGTGCGGGGACAAACAGTAGATGAGAATAAGAATAATAAAGAATCGACGTTGCAAGAGATCCCTTAACTAATTGAAGACCACTCAAAACCAGACAACTGCTCTGCAGGCTTCTCCTCCACATCTTAGACATTTTGATTCCCGCCACCTGCACTATTTTGTTAGCTGGGCCGTTTTTATCTAGGCAGTAGTTTACGTAGGTGCTCGAGTTGGCTTATTTTATTAAATTGTCATTTTTTTTCAATATGCACCGTAAATTCCCAGTGTTCTTGTCGTTCTATTCGGATGTCATCACGATTCTGTGTAGGAACCTATCAGCTCAGTCTTAGCCAAGAGAATTAGCTATAGCAAATGAATAAAGTTCCCCCATCATATTCCCCGCTAACCCCCCCCCCCCCCCCCCCGCATGACAATAGAATGGACAAATCCTAATCTATGCCTATTCTACTGCACGTTAACCATTATTGCAATAGGTAGAAATGCCATACATATTGGGGATGGGGAGGGTTAGTCGGTCCATCATCCTACAGGCGTTAGCCAAATTACAGAATGAGGCACCCATAACCCACTACCTCAACGGAGCTCTTAGGAGTTAAGTGCCATATCATGATAAAATGCATTATGCTTGTTTTTCGTTTGTTCGTTTGTTAGTTCGTTTGATTAATTGGTTGAATGTTGACAATGCAAACTAGCATTTTCATTATCTGTTTTGTTATCTGTCACGATATAGTTCTGGAACAATGAAGAGTACATCAACTGTATGCCGCAACACACGCGTCAAAACACTCACAAGCCTTGTAATTAGTACATAAGGTTTGCTGCACGGGTAACTTTGAGTGTAGAGCAAGCATTATACTAATTTACCATGAGAATAAGTTTGATGAACTACAAAGGCTACGTATGTTTGATTGACGTCATTTCGACAAGACGAATTACATCGTTAGCTCCTGAAAACATCTCTTGAATTAAGAAAGGAAATAAGTTCGAGACAACAAACCACGACACCTATGATTGGACAATAAAGAGTGTCACTAGGTATGTCCACAGGAGCTACGTCCGAGGCTTTAGGATGAATGTGCTTGCCAATAATCATGATTTTTTATGATTAAATTTCCCTATTACGTCGAGCAAATAGTGTCCTACCGCGGATCTAAAGCCGTTAGTTTGAAACTCAAATTTGAGAGTTAACCTGAAACCCATATGTTCAAACAATTATGTTCAAATTATAAATTATTAGATCCTTTAGAGACAATAATGTCATGGAAACTCGTCGTATATACAGGAATAAGACTTATGTATACTCTGACGCCACACTGAAACTAGACAGCTCTATTGAAGGCGTACAGTACGATAACGTACACTAATTATGATCAAAGACCAACAAACACTCAAGGAATATAGGAATACGTTGAACCAGTGACTGAAAAGAAAGTTATCGACAAAATGTCGATCTTACCACAGCTCACTTCAAACCAATATTCTCAAACTGACTGAACGTGATGTCAGACAATTTATCTTAGTTAAGAAATATTGCATCGAACACTCTGAATATGGTCCTACGATGTTTTCTGCAATGTAATGTATCAACAAAATGGTAGGCTTTGGGGTCCTTTGGAACAGCAGCGCACGTCTACTTGCTTTTAAGACAGTGGAAGAAAACGTGTCTGCGTAGGTGTAATTTAATCTTTAACCTTTAATTGTTTTATCAAGAAGTTTCTTGACTTTTGTGTCAGAGGGCCTTAGGAAATATAGAGGCGACCTTCTGAAAATCTAGTAAGGGTCAATTTAACACAATAACATTCTATATTTTAATTGCACTCGCGATACAAAAGCATCTATTGTGTCGATAAGAAATATCTGAACATTTATCAAATGACGCTTATATTCCCAATATGCAACACTATCTATGCCAGTTCAAAACACATTCGTTACTGCGCGATATAAAAAATCAATTTTCCTGATGCAAGTGGCCGAATGGGAAGGCTCTCCTGTATCTGTGGGTATTTCTGGTATCGCCGTGTGTTATTTTGTTTATATTGCTTTGCGCCATACTGTATCATTGTATCAGGCGACAGCGCTCCAAACTTTTCGCCCATTACAGATTGTTTGATCAGCCGATTAAGAATGCAAACAGGATGAACGGTAGTTCATCGCCAGTATCAGTTGAAAGTATTTGTCAAACGCTTGTGACCGTCTCGTTCTTCATATCAGGGAGACATTATACAAACATTTTTAAATACGGGGTGCGTCAAGGAACACTTTCGCGCTGTTCGTCACTGTTTTCAGTGTTCTGACAATTCTAGATATATTTTGCAGGCATTAACGAATCATTGATTAAGTTTTTAAATCGTAAATGAGCAAAAAATATTTCTGTAATTAGAATCCTTTGTCTAAAATTTTATAAATTATTGGCATGTATATTAAACTGAAACAGTTTTAACTGTTTAATAGTATCGGTTTTCTATCTAACAGTAACAGGACTGGTGCTGTGCAACTCACACTTTTTTAAAAGGTACATCAAATTTAATACATTATCAAAATTGTGACATTTCAATGTTAGACAAAACCCCTCAAAAAGAGCCTCGCCTGGGGATGTGGTCGTGTATGACGATGCACATACAAATTAGTCTATCCTGCTGTAACACCTCCCTCACAGTAATACAGAAAATTGATAATGGCCGAACTAAGTGGAGTGTCGACTGTCCCATTGTAATCGTCATGACAACTGCCGTTGCTAAGCCAGGAATCGCCTCGGGGACCGATGTTCCCCCTCTTAAAGTTTAGCTATGATTTGCTAATCTGCAGCTTGTTGGGAATTCTGAAGTTTGGGAAATGAATGAAGATTTTACTTCTTGTTTTATTGTAAAGAGCACACTTTCACATTTTTCGCTTTTACATTTAACATAGAGATTACATAATGACGATATTTCCCTAAATAGATTTAGACGTCGTGGATATGGCATACTTGGGGTAAATCGGCCATACCAACCACGTCTGTCATTGAAATTCATTAGTTCACTTTTAATGTCTAAGCACACATATCGATTGGAAAATTGTGGAATGGCTATTACATCAGGTTGGCAACCCTCAAGTGAGGTCAATGAATTAAGTTTACACTTGTAAGATAGTTACGATTCCAAAGAAAACAAAACGAATTCGTTGCTTCACAAATTTCCCTACAAATGCAACACTAACATTAATCAAACAAGGAAAACTATGAAGACCTACCAAAGCCATTTGTAATGACATTTAAAACACAGTGAACATATAATGACCATGGTATTCCACAGTGCTTGCCGTATAGCATGGAGGTACTATCTCCGCTCCTGACTCCACGATCATTGCGAGCGACTAATCATGGAGGTAGAATAGAAGTTTTTTTTATCTCCATGGACTGACGTTCGCGTTGCCATAAAATAAAACCACTGATGTTACTACAAGTATTTACTTGAAGTAATTATCTGTCACGGTATCGAACGATGCGCGATGGTAAGCTATTATGAGTCAAGAGTATAACAGCGTTACTGTGACACTTTGACAACTTGACATGTTGTGTTTACTTCGGTATGGACAACTATGTACCATGTGCATCAGAGAAGCCTCGACTAACTTTTTTTCCAAATTTACAATTATCTATACAATAGGAAGTGTCCTTAAGAAACCACCTTACAAAATCGAGTATGCATTCCATACATATAAGTGTTTTAAACACAATAAGTAAGCGAAATATTGAGCTTTTCAAAATATTTTTGTACGTTTTTAACAAGTATAAACATTAAACATAATACACAGTATTTAAGCAAAAGCTGTTTTGTCATTACTTTTTCGTATTTTATGAAACGGTCTACCGTGTTTATGTGGATGTTATTCTGTTTATATTTTCATAGGTGTTAACAGATGTTAACACCGTTGGAGTTTTCGCCCAGCAAACTTTACAAAGTGGCCATGTTTTTTGTCCATTTTACACTAAACGATTGTATTTTACTCAAGAATTGTTTTTTGCATTTTTCGAATAAAATAATTTTACTGAATATCAGTGGTCTGCTGTGTTTTCCAGGCTTGAACACCCCTGAACGCTTAAAATTAAAGGTGTTCAACTAGTGCATTTTATGTGTTCTACCCTCTAACACACTTATCATTGAACGACGTCCATGCGTTCAAAAAGTGTTAGAGCCCTTTGAAAGTCTGCACACGTGTGTTCAAAAATTGAACGTGGTTGAACATGTAGTGTTAAATTTCTGAACGTGTAGACGCGTTCAAAAGTGTTACAAAAAGGCCTTCAATTGGCGTTCTATCCTTGAACACTTAACTTTACAGTGTAATTGGAAAACAACGCAAGTATACATTTAGGATATCGATATTCATGTTAACTTTATTAATAGTTTGCATATGGTAATTAATATTACATGAGAGACAGAAAACTGTATAAAAATAGCATATTCGTTCTGTTGCACAGAATAAATATCTTGCAAATTTTACTAAAAAAGATTATTAATAGGTCTAAGATAGTGAATACCTTATAATTAGTTTTCCTAGCGGCATGTCTAATTTAGAAATGCAATGATTATTTATAACATATTTTTTATTAAACTCTCATTATAAGAACAACAATTATGTCAATAAGAAATTTATCAAAAGACGCTATTAATATTCCCGATGGGCATCAATATCTATGCCAGCTTAAAGGGCATTCTTGACTGCGCGATATAAAAAAATCAAAATTTTGCCAGGAAAAGTGCATTGGCGATGGCCTAATAGAAAGGCTCTCCTGCATAACTGTGCGTATTTTCTCTATCACAGAGTGTTTATTTTGTTTCTATGGCTTTGCGTCATAATGTATTATTGTATCACACTACAACGCTCCAAACCTTTTCGCACATTAAAATTATTTTGATCAGCCGATTAAGAATGCAAAGAGGGTAAATATAGTTCATCGCAAGTATTTGTGACACAGTTGTGATCGCTCGTTCTTCACATCAGAGTAATTGTACAAACATTTTAAATATGGGCTACTGTGCGTCAAGGAATTGACAATTTTGCGCTACCCGTATAAATCGTGAGAGAATATAACATCTTGTGAGAACATAAAGAACGACAATAAATAGTATAATAAACCAGTCTAAATATGCCTTGAGTTTTCCTTTGCTCAAAACGAACAATATTTCGGTATTTGAGAATCGTTTACCTATATTTTTAATTATTTGCATGTATATTCAACTGGAAAAGGTATAACTGTTAATAGAATGGATTTCTATCTATCAGTAAAAATCATTTGCAACTCAAACACTTGTGCAAAAAGGCTTATCCAATTTGATATATAAGCAACATATAGGGACATCGAAATAGTTTACAACAGCTCAAAAAGAACCTCATCTTGGGGACGTCTTCGCATATAAAGATATGGGTACAAATAAGTCTGCCTGGCTGTGATATATGTATCACGGTAATACAGAAAATTGATAATGGCGAAATTAAGTGGGCGTGCCCGCTGTCCCATTAAATCGTCATGACAACTGACATTGCTCATCGAGAAAGCGCCTCGAGGACAGATATTTCCGCTCTCAAAGTGTTACAGTTATTTGCTGATATGCAACTTGTTATAGAGAATGTTTCACTTCTTGTTATTGTTTAAAAGGGCAAACTAATATTTTCTGCTTTAAATAACAAATATCACTTATGTTCCTCTGCGACTGTTACGTCTGTCCCTTTATGGTCTCCATGTGCCGGTACCGGCCTGAGATCGTGATGCTTTCAGTAACCGACACTGACACACCAAGTTGTCAGTTGTGAGCACCAGTTTAAATCTGTATTACTGAACAGCAGTGGCAAATACTCAACTTCCAAATGTCCAACTATCAACTAAGCTCTGCTCTACTCTACTCTCAGCTCTGTTCTACTACTGTCCAGAAAGTGTACAACTTGAGTAGTTTTTACATTCTACATATTCTAAAGGATGCGTGACTTCACATATAGTTCTAACTAAATACAGACACATTAGAAAATATTAGAGGACGGAAAATATTATCATCGTCATGATCTTTCAACTTGAAGCTAGAGTCAACGTCACCCCGAACCTATATATCCAAAATGTCTGTCTGAATAAATAGACGTTTTCCTCATTCAACCGGAAGTTAGATTAGCATATCATTTGCATGGCGATTTGACCTAGTTCAGCTGTGGAAGTCGCCTTGCCAATGTCCCAGCTATGGCGATCGTAGCTGTGAGTCCGTAGCTGTGGTGTTTTCGGACGGGATATCTGCCTTTTATCGGCTGGTTTTGACTTTTACGTTTTTTAAACCCCGCGTAAAAGTCAAACTAGCTCGTAAAAGGCAGAAATCCCGCCTAAAACACCACAGCTATGGACCCTCAGCTATGGCGATCGATAAGAATACATTCCGAACCATATTTTCCGAACGTACTTGCTTCGGAAGCAGACAGTGCAGCAACTGAAAGCTTCCGTAAATTTGGAGGGTAGCAAATTCAATCATCATCAAACGATGTACAGAAGTGAACACGAGGATGGATGGTTACCGGATGCATGGAGCAAGAAACGGAGTCTAGGCTCCGTGCCGAGCCCCGTGCCAAGCCTAACTGACGTAACAATCATTCTTCTCTAAGGTTCAAAATTAAAGAAATTATGCAATCAGAAATTGCAGTTTGAAATTTATCTTAAAAAAATCAACAAACTTATGCATGAAAATGTAAAGGATCTACGTAAAAAATCAACTGTCATGATATGGATCATGTATTATGCGGAGTGGGTAAATTGCAGCATGAAAACACCGATCTTTCAAAGATCAAAATAAAGACACTGTGTCGTTGTAGTGATCAGTATAACTCTTCGAAATAAAAAAAGCATTCATTTTGACCATGCTATGGGCGATGAAATTGCTCGTGTCAAACTCTAAAAAGAGAAAATGTTCGGCCGTTGAGATACGGTAGCTGGACTGGCATTATGGCGGTTATGACATCGGGATCAACACCACTTTGAAACATCGTGTATGCGATGCTATTTTCTGTGATTTTGTGTTGCAATGTCATCTATTTCCACAATTGACATGTGGATATCAAGCGACAGAATGCCTCTATTTCGAAAAAAAACGCCAAAGTTATGCATTAAAACGTCAAGCATCTACGTAAAAATTAACTTATGATATGGATCAAGTATTGTGCAGAGTGGGTAAATTGCAGCATGAAAAAAAACGATCTTTCAATGATCAAAATAAAAACAATATTGCTGTGAAACTCGTTGTATTCATCAGTATAATCTTCGAAATAAAAAAAATCATTCATTTGGACCATGCTGTGAGCGATGAGATCGCTTGTGCCAAGAAAAAAAATGATCGGCCTTTGAGTAATAGGTGGATTTGCATTGACAACTATGGCGGATATGACATCGGGATCGACACCAATTTGAAACATTGTGTATGCAATGATTAGTGTGATTTTTTTGTTGTAATTTCATTTATTTCCTAACTTAAGACATGGGTATCAAGAGACAATGCTTCTATTGCAGAGAGTCGTTGAGGTCACCGAAATATCATATGGAAGTAGTTGGGAATCACAAAAGTATCACAGTTCAGTCATATCATGTATGCACGTAAGAACGGCCATGCACTACGCTAAAAAGAATTTAATGTATCTTGCCATATTTTTGGGTTCAGAAGCTTCATTAATTTAGGCAAAAATCTTCATGTCAAAGACAACATTTTTTCCCTCACATTTTGCAGTTTGAGAGCAGGCAGTGGAAAATTGGACTTTATAAAATTAAACGAGTCACTGACGGGCCGGCTCATAGTAAATATTTTGGCTACGGGGGCTTGTGACTCAAAACATGATTTGCTCACCCTTGAGAAAGGAACCATGTTCAGACCGTTAAAGTTAAGCCAAAACTTCTGTACGTTGGACATTTTTTATTAAAGACTTACTGATGACAAGGAAAGAAAACAGTTGTCAAATATCATTGGGAACTGTCAATGAGTCATTGTGTTACCAGCAAGGGGCCAGCTCCAGCCAGACCAATGGTTGTTGTGCGCGCTGTTTGATAGCCTAACTTATTACAAAATTTCAATCAAATTGAAACTTGTGATATGTAAACGTAACATCTTAGTTTTTGTCATACTTTAAAGCGTTTGGTCTCGTCAAAGTACGCATCAGGCACGGTCCCTTCACAAAATCAGGGCTGTCATATGGTTATCGAACTGTCATACGATCGACCACTTCGACTTTGTCAGAAATTACAAACATTTTTGCAAGGTAATACCACAGCAAAATTACAAAATTAGTGTGATGATCATGCATAGGCTTTTTTCCATAAAATGGCAAAAATAGCCCGGAAATACAGGAG
Organism: Ptychodera flava; assembly: GCF_041260155.1. NCBI lineage: Eukaryota > Metazoa > Hemichordata > Enteropneusta > Ptychoderidae > Ptychodera > Ptychodera flava. The sequence goes on from NC_091929.1 coordinate 29,661,322, forward strand.
CAGACTCTGCATACTCGAACTCTACGTAGAGAGTCGACGAACGTTCCAGAGGGTTGACTTTGACTGCAGCGGAACTAGGTCAAACCGGCGACGTGCATATAATTACGCATGCGCACAGAAACTTCCGGTGAGATTGAGGAAAGGGTCTATTGATTCAGCTTGATTAGCTATTTTTTAGTTATCGGGTATTTAAATTTGGTGTACATACAGACGAAAAAACTGGCATAGTGACTGAATGAACAACAACTGACAGAGAGATTTGACGCCCTGGTGTGTATTCGGCTCAAGCAAGACTATGAATTTGTCCGGACACTATAGTTGATCTTCGAAAAAATAGGTATCAAGGCAAAATAATACTACAGCCAAAAAAGCTTTGTCTGTCATTAAAATTATTTGTATAGTTAAGAATATACAAAGAAACCACAATGACACAGTAAGAATGGACCATGAACCGATCGATTTCTTACACGTTGACGGGTCTGTTTTGCATTTCTTTTAAAATCGGTGGTTAAATACAAACCCCACACGGAAAGTCTTTGTACACTTGTAAGGAGAATGACGTTTGACTTGCATTTGTCATACGAATATCAGACAAAGGTATCTATAAATCAACATAGACAGAGCTGGACGATACGAACGTATGAATGGAGGACAAATTAAGATATTTTGTGAACAATATAACATATTGATATTGAGTTGCTGCCACTTACATGCACAAGTTTGAAGCCAGTAGAGGAATACCACAAGGATTACTGCTTGAAGGCGCATTGTTGTGACCAGTTTATCTGAGAATATCAGCATATGTAGAACTACTGTCAAGTGAACATACGCGAGCTTGCTCATACACCAGCTTCCTCCATCGCTGTTTGCAGGATACTACTACATGAAGACGCACGCACCCACGCTTGAATTTAATGAATTATTATTGTAACAGATGAATTTACTTCGTTATTGGGGACCCAAGCCAACTGGGCGTGGGCCCCTTTTGATTTCTTTATATTATACTGCTTTCCCCTTTTCATTGGATAATATACTTTTTGTTTGTTTGTTGTTTGTTTGTTTGTATGTTTCAAGCTCAAATGTCATTCGGTCCATCTTATTATTTTAGGATTTTGTGTCATTTATGTTTGCATTTTCTTTGTAATTGATTTGATATGTACTTTTCTGTATAAGAGGTTGGCTATAGTATTAAAAACGTTCATTTAAAGAATTTCTTCCTCTCCTTCTTCTTGTTCTTATTGGTATTCTCCTTTTTCCTGAATTCTACTTCCGTAAATATTTTGTCGTTCCTTTTCTCAGAAAATACTTCACACCTTGTTCAGGGCTAGGGACGACGAGTGGGTTTTGTGAAAATCCAGAAAATCCGTCTTCTCAAAAACCACAGGGCAAATCAACTTCAAGTTTCTTGTGTAGAATGATAGCAATTAGTCGATTAAATTAACAAATTCAATCCAAGTGGTCACGTGACCTTGAGTGCCATATATATATTTTTTTTTAATTTCAACTAAATCTATCAAAAGTCTTCTCCGCCAGAATAATAGATCGATGATGTTTTGACACCGTTTTAGATAAATTTTAGATTGTAAAGTTTACATGGGAAAATATACAATTGACCCTTCAAATATATCCAACGACCAAAAAATTGTGTAGTAGCAAGATACTCATTAAAAGGAGACATTGTGTAATATTTTAGACGCCATTGTGGCGGCATTATTTAAATAAAATACCTTTTATAGTGTTCATGAAAGTTTATTTTTCTAGGTCAGATAACAATACATTCAAATACTGCGACCAATAAAACATGACCATACACATCAAAGTAGGACTTAAGAGTGCTTGATTGTAAAGTTGAGACAAGCTGTCATCTCACATCTCACTAAGTCAAACATTGTTGGGTATTTGTTATGCAAATAAACTGTCCAAAGCACTTTGAATACGTTTCTTTTGAGATTGGTATCCTGTTGCCCTATGGATGACACCATACAAAAAACAATAAAATTGTTTGCTGTATAGAATGGTTGCAAAAGTAATAGCGCAGCCTGTGATGGATGACAAGAAACTTGGTTATAAAAAGTGGCAAGTCAAAGTAGGTCTGGTAAAGATACGACAAGCTGTCATCTTACATCTCACTAAATCAAACATTTGGTATTTGTAATGCAAATAAACAGCTCAAAGTATTTTGAATAGGTGTTAGTTGAGAGTTGTACTCCTACTGCCTAGCACAAACAATAAAATGTTTGCTGTTTAGAATGGTTGCAAAGGAAACACTGCAACCTCTGACGGATGACAAGAAACTTGTTCATAAAATGTGGCAAGTCAAGTATCTTGTTCATTGTCGAAACAAATAACCATGCACGCAATGATAAAGGCATTCATATAATGCCTCTGCCATACCCTCATGCTGACATATATTTGGATCGCAGCAACAGTGAAGACCCCGAAATGATCCAAGTGACTATAGGATGGGCACAAAGATAATCCAGACAGATGTTTCAGGTTGGCCTAAATTTGACAAATCGTCACTTTTATGCCAGTGCAAAGAATTTTCAGCAAACTCTTCTAGATTATCTAAAACTCATTTACTGTTGTTGATTTGAAAATGATATTTCATGTTGTATGGAAAGATACAGTTTATTATAATTTAACGTAATTGGATTGTTTGACTATTTATATAAGTGGAAATATAAATTCCATGACCTCAGAAACGAATCCAAAAACATATATAATCTTTTGTCCAAGACGCAGAATAAATTAAGACACGATGTGATATTTTAGGCAACCATTATGGCGGTAACGTGAGATAACATCCCTTCATTAAAAGTATGATTTTCCAGCTATGAAAACAAGAGATGAAAAAACTGCGACCAATAAAAGCTGACCAAACACAACAAAATAGGTATCAAGAATGGTCGGTTGGTTAACAATTTTACATTCATTATGGCATTCAGACAACTTTCTGTAGTTGTCAGAGTTTTGACAAACTCAACTATTTCGCATGACCAAGGGTTCATCGCTGTCACTGTCATGGAATGTGTGGTGGTCAGAGAATTCTTGTCCTTTTTAATTATTAATTATTTTATTAAAGTCAGAATTAAAATTTAGCCGGAGACTAATATCACTGGCATATACATAAAAAATTACAGAAAAAGACTTCAGTTCCCCATATGTTGGGGTAGTGAGTTCCAAAGTCTTGCACTATAATTAGAGAAAGGCTGTTATCAATATCTTGTTGTTCTTGAGTTTGTTATGCATAGCGGTGATTTTTTTCTGCTTTTCGTGAATTTTTGCTGTTGCAAACAGAAAGCATGCATGAGCATTGACTTTATTACATCAATGACAGGAAAAGTTTGTGAAGAACACTAAAACGACACATTCCAATCAGTCTGTTAAAGGGCCCGTAGCTGTAACTTTTAATGATTTGTTCACTTTTTGTTTTCAATATTAACTACAAATTTTTTTGTCATACTCCAAAGGCATATTGAGATACACAGTGTCGAGATTGTCAAGTCAACTACATGTACAGAACGCATTGTTACTGTGGTCTATGCATGATATGTACAGTGTTAATTGGAGAATGAAGAGTAAATAAACTGTAAATTCCATAATTCAAGCTCTCAATACATAAGCGTCTTTGGGCGAGATAAACCCGCGCAATTCCACTTGATTTTGACAATAACAATACTGCTGTCTGGTGCCTGGCTCGTTTACACATTATCCTTCTAACGGAGATATTCTGCGTACTATCCCCATGTTATATTGTATTTCAACCACTTGTGAAATTAGCTGTCTAATATCGTTTTAATTTATTCAAGGTGAGAGTTTAAAAGAGTCTAATTGAAGCATGCCTCGCATGGGCAAGTGATAATATGTATTATTATACCTCACTCATTCAGCGTGCACTGCCATTGGTTAAACACGACTCACGTGACATGTAAAAAAACGTGATGATGCCCACCGCGAATGTTATGATGCCCCCTCTGCGAATTTTTATGATGCCCTCTGCATTTGATATTACATGGATGACGTCATTTTACTTACTGCGCCTCCTTTCTGCGCAAAACAAATTGTCGTTCGCTTGTTGTACTTTGCAGTCGGCTGCGAAACGTCATGCAGAGTTGTCACCGGCACAGTTAGACGATATTTTGATGCAAATAAACAGCTAACGAACGAAAATGGCAACAATGAATGCAATATCTGTGTTCAGCGACTATGCAAGCAACAAATTTGGATACGCCACCGAGGAGATCGGAAAACTTTAGCGGCAACCCCAGACTCGGCACTGACACAACATTTTACGCTGAGGTCTGGACTCAGAAGACGAACTGTACTCGAAGAAGTCTTTGTGTTTTTGTTTCTTTGCATGTTTGCTTGTTCGGTGTAATAAAAATAATAACACATGAGAGCTAGTGCTATATCACGATTTTTTGCCTGCCCTCGGGCTGGTGGTCATGATCGAAATACTGATGATGCCCGAGCCGTTTGATCATGACCACCATCCCTTGGGCAGGCAATAAATCGTGATATTGCCCTCTCTCTCATGTGTTATTATTTAACTGTTTTATCTTTTCTAGCGTCGGTAGAAATCACAGTATTGTATGTCATCTTATTGTATACCCAAAATACTATATAAATGGACGCGCACACTCACTCAGCCACACCGACTCACGCAGCAACACACACCAGACAGACCAATAGACAGACGTATGAGTGGCAATTAAGTATTCATAACATATTTGGCGCAAACGTGCGGGTACAAACAGTAGATGAGAATAAGAATAACAAAAGAATCGACGTTGCAAGAGATCCCTTGACTACCTGAAGACCACTCAAAACCAGACAACTGCTCGGCAGGCTTCTCCTCCACATCTTAGACACTTTGATTCCCCACCACCTCCACAATTTTGTAAGCTGGGCCGTTTTTATCTAGGCAGTAGTTTACGTAGGTGCTCGAGTTGGCTTATTTTATCAAATTGTCATTTTTTTGTTCAATATGCACCGTAAATTCCCAGTGTTCTTGTCGTTCTATTCGGATGTCATCACGATTCTGTGTAGGAACCTATCAGCTCAGTCTTAGCCAAGAGAGTTAGCTATAGCAAATGAGTAAAGTTCCCCCATCATATTCCCCGCTAACCCCCCCCCCCCCCCGCATGACAATAGAATGGACAAATCCTAATCTATGCCTATTCTACTGCACGTAACCATTATTGCAATAGGTAGAAATGCCATACATATTGGGGGGGGGGAGGGTTAGTCGGTCCATCATCCTACAGGCGTTAGCCAAATTACAGAATGAGCACCCATAACCCACAACCTCAACGGAGCTCTTAGGAGTTAAGTGCCATATCATGATAAAATGCATTATGCTTGTTTTTCGTTTGATCGTTTGTTAGTTCGTTTGATTAATTGGTTGAATGTTGACTATTCAAACTAGCATTTTCATTATCTGTTTTGTTATCTGTCACGACATAGTTCTGGAACAATAAAGAGTACATCAACTGTATGCCGCAACACACGCGTCAAAACGCTCACAAGCCTTGTAATTAGTACATAAGGTTTGCTGCACGGGTAACTTTGAGTGTAGAACAAGCGTTATACTAATTTACATGAGAATAAGTTTGATGAACTACAAATGCTACGTATGTTTGATTGACGTCATTTCGACAAGACGAATTACATCGTTAGCTCCTGAAAACATCTCTTGAATTAAGAAAGGAAATACGTACGAGACAACAACCACGATACCTATGATTGGACAATAAAGAGTGTCACTAGGTATGTCCACAGGAGCTACGTCGAGGCTTATGGATGAATGTGCTTGCCAATAATCAGGAATTTTTAAGATTAAATTTCCCTATTACGTCGAGCAAATAGTGTCCTACCGCGGATCTAAAGCCGTTAGTTTGAAACTCAATTGAGAGTTAACCTGAAACCCATATTTTCAAACAATTATGTTCAAATTATAAATTATTAAATCCTTTAGAGACAATAATGTCATGTAAAATCGTCGTATATACAGGAATAAGACTTATGTATACTCTGACGCCACACTGAACAATTTAAACTAGACAGCTCTATTGAAGGCGCACAGTACGATAACGTACACTAATTATGATCAAAGACCAGCAAACACCTCAAGGAATATAGGAATACGTTGAACCAGTGACTGAAAAGAAAGTTGTCGACAAAATGTCAATCTTACAACAGCTCACCTCAAACTAATATTCTCAAACTGACTGAACGTGATGTCAGACAATTTATCTTAGTTAAGAAATATTGCATCGAACACTCTCAATATGGTCCTAAAATGTTTTCTGCAATGTTATGTATCAACAAAATGGTAGGCTTTGGGGTCCATTGGAACAGCAGCGCATGTCTACTTGCTTTTAAGACAGTGGGAGAAAACGTGTCTGCGTAGGTGTAATTTAATCTTTAACCTTTTAATTGTTTTATCAAGAAGTTTCTTGACGTTTGTGTCAGAGGGCCTTAAGAAATAAAAAGGTCGATCTTCTGAAAATCTAGTAAGGGTCAATTCAACACAATAACATTCTATTTTTTAATTGCACTCGCGATACAAAAGCATCTATTGTGTCGATAAGAAATATCTGAACATTTATCAAATGACGCTTATATTCCCAATGTGCAACACTATCTATGCCAGTTCAAAACACATTCGTTACTGCGCGATATAAAAAATCAATTTTCCTGATGCAAATGTATCGGCGATGGCCGAATGGGAAGGCTCTCCTGTATCTGTTGGTATTTCTGGTATCGCCGTGTGTTATTTTGTTTATATTGCTTTGCGCCATACTGTAATCATTGTATCAGGCGACAGCGCTCCAAACTTTTCGCCCATTACAGGTTGTTTGATCAGCCGATTAAGAATGCAAACAGGGTGAAAGGTAGTTCATCGCCAGTATCAGTTGAAAGTATTTGTCAAACGCTTGTGACCGTCTCGTTCTTCATATCAGAGAGACATTATACAAACATTTTTAAATACGGGGTGCGTCAAGGAACACTTTCGCGCTGTTCGTTACTGTTTTCAGTGTTCTGACAATTCTAGATATATTTTGCAGGCATTAATGAATCATTGATTAAGTTTTTAAATCGTAAATGAGCATAAAATATTTCTGTAATTGAGAATCATTTGTCTAAATTTTATAGATTATTGGCATGTATATTAAACTGAAACAGTTTTAACTGTTTAATAGTATGGGTTTCTTTCTAACAGTAACAGGACTGGTGCTGTGCAACTCACACTTTTTTAAAAGGTACATCAAATTTGATACATTATCAAAATTGTGACATTTCAATGTTAGACAAAACCCCTCAAAAAGAGCCTCGCCTGGGGATGTGGTCGTGTATGACGATGCACATACAAATTAGTCTATCCTGCTGTAATACTCCCCTCACAGTAATACAGAAAATTGATAATGGCCGAACTAAGTGGGAGTGTCGACTGTCCCATTGTAATCGTCATGACAACTGCCGTTGCTAAGCCAGGAATCGCCTCGGGGACCGATGTTCCCCCTCTTAAAGTTTAGCTATGATTTGCTAATCTGCAGCTTGTTGGGAATTCTGAAGTTTGGGAAATGAATGAAGATTTTACTTCTTGTTTATTGTAAAGAGCACACTTTCACATTTTTCGCTTTTTACATTTAACATAGAGATTACATAATGACGATATTTCCCTAAATAGATTTAGACGTCGTGGATAATTGCATATTTGGGGTAAATCGGCCATACCATCTACGTCTGTCATTGAAATTCATTACTTCACTTTTAATGTCTAAGCACACATATCGATTGGAAAATTGTGGAATGGCTATTACATCAGGTTGGCACCCTCAAGTGAGGTCAATGAATTAAGTTTACACTTTGTAAGATAGTTACGATTCCGAAGAAAACAAGACGAATTCGTTGCTTCACAAATTTCCCTACAAATACAACACTAACATTAATCAAACAAGGAAAACTATGAAGACCTAGCAAAGCCATTTGTAATGACATTCAAAACACAGTGAACATATAATGACCATGGTATTCCACAGTGCTTGCCGTATAGCATGGAGGTACTATCTCCGCTCCTGACTCCACGATCATTGCGAGCGACTAATCATGGAGGTAGAATAGAAATCTTTTATCTCCGAGTCCATGGACTGACGTTCGCGTTGCCATAAAATAAAACCACTGATGTTACTACAAGTATTTACTTGAAGTAATTATCTGTCACGGTATCGAACGATGCGCGATGGTAAGCTATTATGAGTCAAGAGTATAACAGCCTTACTGTGACACTTTGACAACTTGACATGTTGTGTTTACTTCGGTATGGACAACTATGTACCATGTGCATCAGAGAAGCCTCCACTAACTTTTTTCCAAATTTACAATTATCTATACAATAGGAAATGTCCATAAGAAACCACCTTACAAAATCGAATATGCATTCCATACATATAAGTGTTTTAAACACAATAAGTAAGCGAAATATTGAGCTTTTTCAAAATATTTTTGTACGTTTTTAACAAGTATAAACATTAAACGTAATACACAGTATTTAAGCAAAAGCTGTTTTGTCATTACTTGTTCGTATTTTATGAAAACGGTCTACCGTGTTTATGTGGATGTTATTCTGTTTATATTTTCATAGGTGTTAACAGATGTTAACACCGTTGGAGTTTTCGCCCAGCAAACTTTACAAAGTGGCCATGTTTATTTGTCCATTTTACACTAAACGATTGTATTTTACTCAAGAATTGTTTTTTGCATTTTTCGAATAAAATAATTTTACTGAATATCAGTGGTCTGCTGTGTTATTTCCAGGCTTGAACACCCCTGAACGCTTAAAATTAAAGTCGTTCAACTAGTGCATTTTATGTGTTCTACCCTCTAACACACTTATCCTTGAACGACGTCCATGCGTTCAAAAAGTGTTAGAGCCCTTTGAAAGTCTGCACACGTGTGTTCAAAAATTGAACGTGGTTGAACATGTAGTGTTAAATTTCTGAACGTGTAGACGCGTTAAAAAGTGTTACAAAAGGCCTTCAATTGGCGTTCTATCCTTGAACACTTAACTTTACAGTGTAATTGGAAAACACGCAAGTATACATTTAGGATATCGATATTCATGTTAACTTTATAATAGTTTGCATATGGTAATTAATATTACATGAGAGACAGAAAACTGTATAAAAATAGCATATTCGTTCTGTTGCACCTCTTTATAAATATCTTGCAAATTTTACTAAAAAATGACTATTAATAGGTCTAAGATGGTGAATACCTTATAATTAGTTTCCCTAGCGGCATGTCTAATTTAGAAATGCAATGATTATTTATAACATATTTTTTAATAAACTCGCATTATAAGAGCAACAATTATGTCAATAAGAAATTTATCAAAAGACGCTATTAATATTCCCGATGGGCATCAATATCTATGCCAGCTTAAAGGGCATTCTTGACTGCGCGATATAAAAAAATCAAAATTTTGCCAGGAAAAGTGCATTGGCGATGGCCTAATAGAAAGGCTCTCCTGCATAACTGTGCGTATTTTCTCTATCACAGAGTGTTTATTTTGTTTCTATGGCTTTGCGTCATAATGTATTATTGTATCACACTACAACGCTCCAAACCTTTTCGCACATTAAAATTATTTTGATCAGCCGATTAAGAATGCAAAGAGGGTAAATATAGTTCATCGCAAGTATTTGTGACACAGTTGTGATCGCTCGTCGTTCTTCACATCAGAGTAATTGTACAAACATTTTAAATATGGGCTACTGTGCGTCAAGGAATTGACAATTTTGCGCTACCCGTATAAATCGTGAGAGAATATAACATCCTGTGAGAACATAAAGAACGACAATAAGTATAGGATAAAGCCCGAGTACGAGGGCTCTTCTGGTATATAAAGTCCAACCCAACGATAAAATGTCGAGGCCGCGGGCGGTTGGACTTAATATACCAGAAGAGCCCGAGTACGAGGGTTTTATCCGACTTAAAAACTATCGCCCCTAACTGATATATTTTCGTTTTCAATGTGTTTACGTCAACCGTCCCTTTGTCAATGTAACATGTTTAGGACATGAATTAAACTTATTTTGTGAAATAGCCTTCCAATTTAATAGAACATCCTATAAATGCCCTAGGGCACATTATATAAATGCCCTAGGGCACAGCAGATTTTGTGTTGCAGCTGGTTTCCGCTGTGTTACCAAATTTGAATAATAAAACGTACCAGATGTCTACAGAATATGAATGTTCACTTTTGATTGGACAGTACTTTACTACGGCGCTGTCATTCGTTTCTAGAATTTGGTGACCAAGGCTTTACGAGTAGATAAAACACCCTGAATTGAGCACTCTGATTGGTCAATCAACAGTAGATAGTTTTTAAGTAGTATAATAAACCAGTCTAAATATGCCTTGAGTTTTCCTTTGCTCAAAACGAACAATATTTCGGTATTTGAGAATCGTTTACCTATATTTTTAATTATTGGCATGTATATTAAACTGGAAAAGGTATAACTGTTTAATAGAATGGATTTCTATCTATCAGTAAAAATCATTTGCAACTCAAACACTTGTGCAAAAAGGCTTATCCAATTTGATATATAAGCAACATATAGGGACATCGAAATATTTTACAACAGCTCAAAAAGAACCTCATCTTGGGGACGTTTTCGCATATAAAGATATGGGTACAAATAAGTCTGCCTGGCTGTGATATATGTATCACGGTAATACAGAAAATTGATAATGGCGAAATTAAGTGGGCGTGCCCGCTGTCCCATTAAAATCGTCATGACAACTGACATTGCTCATCGAGAAAGCGCCTCGAGGACAGATATTTCCGCTCTCAAAGTATTACAGTTATTTGCTGATATGCAACTTGTTATAGAGAATGTTTCACTTCTTGTTATTGTTTAAAAGGGCAAACTAATATTTTCTGCTTTAAATAACAAATATCACTTATGTTCCTCTGCGACTGTTACGTCTGTCCCTTTATGGTCTCCGTGTGCCGGTACCGGCCTGAGATCGTAATGCTTTCAGTAACCGACACTGACACACCAAGTTGTCAGTTGTGAGCACCAGTTTAAATCTGTATTACTGAACAGCAGTGGCGAATACTCAACTTCCAAATCTCCAACTATCAACTAAGCTCTGCTCTACTCTACTCTCAGCTCTGTTCTACTACTGTCCAGAAAGTGTACAACTTGAGTAGTTTTTACATTCTACATATTCTAAAGGATGCGTGACTTCACATATAGTTCTAACTAAATACAGACACATTGGAAAATATTAGAGGACGGAAAATATTATCATCGTCATGATCTTTCAACTTGAAGCTAGAGTCAACGTCAACCCCGAACCTATATATCCAAAATGTCTGTCTGAATAAATTGATTCAGCTTGATTAGCTAGTTTTTTAGTTATCGGGTCTTTAAATTTGGTGTACATACAGACGAAAAAACTGGCATAGTGACTGAATGAACAACAACTGACAGAGAGATTTGACGCCCTAGTGTGTATTCGGCTCAAGCAAGACTATGAAATTTGTCCGGACACTATAGTTGATCTTCGAAAAAAATAGGTATCAAGGGCAAAATAATACTACAGCCAAAAAAGCTTTGTCTGTCATTAAAATTATTTGTATAGTTAAGAATATACAAAGAAACCACAATGACACAGTACGAAAGGGACCATGAACCGATCGATTTTCTTACACGTTGACGGGTCTGTTTTGCATTTCTTTTAAAATCGGTGGTTAAATACAAACCCCACACGGAAAGTCTTTGTACACTTGTAAGGAGAATGACGTTTGACTTGCATTTGTCATACGAATATCAGACAAAGGTATCTATAAATCAACATAGAGAGAGCTGGACGATACGAACGTATGAATGGAGGACAAATTAAAGATATTTTGTGAAAAATATAACATATTGATATTGAGTTGCTGTCACTTACATGCACAAGTTTGAAGCCAGTAGAGGAATACCACAGGGATTACTGCTTGAAGGCGCATTGTTGTGACCAGTTTATCTGAGAATATCAGCATAGGTAGAGCTACTGACAAGTGAACATACGAGAGCTTGCTCATACACCAGCTTCCTCCATCGCTGTTTGCAGAATACTACTACATGAAGACGCACGCACCCACGCTTGAATTTCATGAATTATTATTGTAACAGATCAATTTACTTTGTTATTGGGGATCTAAGCCAACTGGGCGTGGGCCCCTCTTGATTTCTTTATATTATACTGCTTTCTCCTTTTCATTGGATAATATTTAAATATGCGCCTCGCATCTGACATTATGTTATTGGCTAACAATGTTCTTTATTTCAGATATCACTGATATTTATCCTAATGTTGCTGTTGTATAGCCAAGTGTCTTCCTCATTCATCAGTTATCTCCCCGTCATAGCTTTTGTGTCATCACCTTTAGAGTTTTTCAGATGTTGCTGATCATTTTCATCAGTTTCCAGTTTCTGTTCCACTGCATCAGTAATTGATCATGAGATGTTTCCGTCCATTTTTTACTTTTTGTTTGTTTGTTTGTTTGTTTGTTTGTTTGTTTCAAGGTCAAAAGTCATTCGGTCCATCTTATTATTTTAGGAATTTTGTCTCATTTATGTTTGCATTTTCTTTGTAATTGATTTGATATGTACTTTTCTGTATAAGAGGTTGGCTATAGTATTAAAAACGTTCATTTAAAAAATTTCTTCCTCTCCTTCTTCTTGTTCTTATTGGTATTCTCCTTTTTCCTGAATTCTACTTCCGTTAATATTTTGTCGTTCCTTTTCTCAGAAAATACTTCACACCTTGTTCAGGGAAGGGACGACGAGTGGGTTTTGTGAAAATCCATAAAATCCGTGTTCTCAAAACCACAGGGCAAATCATCTTCAACTTTCTTGTGTAGGATGATAGCAATTAGTCGTTTAAGTAACAAATTCAATCCAAGTGGTCACGTGACCTTGAGTGCCATATATATTGTTTTTTAAATTTCAACTAAATCTACCAAAAGTCTTCTTCGCCATAATAATAGATCGATGATGTTTTGACACTGTTTTAGATAAATTTTAGATTGTAAAGTTTACATGGTAAAATATACAATAGACCCATCAAATATATCCGACGACCAAAAAATTGTGTAGTAGCAAGATACTCATTAAAAGGAGACATTATGTGATATTTTAGACGCCATTGTGGCGGCATTATTTAAATAAAATACCTTTTATAGTGTTCATGAAAGTTTATTTTTCTAGGTCAGATAACAATACATTCAAATAATGCGACCAATAAAACATGACCATACACATCAAAGTAGGACTTAAGAATGCTTGATTGGAAAAGTTGAGACAATCTGTCATCTCACATCTCACTAAATCAAACATTGTTGGGTATTTGTAATGCAAATAAACTTTCCAAAGCACTTTGAATACGTGTTCTGTTTGAGATTGGTATTCCTGTTGCCCTATGGATGACACCATACAAAAAACAATAAAATTGTTTGCTGTATAGAATGGTTGCAAAAGTAAGAGCGCAGCCTGTGAGGGATGACAAGAAACTTTTTATAAAAAGTGGCAAGTCAAAGTAGGTCTTAAGAATGTTTGATTGGTAAAGATACGACAAGTTGTCATCTTACATCTCACTTAATCAAACATTTGGTATTTGTAATGCAAATAAACAGCTCAAAGTATTTTGAATAGGTGTTAGTTGAGAGTTGTCCTCCTACTGCCCTAGCATAAACGTAAAAATGTTTGCTGTTTAGAATGGTTGCAAAGGTAAGACTGAAACCTCTGTGGGATGACACGAACTTGTTCATAAAATGTGGCAAATCAAGTATCTTCATTGTCGAAACAAATAACCATGCACGCAATGATTAAGGCATTCATATAATGCCTCTGCCATACCCTCTTGCTGACATATATTTAGATCGCAGCAACAGTGAAGACCCTCCCGAAATAATCCAAGTGACTATAGGATGGGCACAAAGATAATCCAGACAGATGATTCAAGTGACCAATCACCGAGGACAGAATACCACTTGTAATCACTTTCAACCCCAAACTACCAAACATACCTGCAATAATCAACAAATACTGGGACATACTTCAGGCAACTCCAGACACAAGAGACATTTTCTGCAAACCACCTATAGTTTCTTACAGACAACCTAGCAATCTCTCCAAAATTCTCGTCAGAGCCAGAGTCAACAACAGCCAGAAAGACGCAAAACTCAGCCCAGGATCATGCAATAGATGTGGCCACTGCAACCAGTGTAAATTCATCCTCAACACAGACAGAGTCAAAGACAATAAAACTGGTTCACTTCACCCTATCATCGGCAATATAACCTGCAACACAGCAATATCATATACGGCATCAACTGTTCACAATGTGATAAACTTGTTTACGTCGGAGAAACTGGCAGGAAACTGAAAACAGGGACATATGAACATGTATATAACATCAAAACAAAAAAGACACGCTCGTAAGCGAACACTTTAATATGCAGGATCATAATTCAACAATTTCACTATGTTTGGAATCTGCAAAATATCATCAACACAAACAAAAATCAGAAAACAAATGGAAATAAAATATATCTATAATCTGGGCACCATTCATCCTCTAGGAATTAACAAAAAAGATTGGTAGAGAACTTTGACCCCTGCTAAGGGGCCCCATCATTCATCTGAAACATAGGGAGCCCACTTTTCCTTTTTCTTTGTTCACTGTCACAGCTCAAACCGAACAGACGTGTTCCACAAACTTGTAAGTTCATTTCTGGTTCCTTATAGGAATTTACAATATCCACCGTTCAATACATTGCATTGTTCAATTTCCCTACCCGACTTCATTGCCGTTTTCAACTATTTCATTTTTTGTTTGTTACTTTTTACCGCAGTCACATTTCTACCATAGACTTTGCATGCTACCGTAACATTTCTACAGTGCGTAATATACGCTAAATATCTACGTATTTGTTATCGTATTCATTGTCCGAATAGAACAAAATGTAATTTTCGTTCCCTTTTTTCCATTGTGTCTGTACAGCCTCTGATGAAGGTCGTCCGAGTACGTCCGAAACGTTAGAAGAATAAACATCTATTGTATAGTAGCAGATGGGTCTTGTCAATTATTTTTCACACCCAGATGATTCAGGTTGGCCCAAATTTGACAAATAGTCACTTTTATGCCAGTGCAAAGAATTTTCAGCAAACTCTTCTAGATTTTCTAAAACTCATTTACTGTTGTTGATTTGAAAATGATCCTTCATGTTGTATGGAAAGATACAGTTTATTATAATTTAACGTAATTGGATGGTTTGACAATTTATATAAGTGGAAATATGAATTCCATGACCTCTGAAACGGATCCAAAAACATATAATCTTTTGTCCAGGACGC
Source organism: Ptychodera flava (assembly GCF_041260155.1). Lineage (NCBI taxonomy): Eukaryota > Metazoa > Hemichordata > Enteropneusta > Ptychoderidae > Ptychodera > Ptychodera flava. Next base: position 29,676,744 of record NC_091929.1, read on the forward strand.
AGAATAAATTAAGACACGATGTGTCATATTATGGCGGTAACGTGAGATAACATCCCTTCATTAAAAGTATGTTTTCCAGCTATGAAAACAAGAGATGAAAAAACTGCGACCAGTAAAAGCTCACCAAACACAACAAAATAGGCATCAAGAATGGTCGGTTGGTTAACAATTTTACATTCATTATGGCATTCAGACAACTTTCTGTACTTGTCAGAGTTTTGACAAACTCAACTGTTTCGTATGACCAAGGGTTCATCGCTGTCACTGACATGGAACGTGTGGTGGTCAGAGAATTCATGTCCTTTTTAATTATTAATTATTTTATTAAAGTCAGTATTAAAATTTAGCCAGAGACTAATATCACTGGCATATACATAAACAATTACAGAAAAAGACTTCAGTTCCCCATATGTTGGGGTAGTGAGTTCCAAAGTCTTACACTATAATTAGAGAAAGGCTGTTATCAATATCTTCTTGTTCTTGAGTTTGTTATGCATAGCCGTGATTTTTTCCTTAATTTTTTGCTATTGCAAACAGAAAACATGCATGAGCATTGACTTTATTACATCAATGACAGGAAAAGTTAGTGAAGAACACTCAAACGACACATTCCCATCAGTCAGTTAAAGGGCCCGTTGCTGTAACTTTTGATGATTTGTTCACTTTTTGTTTTCAATATTAACTACAGATATTTTGTCATACTCCAAAGGCAAATTGAGATACACAGTGTCGAGATTGTCAAGTCAACTACATGTATAGAACGCATTGTTACTGTGGTCTATGCATGATATGTACAGTGTTTATTGAAGAATGAAGAGTACATGAACTGTATGTCGACAAACACGCGTCAAAGCGCTCAAGCCTTGTAATAATTACAACGATTAATGCTTGCCCTTTACTCCAAGTTACCTCTGCAGCAAACCTAATTTACTAATTATAAGGCTTGACGCGTATTTGTCGGCTGAGGATGATTAACTCTTCATTCTTCCAGAATATATTGTGACAGACACCAAGGGCCACATTGATACCACATTGCTACTGTTGACAACTAGATTCTGGTCCGGACAACAATAAAACTGTAAACAATAATAACATTGCATTAGACCATACTTAAGACGTAGTATTTATTTCACGATAGTGACATAATCTGCCAAATAATCGTGAAATTCCATAATTCAAGCTCTCAATACATAAGCGTCTTTGGGCGAGATAAACCCGCGCAATTCCACTTGATTTTACAATAACAATACTGCTGTCTGGTGCCTGGCTCGTTTACATATTATCCTTCTAACGGAGATATTCTGCGTACTATCCCCACGTTATATTGTATTTCAACCACTAGTGAAATTAGTGTGAGTTTGAAAGAGTCGAATTGAAGCATGCCTCGCATGGGCAAGTGATAACATGTAGTCTGTTTTATCTTTTCTAGCGTCGGTAGAAATCATAGTATTGTATGTCATCTTATTGTATTCTTTATGGCGTAGTTATCCGAGATACCCAAAATACAATATAAATGGACGCGCACACTCACTCAGCCACGAAGACTCACGCAGCAACACACACCAGACAGACCAATAGACAGACGTATGAGTGGCAATTAAGTTTTCATAACATGCACTATTTTCTTAGCTAGGCCGTTTTTATCTAGGCAGTAGTTTACGTAGGTGCTCGAGTTGGCTTATTTTATTAAATTGTCATTTTTTTTCAATATGCACCGTAAATCCCAGTGTTCTTGTCGTTCTACTCGGATGCCATCACGATTCTGTGTAGGAACCTATCAGCTCAGTTTAGCCGAGAGAGTTAGTTATAGCAAACGAGTAAAGTTCCCCCATCATATTCCCCGCTAACCCCCACCCCACCCCGCATGACAATAGAATGGACAAATCCTAATATATGCCTATTCTACTGCACGTTAACCATTATTGTAATAGGTAGAAATGCCATACATATGGGGAGCGGGGAGGGTAGTCGGTCCATCATCCTACAGGCGTTAGCCAAATTACAGCATGAGGCACCCATAACCCACTACCTCAACGGAGCTCTTAGGAGTTAAGTGCCATATCATGATAAAATGCATTATGCTTGTTTTTCGTTTGTCCGTTTGTTAGTTCGTTTGATTAATTGGTTGAATGTTGACTATTCAAACTAGCATTTTCATTGTCTGTTTTGTTATCTGTCACGATATAGTTTTGGAACAATGAAGAGTACATCGACTGTATGCCGCAACACACGCGTCAAAACGCTCACAAGCCTTGTAATTAGTACATAAGGTTTGCTGCACGGGTAACTTTGAGTGTAGAGCAAGCATTATACTAATTTACCATGAGAATAAGTTTGATGAACTACAAAGGCTAAGTATGTTTGATTGACGTCATTTCGACAAGACGAATTACATCGTTAGGGACTGGTCAGTTTCTTCAGCCTGGGGGCCGGTGGATTCATGGGGGGGTCACCCTGTTTTTGACTTTGGTGATAGGGGGGGGGTCACCATGTTTTTGAAATACCCAATAGGGGGTCAGTGTGTTTTTTGAATTTTGACACAGGCTCATCATTGCCTAAAATGCTAGTGTCAGCCACAAATTTCATCATTCAGTTGTATTTTTCGGCGCGCCCTTCAGGCGCGTAAGCTTAATAATCAGTCATATTTTTCAGCACGCCCAACTTTAACATATCAAGCATACATACATCAGAGATATCTGTATGTTCAATATTTTTCAGCGTGCTCTTCAAGCTCATTACTTTAATATATCAGACATTTTTCAGCATGCCCTTCAGGTGCATGACTTTAATATACGAGGCATATATATCAGAGATATCAGGATGTTTCATATTTTTCGGCACGCCCTTCGGGCACCATACTTTAATAAATCAGAGATATCTTGATGTTTGCAAAGTGAAAGTGTACATTATGAAATCTGCATTTCATATGAAAAGGATGACAAATTCCTGATACTTTTCTGTTCTCTCTATGAGAATTCAGTATGAGAAAGCAACATGCACAAATATTTCACTATATATATTTGATACAGTGACTTATTTTAGAGATAGAAAATGACAAGATATCTTTCCTTCTCATTGATGCAATTATTTTCCTTTGTGTCACAGGTTTTCTGTAGAAAAATGCTTTTTTATGAACAAAATAACAGTTAAAGAAGGCAGTTTTTGTCATTATTAGCTGTGCTTTTATGGTTTCAATGTTACAAGAAAAGGTCCTCTCAGACACTGTACACATCAGATTTGGCTGAAAAAGCTCTTTATGGCTCCTCAGGAGATTTAATTGGATGGTTGGCAAGTCTTAACACCCATCAAAGTTTTTGATTCACTGCTTTTTCCTCTTTGATATTAATGATTGACATCCATTTCTGTACAACAGTTCAGGACATCTGGTTAAGCATAGAAAGTGTGAAATACATTCACAGCTCATTCAAAATACAGCTCATTCAAAATGTACTGTATTCAAACTTTAAGATTTACACTTTGAAATTCCTATCTTTCAACTGACATGTTAACAATTTCATTAAAACATAGAATGACTATTTAAAATATAAATATATGTAAAATGTAAAATATAATATATATATATATATATATATATATATATATATATATATATATATATATATATATATATATATATATATATACAATTTATGTCCACCTTTTCTTTTACCTATGTCGCGCGCCGGGGGGGGGGTCACCCTGTTTTCGAAATTTGGAATAGGGGGGGTCACCCTGTTTTCAAAATTTGGAATAGGGGGGTCAGCCACTTTTTGACGTCGGCAAAAAATAATCCACCGCCCCCCCCCCCCCCAGGCCGGAGAAACTGACCAGTCCCTTAGCTCCTGAAAACATCTCTTGAAAAGAAATACGTGCGAGATAACAAACCACGAAACCTATGATTGGACAATAATGAGTGTCATTAGGTATGTCCACAGGAGCTACGTCGAGGCTTATGGATGAATGTGCTTGCCAATAATCAGGATTTTTTATGATTAAATTTCCCTATTACGTCGAGCAAATAGTCTCCTACCGGGGACCTAGAGCCGTTATTTTGAAACTCATATTTGAGCGTTAACCTGAAAGCCATATTTTCAAACAATTATGTTCAAATTATAAATTATTAAATCCTTTAGAGACAATAATGTCATGTAAAATCGTCGTATATACAGGAATAAGACTTATGTATACTCTGACGCCACACTGAACAATTTAAACTAGACAGCTCTATTGAAGGCGTACAGTACGATAACGTACACTAATTATGATCAAAGACCAACAGACACCTCAAGGAATATAGGAATACTTTGAACCAGTGACTGAAAAGAAAGTTATCGACAAAATGTCGATCTTACCACAGCTCACTTCAAACCAATATTCTCAAACTGACTGAACGTGATGTCAGACAATTTATCTTAGTTAAGAAATATTGCATCGAACACTCTGAATATGGTCCTACGATGTTTTCTGCAATGTAATGTATCAACAAAATGGTAGGCTTGGAGGTCCATTGGAACAGCAGCGCATGTCTGCTTGCTTTTAAGATAGTGGAAGAAAACGTGTCTGCGTAGGTGTAATTCAATCTTTAACCTTTTAATTGTTTTATCAAGAAGTTTCTTGACCTTTGTGTCAGAGGGCCTTAAGAAAAATAGAGGACAATCTTCTGAAAATCTAGTAAGGGTCAATTCAACACAATAGCATTCTATTTTTTAATTGCACTCGCGTTACAAAAGCATCTACAGTGTTGATAAGAAATATCTGAACATTTATCAAATGACGCTTATATTCCCAATGTGCAACTCTATCTATGCCAGTTCAAAACACATTCGTTACTGCGCGATATAGAAAATCAATTTTTCCTGATGCAAGTGTATGGGCGATGGCCGAATGGGAAGGCTCTCCTGTATCTGTGGGTATTTCTGGTATCACCGTGTGTTATTTTGTATATATTGCTTTGCGTCATACTGTATCATTGTATCAGGCGACAGCGCTCCAAACTTTTTCGCCCATTACAGGTTGTTTGATCAGCCGATTAAGAATGCAAACAGGATGAAAGGTAGTTCATCGCCAGTATCAGTTGCAAGTATTTGTCAAACGCTTGTGACCGTCTCGTTCTTCGTATCAGAGACATTATACAAACATTTTTAAATACGGGGTGCGTTAAGGAACGCTTCCCGCGCTACTCGTCACTGTTTTCAGTGTTCTGACAATTCTAGATATATTTTATAGGCATTAATGGATCATTGATTAAGTTTTTAAATCTTAAATGAGCAAACAATAGTTCTCTAATTGAGAATCCTTTGTCTAAAATTTTATAAATTATTGGCATGTATATTAAACTGAGACAGTTTTAACTGTTTAATAGAATGGGTTTCTATCTAACAGTAACAGGACTGGTGCTGTGCAACTCACACTTTTTTTAAAAGGTACATCAAATTTGATGCAATATCAACATAGTGACATTTAAATGTTAGTCACAACACCTCAAAAAGAGCCTCATCTGGGGATGTGGTCGTGTATGACGATGCACATACAAATTAGTCTATCCCGCTGTAATACCTCCCTCACAGTAATACAAAAAAATTGATAATGGCCGAACAAAGTAGGCGTGTCGACTGTCCCATTGTAATCGTCATGACAACTGCCGTTGCTAAGCCAGGAATCGCCTCGGGGACCAATGTTCCCGCTCTTAAAGTTTAGCAATGATGTGCTAATCTGCAGCTTGTTGGGAATTCTGAAGTTTGGGAAATGAATGAAGATTTTAGTTCTTGTTTTATTTTAAAGAGCACACTTTCACATTTTTCGCTTTTACATTTAACATAGAGATTGCATAACGACGACATTTCCCTACATAGATTTAGATGTCGGGGATATGGCATATTTGGGGTTAATCGGCCATACCCATCACGTCTGTCATTGAAATTCATAAGTTTACTTTTCATGTTTACCCACGCACTCATATCGATTGGAAAATTGTGGAATGGCTATTACATCAGGTTGACAACCCTCAAGTGAGGTCAATGAATTAAGTTTACACTTTGTAAGATAGTTACGATTCCGAATAAAACAAGACATTTTGTTGCTTCACACATTTTCCTACAAATACAACACTAACATTAATCAAACAAGGAAAACTATGCAGACCTAGCAAAGCCATATGTAATGACATTCGAAACACAGTGAACATATACTGACCAAGGTATTCAACAATGCTTGCACTATAGCATGGAGGTACTATCTCCGCTCCTGACTCCACGATCGTTGCGAGCGACTAATCATGGAGGTAGAATAGAAATCTTTTACCTCCATGGACTGACGTACGCGTGGCCATAAAATAAAACCACTGATGTTACTGCAAGTATTTACTTGAAATAATTATCTGTCACGGTATCGACCGATGCGTGATGGTAAGCTATTATGATTCAAGATGAGTATTATTTACAGCCTTACTGTGACACTTTGACAACTTGACATGTTGTGTTTACTTCAGTATGGACAACTGTACTATGTGCATCAGAGAAGCCTCGACTAAACTTTTTTCCAAATTTACAATTGTCTATACAATAGGAAATGTCCTTAAGAAACCACCTTGCAAAATCGAGTATGCATTTCATACACATAAGTGTTTTAAACACAATAAGTAAGCTAAATATTGAGCATTTTCAAAAGATTTTTGTACGTTTATAACTTAAACAAGTATAAACATTAAACGTAATACAGAGTATTTTAACACTTTGAGCGCCAAAGTCTATTTTTGTTCCCTTTATAAAATAAATTGCACTCGATTTTTTCTCAGATTTTTGCCAAAATTTTTGAGAAAAAAACTGTAGCCAATGAATTGTGATATCCATTTGGTCCAAAATTATAAAAAGTACAGAACAATTCATAAAAATTCGTAAAATGTTGCACTAAAATTTTGGCGGGAAAAATTACAGCGCTCGAATGGTTAAGCAAAAGCTGTTTTGTCATTACTTGTTCATATTTTATACTTTACTCAATATCAGTGGTCTGTTGTGTTATTTCCATTATTAAGAATGAAAACAGGGTAAATATAGTTCATCGCCAGTGTCAGTTTAAGTATTTGTGACACAGTTGTGATTGCTCGTTCTTCATATCAGAGTCATTGTACAAACATTTTTAAATAGGGCTACAGTGCGTCAAGGAATTGACATTTTCCTTATACAAGTATAAATCGTGAGAGAATATAACATCGTATGAGAACATAAAGAACGACAATAAGTATTGTAATAAACCAGTCTAAATATGCCTTGAGTTTTCCTTTGCTCAAACGAACAATATTTCGGTATTTGAGAATCGTTTACCTATTTTTTTAATTATTGGCATGTATATTAAACTGAAATAGGTATAATTGTTTAATAGAATGGATTTCTATCTATCAGTAAAAATCATTTGCATCTCAAACACTTTTGCAAAAAGGCTTATCCAATTTGATATGTAAGCAACATATAGAGACATCGAAATATTTTACAACAGCTCAAAAAGAACCTCATCTTGGGTCCGCTTTCGCATATAAAGATACGGTACAAATAAGTCTGCCTGGCTGTGATATATGTATCACGGTAATACAGAAAATTGATAATGGCGAAATTAAGTGGGCGTGCCCGCTGTCCCATTAAAATCGTCATGACAACTGACATTGCTCAGCGAGAAAGCGCCTCGAGGACAGATATTTCCGCTCTCAAAGTATTACAGTTATTTGCTGATATGCAGCTTGTTATTGAGAATGTTTCACTTCTTGTTATTTTTTAAAAGGGCAAACTAATAGTTTCTGCTTTTTCATTTAACACGAGAGAATATTATGAATCCACTTTAATAACAAATATCACTTATTCTTTTCTCTGCGACTGTTACGTTTGTCCCTTTATGGTCTCCGTGTGCCGGTACCGGCCTGAGATCGTAATGCTTTCAGTAACCGACACTGACACACCAAGTTGTCAGTTGTGAGCACCAGTTTAAATCTGTATTACTGAACAGCAGTGGCGAATACTCAACTTCCAAATCTCCAAATCAACTAAGCTCTGCTCTACTCTACTCTCAGCTCTGTTCTACTACTGTCCAGAAAGTGTACAACTTGAGTAGTTTTTACATTCTACATATTCTAATGGTTGCGTGACTTCACATATAGTTCTAAATAAATACAGACACATTGGAAATTATTAGAGGACGGAAAATATTATCATCGTCATGATCTTTCAACTGGAAGCCACAGTCAACGTCAACCCCGAACCTATTTATCCAAAATGTCTGTCTGAATAAATTGATTCAGCTTGATTAGCTAGTTTTTGAGTTATCGGGTCTTTAAATTTCGTGTACATACAGACGAAAAAACTGGCAGAGTGACTGAATGAACAACAACTGACAGAGAGATTTGAAGCCCTAGTGTACATTCGGCTCAAGCAAGACTATGAAATTTGTCCAGACACCATAGTTGATCTTCGAAAAAAATAGGTATCAAGGGCAAAACAATACTACAGCTAAAAAAGCTTTGTCTGTCATTAAAATGATTTGTATAGTTAGAATATATAAAGAAACAACAATCACACAGTAACAAAGGGACCATGAACCGATCGATTTTCTTACACGTTGATGGGTCTGTTTTGCATTCCTTTTAAAATCGGTGGTTAAATACAAACGCCACACAGAAAGTCTATGTACACGTGTAAGGAGAAAGACGTTTGACTTGCATTTGTCATACGTATATCAGACAACGTATCTATAAATCAACATAGAGAGAGCTGGACGATACGAACGTATGAATGGAGGACAAATTAAAGATATTTTGTGAAAAATATAACATATTGATATTGAGTTGCTGCCACTTACATGCACAAGTTCGAAGCCAGTAGAGGAATACCACAGGAATTACTGATTGAAGGCGCATTATTGCGACCAGTTTATCTGAGAATATCAGCATACGAAGAACTACTGCCAAGTGAACATACGCGAGCTTGCTCATACGCCAGCTTCCTCCGTCGCTGTTTGCAGGATACTAATACATAAAGACGCACGCACCCACGCTTGAATTCCATGAATTATTATTGTAACAGATCAATTTACTTCGTTATTGGGGACCAAAGCCAACTGGGCGTGGACCCCTTTTGATTTCTTTATGTTATACTGCTTTCTCCTTTTTATTGGATAATATTTAAATATGTGCCTCGCATCTGACATTATTTTATTGGCTAACAATGTTCTTTATTTCAGATATCACTGATATTTATTCTAATGTTGCTGTTGTATAGCCAAGTGTCTTCCCCATTTATCAGTTATCTCCCCGTCATCGCTTTTGTGTCATCACCTTTAGAGTTTTTCAGATGTTGCTGATCATTTTCATCAGTTTCCAGTTTCTGTTCCACTGCATCAATAATTGATCATGAGATGTTTCCGTCCATTTTTTACTTTTGTTTGTTTGTTTGTTTGTTTGTTTGTTTGTTTGTTTGTTTGTTTGTTTGTTTCAAGGTCAAAAGTCATTCGGTTCATTTAGGAATATTGTCTCCTTTAAGTTTGCATTTTTTGTTTTATTTGATTGATATGTACTTTTCTGTATAAGAGGTTGGCTATAGTATGAAAAACGTTCATTTAAAGAATTTTTTCCTCTCCTTCTTCTTGTTCTTATCGGTATTCTCCTTTTTTCCTGAATTCTACTTCCGTAAATATTTTGTCATTCCTTTTCTCAGAAATACTTCACACCTTGTTCAGGGCTAGGGACGACGAGTGGGTTTTGTGAAAATCCATAAAATCCGTCTTCTCAAAAACCACAGCGCAAATCAACTTGAAGTTTCTTGTGTAGAATGATAGCAATTAGTCGATTAAATTACAAATTCAATCCAAGTGGTCACGTGACCTTGAGTGCCATATATATATTTTTAATTTCAACTAAATCTATCAAAAGTCTTCTTCGCGAGAATAATAGAAATTTGAATGAAATTTTGCTCATGTCATTATCAGTGCTAGTGCTTGCAAGTTGTGAAAGACGTTTACATTAGTACCGTTCATGTGGTTATGCCGCCATATTGCCAATTACGAAAAACCTAACCATAAAATAACAGTAAAAAATCTTCTTCATAAGAACCACCAGACTATATTTTACCACAAATGGACAAGATGGTACGATCTTTTTTTGCCGAAATTTTAGGATGGCCTCGGACGACCTTTGAACCTCTTTCACCTATCTCAGCAACTATAACGGCAATAGTTTTATTTTTAGTATGGTATTAATAAGTCATATTTGTTCAAATTGTTGTAGCAAATTTTCATTTTATCGACGCAGGTGAAATCGAATCGGCCATTTATTAGTCAGTTTTTGGTCAAATAAGATTCGGTTTTATACTTATAATAATGAGTGTATACGGTAGAGCTCATGGCTACATGTAATTCAATTTTATTGATTTCGCGAATGTAACCGAGAGATAATATAGTATTTTGAAGGACGCACAAACTGATATTCGTAATATGGTGCAGGACGCAAAGCTTTATTGACACACACATGCATACATACATATCCGACACTGACGAAAACTTTTAACTCAAAAGAGATACAAGATCTTCGCTTCTAAATACATACATTCCGCCTGTTTAGTACTAGTCTGCTACAGAAACGTTATATAAATGGTAATATCTCAGCTCGATGAGATACTGTAAAAGTGATTTGGTGTCGTTTGCCAAGAAAACAGCGTCAAGGAATTCATTTTTTTTCATTGTCCGACATGTGAAACTCTTAATTTGCATTAAAATCCAAGATGACTACCGAAATGACCTCAAAAACAGGCAAAATACATAATCACAGTACCTTGAGATACGTCATATTTCAATGCATTTTGCAACTGTTTTTTGTGTCTTTGGAAAGGTTTCAGGGGGTAAAAGGATTGGCACCTTTTGTTATATAAACTCTAAAATCAACCAAAAAATCTAAAATCAATACCACAATCTGAGATGGCCGCCACGAATGTTTCCACAACAAATATCGAGGTATGTCTTGCTTAGAATGCATAATCGTAGAGGTTAATATGGTGTTCAAGGCTGAAGGATAAGTTTCTTAATTTGAAAAAAAATAGTTACGTAAAATAATTCATGGAAAGCATAAGTGGTCCCCCAATATCATAGATGGTCACGTAAATGTATGCCACAAAACATTGAGTTGTATCTTAACCACCCAGCATTCTTGAGACCTATTTTGGTGTGCTTGGTAAGTTTTTATTAGTCACAGAATTTTCATCTCTTGTTTTCTCAGTTGGAAATATCATCCTAATATAATAACATAGGAAGATTTTATCCCACATATATTGATTTATTCACAATCTTTGACACTACATTTAATCTGTTCGGATCCGTTTTAAATGTCATAGAATTCACAGTTTCACTTATGTGATTACATTAAACTGTGTCCTCCTGTACAACATCGATGATGTTTTGACACCGTTTTAGATAAATGTTAGATTGTAAAGTTTACATGGGAAAATATACAATTGACCCTTCAAATATATCCAACGACCAAAAAATTGTGTAGTAGCAAGATACTCATTAAAAGGAGACATTGTGTAATATTTTAGACGCCATTGTGGCGGCATTATTTAAATAAAATACCTTTTATAGTGTTCATGAAAGTTTATTTTTCTAGGTCAGATAACAATACATTCAAATACTGCGACCAATAAAACATGACCATACACATCAAAGTAGGACTTAAGAATGCTTGATTGGTAAAGTTGAGACAAGCTGTCATCTCACATCTCAGTAAATCAAACATTGTTGGGTATTTGTAATGCAAATAAACTGTCCAAAGCACTTTGAATACGTGTCTGTTGAGATTGGTATTCCTGTTGCCCTATGGATGACACCATACCAAAAACAATAAAATTGTTTGCTGTATAGAATGGTTGCAAAAGTAAGAGCGAAGCCTGTGAGGGATGACAAGAAACTTGGTTATGAAAGTGGCAAATCAAAGTAGGTCTTAAGAGTGTTTGATTGGTAAAGATACGACAAGCTGTCATCTTACATATCACTTAATCAAACATTTGGTATTTGTAATGCAAATAAACAGCTCAAAGTATTTTGAATAGGTGTTAGTTGAGAGTTGTACTCCTACTGCCCTAGCATAAACAATAAAAATGTTTGCTGTTTAGAATGGTTGCAAAGGTAAGACTGCAACCTCTGAGGGATGACAAGAACTTGTTCATAAAATGTGGCAAGTCAAGTATCTTCATTGTCGAAACAAATAACCATGCACGCAATGATAAAGGCATTCATATAATGCCTCTGCCATACCCTCTTGCTGACATATATTTGGATCGCAGCAAGAGTGAAGACCCTCCCGAAATTATCCAAGTGACTATAGGATGGGCACAAAGATAATCCAGACAGATGATTCAGGTTGGCCCAAATCTGACAAATAGTCACTTTTATGCCAGTGCAAAGAATTTTAAGCAAACTCTTCTAGATTTTCTAAAACTCATTTACTGTTGTTGATTTGAAAATGATCCTTCATGTTGTATGGAAAGATACAGTTTATTTTAATTTAACGTAATTGTATGGTTTGACAATTTATATAAGGGGAAATATGAATTCCGTGACCTCTGAAACGGATCCAAAAACATATAATCTTTTGTCCAGGACGCAGAATAAATTAAGACACGATGTAATATTTTAGGCAACCTTTATGGCGGTAAGTGAGATAACATCCCTTCATTAAAAGTATGATTTTCCAGCCATGAAAACAAGAGATGAAAAAACTGCGACCAGTAAAAGCTGACCCAACACAACAAAATAGATATCAAGAACGGTCGGTTGGTTAACAATTATGGCATTCAGACAACTTTCTGTAGTTGTCAAAGTTTTGACAAACTCAACTGTTTCGTATGACCAAGAGTTCATCGCTGTCACTGTCATGGAACTTGTGGTGGTCAGAGAATTCTTGTCCTTTTTAATTATTAATTATTTTATTAAAGTCAGTATTAAAATTTAGCCAGAGACTAATATCACCGGCATATACATAAACAATTACAGAAAAAGACTTCAGTTCCCCATATGTTGAGATAGAGAGTTCCAAAGTCTTGCACTATAATTAGAAAAAGGCTGTTATCAATATCTTGTTGTTCTTGAGTTTGTCATGCACAGCCGTGATTTTTTTCTTAAATTTTTGCTGTTGCAAACAGAAAATATTCATGAGCATTGACTTTATTACATCAATGACAGGAAAGTTAGTGAAGAACACTCAAACGACACATTCCCATCAGTCTGTTAAAGGGCCCGTAGATGTAACTTTTGATGATTTGTTCACTTTTTGTTTTCAATATAAACTACAGATTTTTTGTCATACTCCAAAGGCATATTGAGATACACAGTGTCGAGATTGTCAAGTCAACTACATGTATAGAACGCATTGTTACTGTGGTCTATGCATGATATGTATAGTGTTAATTGAAGAATGAAGAGTACATGAACTGTATGTCGACAAACACGCGTCAAAGCGCTCAAGCCTTGTAATAATTACCACGATTAATGCTTGCCTTTTAGTCCAATTACCTCTGCAGCAAACCTAATTTACGAATTATAAGGCTTGAGCGCTTCGACGCGTATTTGTCGGCTGAGGCTGATTAACTCTCCATTCTTCCAGAATTATATTGTGACAGATACCAAGGGTCACATTGATACCACATTGCTACTGTTGACAACTAGATAACAATAAAACTGTAAACAATAATAACATTGCATTAGACCATACTTAAGACGTAGTATTTATTTCAGGATAGTGTCAAAATCTTCCAAATAATCGTTAAATTCCATAATTCAAGCTCTCAATACATAAGCGTCTTTGGGCGAGATAAACCCGCGCAATGCCACTTGATTTTGACAATAACAATACTGCTGTCTGGTGCCTGGCTCGTTTACACATTATCCTTCTAACGGAGATATTCTGCGTACTATACCCATGTTATATTGTATTTCAACCACTTGTGAAATTAGCTGTCTAATATCGTTTTAATTTATTCACGGTGTGAGTTTGAAAGAGTCGAATTGAAGCATGCCTCGCATGGGCAAGTGATAATATGTATTGCTTTATCTTTTCTAGCGTCGGTAGAAATCACAGTATTGTGTGTCATCTTAAGTATTCTTTATGGCGTAGTTATCCAACATACCTAAAATACTATATAAATGGACGCGCACACTCACTCAGCCACACCGACCCACGCAGCAACACACACCAGACAGACCAACAGACAGACGTATGAGTGGCAATTAAGTACTCATAACATGATTGGCGCAAACGTGCGGGTACAAACAGTAGATGAGAATAAGAATAACAAAAGAATCGACGTTGCAAGAGATCCCTTGACTGCCTGAAGACCACTCAAAACCAGACAACTGCTCGGCACGCTTCTCCTCCACATCTTAAACACTTTGATTCCCGCCACCTGTTAGTTTCCGTAGGTGCTCGAGTTGGCTTATTTTATTAAATTGTCATTTTTTGTTCAATATGCACCGTAAATTCCCATTTTTCTTGTCGTTCTAATCGGATGTCATCACGATTCTTTGTAGGAACCTATCAGCTCAGTCTTAGCCAAGAGAGATAGTTATAGCAAATGAGAAAGTTCCCCCATCATATTCCCCGCTAAACCCCCCTGCATGACAATAGAATGGACAAATCCTAATGTATGCCTATTCTACTGCACGTTAACCATTATTGCAATATGTAGAAATGCCATACATATTGGGGCACAAACAACTTTCCTATAGCCGTATAACTTTCTATAGGGGGAGGTTAATGAGCAATGACGTAATTTTTTTGAAGAGCGCCGCCATCGGCTCATGCGGACAGGTTTTGCTTGTCCTGGAATCACGCTCGATTCTGAATCAACAACTGGCTGAAAATATTGTGCACATGCGCAAATCGCAAGACAGAAAGACAACCTTGTAAACAGTGAAAACCTGGTGAAATTCTGTCATTTCTTTCGTAAGATACATAGTTTTGAAAATCGCTCTCAAAAATTTGTGATTTTCTGAAGTTTTCTGGGCATTTTTTCTGTCCTTTTTAGAGGACCTGGAGAAGATGAATAAGATTTTTCATGTGGAAACCGCTAATTTTCCCAGTGACCTGAATACATCACCTAACATTTCCACTCACAACCAAGTCGGGAACGCGACTGTAATGTAGGGAACGGGATTTTATGCACAGCCTATTTTCCGTCTTTTGACAAATAGGATTGGCTTGTTTGACTTAGAAAATGGAGAAGGTGAGCGGTGATAGACCCTCTGAGGAGAAGCATATCTCCATGCTGACACGTCTATACCGTGTGTGTGGCACACAAGACCTAAAAAAGCCTGCAAATGTCAACTTATATGCCAATGAACTCATGAAGGTGTGCCAGTGCCACCACAATGTTGATCACGTCAGTCCAGGCCTTTCCGACAACACCCCCCATGGCAGTACGTACGTACGCGTACGGCAAATCGTCGGCATACGACCACAAAATTACCTCTGAAAACTGTTTCACGCTGCACAATTCGATGACCTTCAGCTGGGAAGTAGCTATCCGACTGCTGCAGTCTTTTTGTTGAGGCTTTCCGTTTGTTCTCTATTGCCTTTATCAATGGGACAACGCGAAATGTTTTGCCGTCGCTAGCCATTGTTTACGTATTGATTTTGAAATTCGCTGGATATTGCGGGGGCAAGTCAAGTCGTAAGGCATGTGCGCATGAGCACCAAATTTACCCGGCAGCCTTGGCGAAAAGTTATACGGCCATAGGGCTCTATGGGGAAAGTTGTTTGTGTGGGGAGGGGGAGCGTTAGTCGGTCCATCATCCTACCGGCGTTAGCCAAATTACAGAATGAGGCACCCATAACCCACTACCTCAACGCAGCTCTTAGAAGTTAAGTGCAATATCATGATAAAATGCATTATTCTTGTTTTTCGTTTGTTCGTTTGTTATTCGTTTGATTAATTGGTTGAATGTTGACTATGCAAACTAGCATTTTCATTACCTGCTTTGTTATCTGTCACGATATAGTTCTGGAACAATGAAGAGTACATCAAATGTATGCCGCAACACACGCGTCAAAACACTCACAAGCCTTGTAATTAGTAGATAAGGTTTGCTGCACGGGTAACTTTGAGTGTAGAGCAAGCACTATGCTAATTTACCATGAGAATAAGTTTGATGAACTACTTAGGCTGCGTATGTTTGATTGACGTCATTTCGACAAGAACGAATTACATCGTTAGCTCCTGAAAAACTCTCTTGAATTGAGAAAGGAAATACGTACGAGACAACAAACCACGACACCTATGATTGGACAATAATGAGTGTCGCTAGGTATGTCCACAGGAGCTTCGTCGAGGCTTATGGATGAATGTGCTTGCAATAATCAGGATTTTTTATGATTAAATTTCCCTATTACGTCTCCTACCGGGGACCTAGAGCCGTTATTTTGAAACTCATATTTGAGCGTTAACCTGAACCCATATTTTCAAACAATTATGTTCAAATTATAAATTATTAAATCCTTTAGAGACACTAATATCATGTAAAATCGTCGTATATACAGGAATAAGAATTATGTGTACTCTGACGCCACACTGAACAATTTAAACTAGCCAGCTCTATTGAAGGCGTACAGTACGATAACGTACACTAATTTTGATCAAAGACCAACAAACACCTCAAGGAATATAGGAATACGTTGTACCAGTGACTGAAAAAAAAGTTATCGACAAAATGTCGATCTTACCACAGCTCACCTCAAACCAATATTCTCAAACTGACTGAACTTGATGTCAGACAATTTATCTTAGTTAAGAAATATTGCATCGAACACTCTCAATATGGTCCTACGATGTTTTCTGCAATGTAATTTATTAACAAAATGGTAGGCTTGGAGGTCCATTGGAACAGCAGCGCATGTCTGCTTGCTTTTAAGATAGTGGGAAGAACGTGTCTGCGTAGGTGTAATTCAATCTTTAACCTTTTAATTGTTTTATCAAGAAGTTTCTTGACCTTTGTGTCAGAGGGCCTTAAGAAAAATAGAGGACAATCTTCTGAAAATCTAGTAAGGGTCAATTCAACACAATAGCATTCTATTTTTTATTGCACTCGCGTTACAAAAGCATCTATTGTGTTGATAAGAAATACCTGAACATTTATCAAATGACGCTTATTTTCCCAATGTGCAACTCTATCTATGCCAGTTCAAATAACATTCGTTACTGCGCGATATAGAAAATCAATTTTTCCTGATGCAAGTGTATGGGCGATGGCCGAATGGGAGGCTCTCCTGTATCTGTGGGTATTTCTGGTATCACCGTGTGTTATTTTGTATATATTGCTTTGCGTCATACTGTATCATTGTATCAGGCGACAGCGCTCCAAACTTTTTCGCCCATTACAGGTTGTTTGATCAGCCGATTAAGAATGCAAACAGGATGAAAGGTAGTTCATCGCCAGTATCAGTTGCAAGTATTTGTCAAACGCTTGTGACCGTCTCGTTCTTCGTATCAGAGACATTATACAAACATTTTTAAATACGGGGTGCGTCAAGGAAAGCTTCCGCGCTACTCGTCACTGTTTTCAGTGTTCTGACAATTCTAGATATATTTTATAGGCATTAATGGATCATTGATTAAGTTTTTAAATCTTAAATGAGCAAACAATAGTTCTCTAATTGAGAATCCTTTGTCTAAAATTTTATAAATTATTGGCATGTATATTAAACTGAGACAGTTTTAACTGTTTAATAGAATGGGTTTCTATCTAACAGTAACAGGACTGGTGCTGTGCAACTCACACTTTTTTTAAAGGTACATCTAATTTGATGCAATATCAACATAGTGACATTTAAATGTTGGTCACAACACTCAAAAAGAGCCTCATCTGGGGATGTGGTCGTGTATGACGATGCACATACAAATTAGTCTATCCCGCTGTAATACCTCCCTCACAGTAATACAAAAAAATTGATAATGGCCGAACAAAGTAGGCGTGTCGACTGTCCCATTGTAATCGTCATGACAACTGCCGTTGCTAAGCCAGGAATCGCCTCGGGGACCAATGTTCCCGCTCTTAAAGTTTAGCAATGATGTGCTAATCTGCAGCTTGTTGGGAATTCTGAAGTTTGGGAAATGAATGAAGATTTTAGTTCTTGTTTTATTTTAAAGAGCACACTTTCACATTTTTCGCTTTTACATTTAACATAGAGATTGCATAACGACGACATTTCCCTACATAGATTTAGATGTCGGGGATATGGCATATTTGGGGTTAATCGGCCATACCCACCACGTCTGTCATTGAAATTCGTTAGTTTACTTTTAATGTTTAGCACACATATCGATTGGAAAATTGTGGAATGGCTATTACATCAGGTTGGCAACCTTCAAGTGAGGTCAATGAATTAAGTTTACACTTTGTAAGATAGTTACGATTCCAAAGAAAACAAAACGAATTCGTTGCTTCACAAATTTCCCTACAAATACAACACTAACATTAATCAAACAAGGAAAACTATGAGGACCTAGCAAAGCCATTTGTAATGACATTCGAAACACAGTGTACATATACTGACCAAGGTATTCAACAATGCTTGCCCTATAGCATGGAGGTACTATCTCCGCTCCTGACTCCACGACCGTTGCGAGCGACTAATCATGGAGGTAGAATAGAAATATTTTACCTCCATGGACTGACGTACGCGTGGCCATAAAATAAAACCACTGATGTTACTGCAAGTATTTACTTGAAATAATTATCTGTCACGGTATCGACCGATGCGTGATGGTAAGCTGTTATGATTCAAGATGAGTATTATTTACAGCTTACTGTACACTTTGACAACTTGACATGTTGTGTTTACTTCAGTATGGACAACTATGTACTATGTGCATCAGAGAAGCCTCGACTAAACTTTTTTTCCAAATTTACAATTGTCTATACAATAGGAAATGTCCTTAAGAAACCACCTTACAAAATCGAGTATGCATTTCATTCATATAAGTGTTTTAAACACAATAAGTAAGCTAAATATTGAGCATTTTCAAAAGATTTTTGTACGTTTATAACTTAAACAAGTATAAACATTAAACGTAATACAGAGTATTTTAACACTTTGAGCGCCAAAGTCTATTTTTGTTCCCTTTATAAAATAAATTGCACTCAATTTTTTCTCAGATTTTTGCCAAAATTTTTGAGAAAAAACTGTAGCCAATGAATTGTGATGTCCATTTGGTCCAAAATTATAAAAAGTACAGAACAATTCATAAAAATTCGTAAAATGTTGCACTAAAATTTTGGCGGGAAAAATTACAGCGCTCGAATGGTTAAGCAAAAGCTGTTTTGTCATTACTTGTTCATATTTTATACTTTACTCAATATCAGTGGTCTGTTGTGTTATTTCCATTATTAAGAATGAAAACACGGTAAATATAGTTCATCGCCAGTGTCAGTTTAAGTATTTGTGACACAGTTGTGATTGCTCGTTCTTCACATCAGAGTCATTGTACAAACATTTTTAAATAGGGGCTACAGTGCGTCAAGGAATTGACATTTTCGTTATACAAGTATAAATCGTGAGAGAATATAACATCGTATGAGAACATAAAGAACGACAATAAGTATTGTAATAAACCAGTCTAAATATGCCTTGAGTTTTCCTTTGCTCAAAACGAACAATATTTCGGTATTTGAGAATCGTTTACCTATTTTTTAATTATTGGCATGTATGTTAAACTGAAATAGGTATAACTGTTTAATAGAATGGATTTCTATCTATCAGTAAAAATCATTTGCATTTCAAACACTTTTGCAAAAAGGCTTATCCAATTTGATATGTAAGCAACATATAGAGACATCGAAATATTTTACAACAGCTCAAAAAGAACCTCATCTTGGGTCCGCTTTCGCATATAAAGATACGGGTACAAATAAGTCTGCCTGGCTGTGATATATGTATCACGGTAATACAGAAAATTGATAATGGCGAAATTAAGTGGGCGTGCCCGCTGTCCCATTAAAATCGTCATGACAACTGACATTGCTCAGCGAGAAAGCGCCTCGAGGACAGATATTTCCGCTCTCAAAGTATTACAGTTATTTGCTGATATGCAGCTTGTTATTGAGAATGTTTCACTTCTTGTTATTTTTTAAAAGGGCACACTAATATTTTCTGCTTTTTCATTTAACACGAGAGAATATTATGAATCCACTTTAAATAACAAATATCACTTATTCCTTCCTCTGCGACTGTTACGTCTGTCCCTTTATGGTCTCCGTGTGCCGGTACCGGCCTGAGATCGTAATGTTTTCAGTAACCGACACTGTCACACCAAGTTGTCAGTTGTGAGCACCAGTTTAAATCTGTATTACTGAACAGCAGTGGCGAATACTCAACTTCCAAATCTCCAACTATCAACTAAGCTCTGCTCTACTCTACTCTCAGCTCTGTTCTACTACTGTCCAGAAAGTGTACAACTTGAGTAGTTTTTACATTCTACATATTCTAATGGATGCGTGACTTCACATATAGTTCTAACTAAATACAGACACATTGGAAATTATAAGAGGACGGAAAATATTATCATCGTCATGATCTTTCAACTGGAAGCTACAGTCAACGTCAACCCCGAACCTATTTATCCAAAATGTCTGTCTGAATAAATTGATTCAGCTTGATTAGCTAGTTTTTGAGTTATCGGATCTTTAAATTTCGTGTACATACAGACGAAAAAACTGGCAGAGTGACTGAATGAACAACAAATGACAGAGAGATTTGACGCCCTAGTGTACATTCGGCTCAAGCAAGACTATGAAATTTGTCCAGACAACATAGTTGATCTTCGAAAAAAATAGGTATCAAGGGCAAAACAATACTACTGTAACAGCTAAAAAAGCTTTGCCTGTCATTAAAATGATTTGTATAGTTAAGAATATATAAAGAAACCACAATGACACAGTAACAAAGGGACCATGAACCGATCGATTTTCTTACACGTTGATGGGTCTGTTTTGCATTCCTTTTAAAATCGGTGGTTAAATACAAACGCCACACAGAAAGTCTATGTACACGTGTAAGGAGAAAGACGTTTGACTTGCATTTGTCATACGTATATCAGACAAAGGTATCTATAAATCAACATAGAGAGAGCTGGACGATACGAACGTATGAATGGAGGAAAAAAATTAAAGATATTTTGTGAAAAATATACATATTGATATTGAGTTGCTGCCACTTACATGCACAAGTTCGAAGCCAGTAGAGGAATACCACAGGAATTACTGATTGAAGGCGCATTATTGCGACCAGTTTATCTGAGAATATCAGCATACGAAGAACTACTGCCAAGTGAACATACGCGAGCTTGCTCATACACCAGCTTCCTCCATCGCTGTTTGCAGGATACTAATACATGAAGACGCACGCACCCACGCTTGAATTTAATGAATTATTATTGTAACAGATGAATTTACTTCGTTATTGGGGACCCAAGCCATTTGGGCGTGGCCCCTTTTGATTTCTTTATGTTATACTGCTTTCTCCTTTTTATTGGATAATATTTAAATATGCGCCTCGCATCTGACATTATTTTATTGGCTAACAATGTTCTTTATTTCAGATATCACTGATATTTATCCTAATGTTGCTGTTGTATAGCCAAGTGTCTTCCACATTCATCAGTTATCTCCCCGTCATCTCTTTTGTGTCATCACCTTTAGAGTTTTTCAGATGTTGCTGATCATTTTCATCAGTTTCCAGTTTCTGTTCCACTGCATCAATAATTGATCATGAGATGTTTCCGTCCGTTTTTTACTTTTTGTTTGTT
This sequence comes from Ptychodera flava, assembly GCF_041260155.1. Lineage (NCBI taxonomy): Eukaryota > Metazoa > Hemichordata > Enteropneusta > Ptychoderidae > Ptychodera > Ptychodera flava. Next base: position 29,698,568 of record NC_091929.1, read on the forward strand.
TGTTTGTTTGTTTGTTTCAAGGTCAAAAGTCATTCTGTTCATTTAGGAATATTGTCTCCTTTAAGTTTGCATTTTTGTTTTATTTGATTTGATATGTACTTTTCTGTATAAGAGGTTGGCTATAGTATGAAAAACGTTCATTTAAAGAATTTTTTCCTCTCCTTCTTCTTGTTCTTATTGGTATTCTCCTTTTTTCCTGAATTCTACTTCCGTAAATATTTTGTCATTCCTTTTCTCAGAAAGTACTTCACACCTTGTTCAGGGCAAGGGACGACGAGTGGGTTTTGTGAAAATCCATAAAATCCGTCTTCTCAAAACCACAGGGCAAATCAACTTGAAGTTTCTTGTGTAGAATGATAGCAATTAGTCGATTAAATTACAATTCAATCCAAGTGGTCACGTGACCTTGAGTGCCATATATATATTTTTAATTTCAACTAAATCTATCAAAAGTCTTCTTCGCGAGAATAATAGAAAATTTGAAATGAAATTTTGCTCATGTCATTATCAGTGCTAGTGCTTGCAAGTTGTGAAAGACGTTTACATTAGTACCGTTCATGTGGTTATGCCGCCATATTGCCAATTACGAAAAACCTAAACCATAAAATAACAGTAAAAAATCTTCTTCGTAAGAACCACCAGACTATATTTTACCACAAATGGACAAGTATGGTACGATCTTTTTTGCCGAAATTTTAGGATGGCCTCGGACGACCTTTGAACCTCTTCACCTATCTCAGCAACTATAACGGCAATAGTTTTATTTTTAGTATGGTATTAATAAGTCATATTTGTTCAAATTGTTGTAGAAATTTTCATTTTATCGACGCAGGTGAAATCGGAATCGGCCATTTATTAGTCAGTTTTTGGTCAAATAAGATTCGGTTTTTATACTTATAATAATGAGTGTATACGGTAGAGCTCATGGCTACATGTAATTCAATTTTATTGATTTCGCGATGTAACCGAGAGATAATATAGTATTTTGAAGGACGCACAAACTGATATTCGTAATATGGTGCAGGACGCAAAGCTTTATTGACACACACATGCATACATACATATCCGACACTGACGAAAACTTTTAACTCAAAAGAGATACAATATCTTCGCTTCTAAATACATACATTCCGCCTGTTTAGTACTAGTCTGCTACAGAAACGTTATATAAATGGTATATCTCAGCTCGATGAGATACTGTAAAAGTGATTTTGGTGTCGTTTGCCAAGAAACAGCGTCAAGGAATTCATTTTTTTTCATTGTCCGACATGTGAAACTCTTAATTTGCATTAAAATCCAAGATGACTACCGAAATGACCTCAAAAACAGGCAAAATACATAATCACAGTACCTTGAGATACGTCATATTTCAATGCATTTTGCAACTGTTTTTTGTGTCTTTGGAAAGGTTTCAGGGGTAAAAGGATTGGCACCTTTTGTTATATAAACTCTAAATCAACCATAAAAATCTGAAATCAATACCACAATCTGAGATGGCCGCCACGAATGTTTCCACAACAAATATCGAGGTATGTCTTTGCTTAGAATGCATAATCGTAGAGGTTAATATGGTGTTCAAGGCTGAAGGATAAGTTTCTTAATTTGAAAAAAAAATAGTTAAGTAAAATAATTCATGGAAAGCCAAAGTGGTCCCCCAATATCAACGATGGTCACGTAAATGTATACCACAAAACATTGAGTTGTATCTTAACCACCCAGTATTCTTGAGACCCATTTATTGGTCACAGAATTTTCATCTCTTGTTTTCTGAGTTGGAAATATCATCCTAATATAATAACATAGGAAGATTTTATCCCACATATATATTGATTTATTCACAATCTTTGACACTACATTTAATCTGTTTGGATCCGTTTTAATTATATTGATTACATTAAACTGTGTCCTCCTGTACAACATCGATGGTGTTTTGACACCGTTTTAGATAAATGTTAGATTGTAAAGTTTACATGGAAAAATATACAATTGACCCTTCAAATATATCCAACGACCAAAAAATTGTGTAGTAGGAAAATACTCATTAAAAGGAGACATTGTGTCATATTTTAGACGCCATTGTGGCGGCATTATTTAAATAAAATACCTTTTATTGTGTTCATGAAAGTTTATTTTTCTAGGTCAGATAACAATACATTCAAATACTGCGACCAATAAAACATGACCATACACATCAAAGTAGGACTTAAGAATGCTTGATTGGTAAAGTTGAGACAAGCTGTCATCTCACATCTCACTAAATCAAACATTGTTGGGTATTTGTAATGCAAATAAACTTTCCAAAGCACTTTGAATACGTGTCTGTTGAGATTTGTATTCCTGTTGCCCTATGTATGACACCATACCAAAAACAATAAAATTGTTTGCTGTATAGAATGGTTGCAAAAGTAAGAGCGAAGCCTGTGAGGGATGACAAGAAACTTGGTTATGAAAAGTGGCAAATCAAAGTAGGTCTTAAGAGTGTTTTGATTGGTAAAGATACGACAAGCTGTCATCTTACATCTCACTAAATCAAACATTTGGTATTTGTAATGCAAATAACAGCTCAAAGTATTTTGATAGGTGTTAGTTGAGAGTTGTACTCCTACTGCCCTAGCATAAACAATAAAAATGTTTGCTGTTTAGAATGGTTTCAAAGGTAAGACTGCAACCTCTGATGGATGACAAGAAACTTGTTCATAAAATGTGGCAAGTCAAGTATCTTCATTGCCGAACAAATAACCATGCACGCAATGATTAAGGCATTCATATAATGCCTCTGCCATACCCTCTTGCTGACATATATTTAGATCGCAGCAAGAGTGAAGACCCTCCCGAAATTATCCAAGTGACTATAGGATGGGCACAAAGATAATCCACACAGATGATTCAGGTTGGCCCACATTTGACAAATAGTCACTTTTATGCCAGTGCAAAGAATTTTCAGCAAACTCTTCTAGATTAACTAAAACTCATTTACTGTGGTTGATTTGAAAATGATATTTCATGTTGTATGGAAAGATACAGTTTATTATAACTTAACGTAATTGGATGGTTTGACAATTTATATAAGTGGAAATATGAATTCCATGACCTCTGAAACGGATCCAAAAACATATAATCTTTTGTCCAGGACGCAGAATAAATTAAGACACGATGTAATATTTTAAGCAACCATTATGGCGGTAACGTGAGATAACATCCCTTCATTAAAAGTATGATTTTCCAGCTATGAAAACAATAGATGAAAAAACTGCGACCAGTAAAAGCTGACCAAACACAACAAAATAGGTATCAAGAATGGTCGGTTGGTTAACAATTTTACATTCATTATGGCATTCAGACAACTTTCTGTAGTTGTCAGAGTTTTGACAAACTCAACTGTTTCGTATGACCAAGGGTTCATCGCTGTCACTGTCATGGAATGTGTGGTGGTCAGAGAATTCTTGTCCTTTTTAATTATTAATTATTTTATTAAAGTCAGAATTAAAATTTAGCCGGAGACTAATATCACCAGCATATACATAAAAAATTACAAAAAAGACTTCAGTTCCCCATATGTTGGGGTAGTGAGTTCCAAAGTCTTGCACTATAATTAGAGAAAGGCTGTTATCAATATCTTGTTGTTCTTGAGTTTGTTACGCATAGCCGTGATTTTTTTCTTAAATATTTGCTGTTGCAAACAGAAAATGTGCATGAGCATTGACTTTATTACATCAATGACAGGAAAAGTTAGTGCAGAACACTCAAACGACACATTCCCATCAGTCTGTTAAAGGGCCTGTACCTGTAACTTTTGATGTTTCGTTCACTTTTTGTTTTCAATATTAAGTACAGATTTTTTGTCATACTCCAAAGGCGTATTGAGATACACAGTGTCGAGATTGCCAAGTCAACTACATGTATAGAACGCATTGTTACTGTGGTCTATGCATGATATGTACAGTGTTAATTGAAGAATGAAGATTACATAAACTGTATGTCGACAAACACGTGTCAAAGCGCTCAAGCCTTGTAATTAGTAAATTACCACGATTAATGCTTGCCCTTTACTCCAAGTTACCTCTGCAGCAAACCTAATTTACTAACTATAAGGCTTGAGCGCGTCGACGCGTTTTTGTCGGCTGAGGATGATTAACTCTTCATTCTTCCAGAATTATATTGTGACAGACCCAAAGGGCCACATTGATACCACATTGCTACTGTTGACTAGATTCTGGTCCGGACAACAATAAAACTGTAAACAATAATAACATTGCATTAGACCATACTTAAGACGTAGTATTTATTTCAGGATAGTGACAAAATCTGCCAAATAATCGTGAAATTCCATAATTCAAGCTCTCAATACATAAGCGTCTTTGGGCGAGATAAACCCGCGCAATTCCACTTGATTTTGACAATAACAATACTGCTGTCTGGTGCCTGGCTCGTTTACACATTATCCTTCTAACGGAGATATTCTGCGTACTATCCCAATGTTATATTGTATTTCAACCACTAGTGAAATTAGTGTGAGTTTGAAAGAGTCGAATTGAAGCATGCCTCGCATGGGCAAGTGATAACATGTAGTCTGTTTTATCTTTTCTAGCGTCGGTAGAAATCATAGTATTGTATGTCATCTTATTGTATCTTTATGGCGTAGTTATCCGAGATACCCAAAATACTATATAAATGGACGCGCACACTCACTCAGCCACACCGACTCATGCAGCAACACACACCAGACAGACCAATAGACAGACGTATGAGTGGCAATTAAGTTTTCATAACATGATTGGCGCAGAGGTGCGGGTACAAACAGTAGATGAGAATAAGAATAACAAGGAATCGACGTTTCAAGAGATCCCTTGACTACCTGAAGACAACTCAAAACCAGACAACTGCTCGCCACGCCTCTCCTCCACATCTTAGACACTTTGATTCCTGCCACCTGCACTATTTTCTTAGCTAGGAAGTTTTTATATAGGCAGTAGTTTACGTAGATGCTCGAGTTGGCTTATTTTACTGAATTGTCATTTTTTTTTCAATATGCACCGTAAATTCCCAGTGTTTTTGTGTTTCTATTCGGATGCCATCACGATTCTGTGTAGGAACCTATCAGCTCAGTTTAGCCGAGAGAGTTAGCTATAGCAAATGAGTAAAGTTCCCCCATCATATTCCCCGCTAACCCTCCCCCCCCCCACCCCGCATGACAATAGAATGGACAAATCCTAATCTATGCCTATTCTACTGCACGTTAACCATTATTGCAATAGGTAGAAATGCCATACATATTGGGGAGGGGGGTTAGTCGGTCCATCATCCTACAGGCGTTAGCCAATTACAGAACGAGGCACTCATACCCACTACCACAACGGAGCTCTTATGAGTTAGTGCCATATCATGATAAAATGCATTATGCTTGTTTTTCGTTTGTCCGTTTGTTAGTTCGTTTGATAAATTGGTTGAATGTTGACTATGCAAACTAGCATTTTCATTATCTGTTTTGTTATCTGTCACGATATAGTTCTGGAACAATGAAGAATACATCAACTGTATGCCGCAAAACACGCGCCAAAACACTCACAAGCCTTGTAATTAGTACATAAGGTTTGCTGCACGGGTAACTTTGAGTGTAGAGCAAGCACTATGCTAATTTACCATGAGAATAAGTTTGATGAACTACTTAGGCTGCGTATGTTTGATTGACGTCATTTCGACAAGAACGAATTACATCGTTAGCTCCTGAAAACATCTCTTGAATTGAGAAAGGAAATACGTACGAGACAACAAACCACGACACCTATGATTGGACAATAATGAGTGTCACTAGGTATGTCCACAGGAGCTACGTCGAGGCTTATGGATGAATGTGCTTGCCAATAATCAGGATTTTTTATGATTAAATTTCCCTATTACGTCTCCTACCGGGGACCTAGAGCCATTATTTTGAAACTCATATTTGAGCGTTAACCTGAAACCCATATTTTCAAACAATTATGTTCAAATTATAAATTATTAAATCCTTTAGAGACACTAATATCATGTAAAATCGTCGTATATACAGGAATAAGAATTATGTATACTCTGACGCCACACTGAACAATTTAAACTAGCCAGCTCTATTGAAGGCGTACAGTACGATAACGTACACTAATTTTGATCAAAGACCAACAAACACCGCAAGGAATATAGGAATACGTTGTACCAGTGACTGAAAAAAAGTTATCGACAAATGTCGATCTTACCACAGCTCACCCCAAACCAATATTCTCAAACTGACTGAACGTCATGTCAGACAATTTATCTTAGTTAAGAAATATTGCATCGAACACTCTCAATATGGTCCTACGATGTTTTCTGCAATGTAATTTATTAACGAAATGGTAGGCTTGGAGGTCCATTGGAACAGCAGCGCATGTCTGCTTGCTTTTAAGATAGTGGAAGAAAACGTGTCTGCGTAGGTGTAATTCAATCTTTAACCTTTTAATTGTTTTATCAAGAAGTTTCTTGACCTTTGTGTCAGAGAGCCTTAAGAAAAATAGAGGACAATCTTCTGAAATCTAGTAAGGGTCAATTCAACACAATAACATTCTATTTTTAATTGCACTCGCGTAACAAAAGCATCTATTGTGTTGATAAGAAATATCTGAACATTTATCAAATGACGCTTAAATTCCCAATGTGCAACTCTATCTATGCCAGTTCAAATAACATTCGTTACTGCGCGATATAGAAAATCAATTTTTCCTGATGCAAGTGTACGGGCGATGGCCGAATGGGAAGGCTCTCCTGTATCTGTGGGTATTTCTGGTATCAACGTGTGTTATTTTGTTTATATTGCTTTGCGTCATACTGTATCATTGTATCAGGCGACAGCGCTCCAAACTTTTTCGCCCATTACAGGTTGTTTGATCAGCCGATTAAGAATGCAAACAGGATGAAAGGTAGTTCATCGCCAGTATCAGTTGCAAGTATTTGTCAAACGCTTGTGACCGTCTCGTTCTTCGTATCAGAGACATTATACAAACATTTTTAAATACGGGGTGCGTCAAGGAACACATTCGTGCTACTCGTCACTGTTTTCAGTGTTCTGACAATTCTAGATATATTGTATAGGCATTAATGGATCATTGATTAAGTTTTTAAATCTTAAATGAGCAAATAATAGTTCTCTAATTGAGAATCCTTTGTCTAAAATTTTATAAATTATTGGCATGTATATTAAACTGAGACAGTTTTAACTGTTTAATAGAATGGGTTTTTATCTAACAGTAACAGGACTGGTGCTGTGCAACTCACACTTTTTTTAAAAGGTACATCAAATTTGATGCAATATCAACATAGTGACATTTAAATGTTAGTCACAACACCTCAAAAAGAGCCTCATCTGGGGATGTGGTCGTGTATGACGATGCACATACAAATTAGTCTATCCCGCTGTAATACCTCCCTCACAGTAATACAAAAAAATTGATAATGGCCGAACAAAGTAGGCGTGTCGACTGTCCCATTGTAATCGTCATGACAACTGCCGTTGCTAAGCCAGGAATCGCCTCGGGGACCAATGTTTCCGCTCTTAAAGTTTAGCAATGATGTGCTAATCTGCAGCTTGTTGGGAATTCTGAAGTTTGGGAAATGAATGAAGATTTTAGTTCTTTATTTTAAAGAGCAACTTTCAATTTTTTGGCTTTTACATTTAGCATAGAGATTACATAATGAAATTTCCCTGCACGGATTTAGACGTCGTGGATATAGCATATTTGGGGTTAATCGGCCATACCCATCACGTCTGTCATTGAAATTCGTTAGTTTACTTTTAATGTTTAGCACACATATCGATTGGAAAATTGTGGAATGGCTATTACATCAGGTTGGCAACCCTCAAGTGAGGTCAATGAATTAAGTTTACACTTTGTAAGATAGTTACGATTCCAAAGAAAACAAAACGAATTCGTTGCTTCACAAATTTCCCTACAAATACAACACTAACATTAATCAAACAAGGAAAACTATGAGGACCTAGCAAAGCCATTTGTAATGACATTCGAAACACAGTGAACATATACTGACCAAGGTATTCCACAATGCTTGCCCTATAGCATGGAGGTACTATCTCCGCTCCTGACTCCACGATCGTTGCGAGCGACTAATCATGGAGGTAGAATAGAAATATTTTACCTCCATGGACTGACGTACCCGTGGCCATAAAATAAAACCACTGATGTTACTGCAAGTATTTACTTGAAATAATTATCTGTCACGGTATCGACCGATGCGTGATGGTAAGCTATTATGATTCAAGATGAGTATTATTTACAGCCTTACTGTGACACTTTGACAACTTGACATGTTGTGTTTACTTCAGTATGGACAACTATGTACTATGTGCATCAGAGAAGCCTCGACTAAACTTTTTTCCAAATTTACAATTGTCTATACAATAGGAAATGTCCTTAAGAAACCACCTTACAATATCGAGTATGCATTTCATACATATAAGTGTTTTAAACACAATCAGTAAGCTAAATATTGAGCATTTTCAAAAGATTTTTGTACGTTTTTAACTTAAACAAGTATAACATTAAACGTAATACAGACTATTTTAACACTTTGAGCGCCAAAGTCTATTTTTGTTCCCTTTATAAAATAAATTGCACTCAATTTTTTCTCAGATTTTTGCCAAAATTTTTGAGAAAAAACTGTAGCCAATGAATTGTGATGTCCATTTGGTCCAAAATTATAAAAAGTACAGAACAATTCATAAAAATTCGTAAAATGTTGCACTAAAATTTTGGCGGGAAAAATTACAGCGCTCGAATGGTTAAGCAAAAGCTGTTTTGTCATTACTTGTTCATATTTTATACTTTACTGAATATCAGTGGTCTGTTGTGTTATTTCCATTATTAAGAATGAAAACAGGGTAAATATAGTTCATCGCCAGTGTCAGTTTAAGTATTTGTGACACAGTTGTGATTGCTCGTTCTTCACATCAGAGTACAAACATTTTTAAATAGGGGCTACAGTGCGTCAAGGAATTGACATTTTCGTTATACAAGTATAAATCGTGAGAGAATATAACATCGTATGAGAACATAAAGAACGACAATAAGTATTGTAATAAACCAGTCTAAATATTCCTTGAGTTTTCCTTTGCTCAAAACGAACAATATTTCGGTATTTGAGAATCGTTTACCTATTTTTTTTAATTATTGGCATGTATATTAAACTGAAAAAGGTATAACTGTTTAATAGAATGGATTTCTATCTATCAGTAAAAATCATTTGCATCTCAAACACTTTTGCAAAAAGGCTTATCCAATTTGATATGTAAGCAACATATAGGGACATCGAAATATTTTACAACAGCTCAAAAAGAACCTCATCTTGGCTCCGCTTTCGCATATAAAGATACGGGTACAAATAAGTCTGCCTGGCTGTGATATATGTATCACAGTAATACAGAAAATAGATAATGGCGAAATTAAGTGGGCGTGCCCGCTGTCCCATTAAAATCGTCATGACAACTGACATTGCTCAGCGAGAAAGCGCCTCGAGGACGGATATTTCCGCTTTCAAAGTATTACAGTTATTTGCTGATATGCAGCTTGTTATTGAGAATGTTTCACTTCTTGTTAATTTTTAAAAGGGCAAACTATAGTTTCTGCTTTTTCATTTAACACGAGAGAATATTATGAATCCACTTTAAATAACAAATATCACTTATTCCTTCCTCTGCGACTGTTACGTCTGTCCCTTTTATGGTCTCCGTGTGCCGGTACCGGCCTGAGATCGTAATGTTTTCAGTAACCGACACTGACACACCAAGTTGTCAGTTGTGAGCACCAGTTTAAATCTGTATTACTGAACAGCAGTGGCGAATACTCAACTTCCAAATCTCCAACTATCAACTAAGCTCTGCTCTACTCTACTCTCAGCTCTGTTCTACTACTGTCCAGAAAGTGTACAACTTGAGTAGTTTTTACATTCTACATATTCTAATGGATGCGTGACTTCACATATAGTTCTAACTAAATACAGACACATTGGAAATTATTAGAGGACGGAAAATATTATCATCGTCATGATCTTTCAACTTGAAGCTACAGTCAACGACAACCCCGAACCTATTTATCCAAAATGTCTGTCTGAATAAATTGTTTCAGCTTGATTAGCTAGTTTTTGAGTTATCGGGTCTTTAAATTTCGTGTACATACAGACGAAAAAACTGGCAGAGTGACTGAATGAACAACAACTGACAGAGAGATTTGACGCCCTAGTGTACATTCGGCTCAAGCAAGACTATGAAATTTGTCCAGACACCATAGTTGATCTTCGAAAAAAAATAGGTATCAAGGGCAAAACAATACTACTGTAACAGCTAAAAAAGCTTTGTCTGTCATTAAAATGATTTGTATAGTTAAGAATATATAAAGAAACCACAATGACACAGTAACAAAGGGACCATGAACCGATCGATTTTCTTACACGTTGATGGGTTTGTTTTGCATTCCTTTTAAAATAGGTGGTTAAATACAAACCCCACACGGAAAGTCTATGTACACGTGTAAGGAGAATGACGTTTGACTTGCATTTGTCATACGAATATCAGACAAAGATATCTATAAATCAACATAGAGAGTCCTGGACGATACGAACGTATGAATGGAGGACAAATTAAAGATATTTTGTGAAAAATATAACATATTGATATCGGGTTGCTGCCACTTACATGCACAAGTTTGAAGCCAGTAGAGGAATACCACAGGGATTACTGCTTGAAGGCGCATTGTTGTGACCAGTTTATCTGAGTATATCAGCATAGGTAGAGCTTCTGACAAGTGAACATACGCGAGCTTGCTCATACACCATCTTCCTCCATCGCTGTTTGCAGGATACTACTACATGAAGACGCACGCACCAACGCTTGAATTTCATGAATTATTATTGTAACAGATCAATTTACTTCGTTATTGGGGACCTAAGCCAACTGGGCGTGGGCCCCTTTTGATTTCTTTATATTATACTGCTTTCTCCTTTTTATTGGATAATATTTAAATATGCGCCTCGCATCTGACATTATGTTATTGGCTAACAATGTTCTTTATTTCAGATATCACTGATATTTATCCTAATGTTGCTGTTGTATAGCCAAGTGTCTTCCCCATTCATCAGTTATCTCCCCGTCATCGCTTTTGTGTCATCACCTTTAGAGTTTTTCAGATGTTGCTGATCATTTTCATCAGTTTCCAGTTTCTGTTCCACTGCATCAGTAATTGATCATGAGATGTTTCCGTCCATTTTTTACTTTTTGTTTGTTTGTTTGTTTGTTTGTTTGTTTGTTTCAAGGTCAAAAGTCATTCGGTTCATCTTATTATTTTAGGAATTTTGTCTCATTTAAGTTTGCATTTTCGTTTTAATTGATTTGATATGTACTTTTCTGTATAAGAGGTTGGCTATAGTATTAAAAACTTTCATTTAAAGATTTTTTTCCTCTCCTTCTTCTTGTTATTGATATTCTTCTTTTTTCCTGAATTCTACTTCAGTAAATATTTGTCGTTCCTTTTCTCAGAAAATACTTCACACCTTGTTCAGGGCTAGGGACGACGGGTGGGTTTTGTGAAAATCCAGAAAATCCGTCTTCTCAAAACCCACAGGGCAAATCAACTTCAAGTTTCTTGTGTAGAATGATAGCAATTGGTCGATTAAATTAACAAATCAATCCAATGGTCACGTGACCTTGAGTGCCACATATATTTTTTTTTAACTTCAACTAAATCTATCTAAAGTCTTCTTCGCCAGAATATAGAAAATTTGAAATGAAATTTTGCTCATATCATTATCAGTGCTAGTGCTTGCAAATTGTGAAAGACGTTTACATTAGTACCGTTCATGTGGTTATGCAGTCATATTGCCAATTACGAAAAACCTAAGCCATAAAATAACAGTAAAAAATCTTCTTCGTGAGAACCACCAGACTATATTTTACCACAAATGGACAAGGATGGTACGATCGTTTTTGGTTTTTTCGCCGAAATTTTAGGATGGCCTAGGACGACCTTTGAACCTCTTTCACCTATCTCAGCAACTATAACGGCAAGAGTTTTATTTTTAGAATGGTATTAATAAGTCATATTTGTTCTAATTGTTGTAGAAGATTTCATTTATCGACGCAGGTGAAATCCGAATCGGCCATTTATTAGTCAGTTTTCGGTCAAATAAGATTCGTTATATACTTATAATAATGAGTGTATAAGGACGCTGTAGAGTTCATGGCTATATACATGTAATTCAATTTTATTGATTTTGCAATGTAACCGAGAGATAATATAGTAGTTTGAAGGACGCACAAACTGATATTCGTATTATGGTGGAGGAAGCACGAGCTTTATTGACACATACATGCATATATACATATCCGACACTGTCGAAAACTTTTAACTCAAAAGAAATACAAGATCTTCGTTTCTAAATACATACGTTCCGCCTGTTTAGTACTAGTCTGCTGCAGAAACGTTATATAAATGGTAATATCTCAGCTCGATGAGATGCTGTAAAAGTGATTTTGGTGTCGTTTGCCAAGTAAACAGCGTCAAGGAATTCATTTTTTTCATTGCCCCACATGTGAAACTCTTAATTTGCATTAAAATTCAAGATGACTACCGAAATGACCCCAAAACAGGCAAAATGCATTATCACAGTACCTTGAGATGCCGTCATATCTCAATGCATTTTGTAACTGTTTTTTGTGTCTTTGGAAAGGTTTCAGGGGTCAAAGAATTGGCACCTTTTGTTATATTAACTCTAAAATCAATCATAAAAATCTGAAATCAATACCAACAATCTGAGATTGCCGCCACGAATGTTTCAATAACAAATATCGAGGTATGTCTTTGCTTAGAATGCATAATCGTAGAGGTTAATATGGTGTTCAAGGCTGAAGGATAAGTTTCTTAATTTGAAAAAAATAGTTAAGTAAAATAATGCATGGAAAGCCAAAGCCAATATCAAAGATGGTCACATAATGGATGCCACAGGAACATTGAGTTGTTATCTTAACCACCAAGCATATCTTGAGATATATTTTGCTGTGTTTGGTCAGGTTTTACTGGTCACAGAATTGTCATCTTTTATTTCTGAGTTTGAAATATCATCCTAATATAATAACATAGGAAGATTTTATCCCACATATATATTGATTTATTCACAATCTTTGACACTACATTTAATCTGTTTGGGTCCGTTTTAAAGGTCATAGAATTCACATTTTCACTTATATTGATTACATTAAACTGTGTCCTCCTGTACAACATCGATGATGTTTTGACATCGTTTTAGATAAATGTTAGATTGTAAAGTTTACATGGGAAAATATACGATTGACCCTTCAAATATATCCAACGACCAAACAATTGTGTAGTAGCAAGATACTCATTAAAAGGAGACATTGTGTAATATTTTAGACGCCATTGTGGCGGCATTGTTTAAATAAAATACCTTTTATAGTGTTCATGAAAGTTTATTTTTCTAGGTCACAAACCAGTGCATTCAAATACTGCGACCAATAAAACATGACCATACACATCAAAGTAGGACTTAAGAATGCTTGATTGGTTAAGTTGAGACAAGCTGTCATCTCACATCTCACTAAATCAAACATTGTTGGGTATTTGTAATGCAAATAAACTGTCCAAAGCACTTTGAATACGTTTCTTTGAGATTGGTATTCCTTTTGCCCTATGGATGACACCATACCAAAAACAATAAAATTGTTTGCTGTATAGAATGGTTGCAAAAGTAAGAGCGCAGCCTGTGAGGGATGACAAGAAACTTGGTTATAAAGAGTGGCAAGTCAAAGTAGGTCTTAAGAGTGTTTGATTGATAAAGATACGACAAGCTGTCATCTTACATCTCACTAAATCAAACATTTTGTATTTGTAATGCAAATAAACAGCTAAAAAGTATTTTGAATAGGTGTTAGTTGAGAGTTGTACTCCTACTACCCTAGCATAAACAATAAAAATGTTTGCTGCTTAGAATGGTTGCAAAGGTAAGACTGCAACCTCTGAGGGATGACAAGAAACTTGTTCATGAAATGTGGCAAGTCAAGTATCTTCATTGTCGAAACAAATAACCATGCACGCAATGATTATGGCATTCATATAATGCCTCTGCCATACCCTCTTGCTGACATATATTTAGATCGCAGCAACAGTGAAGACCCTCCCGAAATGAACCAAGTAACTTTAGGATGGGTACAAAGATAATCCAGACAGATGATTCAGGTTGGCCCAAATTTGACATATCGTCACTTTTATGCCAGTGCAAAGAATTTTCAGCAAACTCTTCTAGATTTACTTAAACTCATTAACTGTTGTTGATTTGAAAATGATCCTTCATGTTGTATGGAAAGATACAGTTTATTATAATTTAACGTAATTGGATGGTTTGACAATTTATATAAGTGGAAATATGAATTCCATGACCTCTGAAACGGATCCCAAAAAGATATAATCTTTTGTCCAAGACGCAGAATAAATGAAGAAACGATGTAATATTTTAGGCAACCATTATGGCGGTAATGTATGATAACATCCCTTCATTAAAAGTATGATTTTCCAGCCATGAAAACACCAGATGAAAAACCGCGACCAATAAAAGCTGACCAAACACAACAAAATAGGTATCATTACGGGAAAGCTCCATTAACTTCGAAATACCCGACTTCCCTAAAGGATCAATTTGGGGATTAAAATCTTCTGTTTGTCACCCGAGTTGGTCAGGCAAGGACTCGGGTTTCAGGTACCATGCAAGTTTATGCAGCCTTCCACTAATGTCAAGAATGGTCGGTTGGTTAACAATTTTACATTCATTATGGCATTCAGAAAACTTTCTGTAGTTGTCAGAGTTTTGACAAACTCAACTGTTTCGTATGACCAATTGTTCATCACTGTCACTGTCATGGAACGTGTGGTGGTCAGAGAATTCTTGTCCTTTTTAATTATTAATTATTTTATTAAAGTCAGTATTAACATTTATCCAGAGACTAATATCACTGGCATATACTAGTACATAAAAAAATTACAGAAAAAGACTTCAGTTCCCCTTATGTTCGGGTAGTGAGTTCCAAAGTCTTGAACTATAATTAGAGAAAGGCTGTTATCAATATCTTGTTGTTCTTGAGTTTGTTATGCATAGCCGTGATTTTTTTCTTAAAATTTGCTGTTGCAAACAGAAAACATGCATGAGCATTGACTTTATTACATCAATGACAGGAAAAGTTAGTGAAGAACACTCAACGACACATTCCCATCAGTCTGTTAAAAGCCCGTAGCTGAACTTTTGATTTTTTGTTCACTTTTTGTTTTCAATATTAACTACAGATATTTTGTCATACTCCAAAGGCATATTGAGATACACAGTGTCGAGATTGTCAAGTCAACTAAAGGTATAGAACGCATTGTTACTGTGGTCTATGCATGATATGTAGTGTTAATTGAAGAATGAAGAGTACATAAACTGTCTTCCAGAATTATATTGTGACAGATACCAAGGGCCACATTAATACCACATTGCTACTGTTGACAACTAGATTTTAGTCCGGACAACAATAAAACTGTAAACAATAATAACATTGCATTAGACCATACTTAAGACGTAGTATTTATTTCAGGATAGTGTCAAAATCTTCCAAATAATCGTAAAAATTCCATGATTCAAGCTCTCAATACATAAGCGTCTTTGGGCGAGATAAACCCGCGCAATTCCACTTGATTTTGACAATAACAATACTGCTGTCTGGTGCCTGGCTCGTTTACACATTATCCTTCTAACGGAGATATTCTGCGTACTATACCCATGTTATATTGTATTTCAACCACTTGTGAAATTGGCTGTCTAATATCGTTTTAATTTTTTCACGGTGCACTGTAAAAATAGCGGACGCTAGACGCGTTTTTACGCGTTCAAAATGTACGTGTCGGCGTTCAAATTTGAACGGCTAGTGTTAATATTGTTAACACTAGTGTTCATATTATTAAAAATGATGTTCTAAACCTGAACATGTAGTGTTAACAACCATCTCCTTCAAGTGTTCAAAAACTCAACATCACAGAAAATTTACAATACTGTGAAACAATTAACAATCTTTGGGGTTTTTTTTACTTTACAATGGCTATATTAAATGTACTACTGCCTCGCTGTCCAGCAAACGTACACGGATTTGGTGTAACGAATTTCCCACTAACTGAAAAATATTTCCGGTCTACAATTGCTGAAAGCATGTTTTTTCTTAAAAAGAAAGTATGCAAAATAATTTTACACGTTTATTACGTGTTGAAATTTTGAAAGTTTGAAAAGAAAATCAGAAAACCACCATGAACGTTTTAATTTTAACATCGGCGTGCAAGAGGCGTTCTATTTCTAAACACGTGGTGTTCAAGTTTGGTGCTTTTTCCTATCCCATGATGCATCAAAGCGGAAGTTGCGACATTTTTCTTGTAAGCGCACCCTGAAGTCGTGATCGTGCGGAAGCAAGACCAGAAAGGGTAAGTTTTCTCTCCAAAATAGTAAAAGGTATTAGATTTTAAAGCATCTGTATTAATATGCTTCGAAATTAATCGTATTGTACTTTGAAATAGCTTAACTACGTGAAGAAACCTTTTTTCTTTCAGTGACTTGTATACCAACAACAGGCTGTGAATACGCAGTGGTACTTCGGCCATGGCCTATCGATCGATTTCACTCGGGTCAAGGGTCATCGCAACACAATTGTAGGGATAACCCTTGACCTGAGCGCGATCGATACGCCTTGCATAGTACCGCTGCGTAATCATAGCTGACACATGTCTTTTAGTAGAGACAATCGCATGTAAAAAAATCAATTAAATATTGTATACAATGTATTGCTTCAGCATATGAGAGTTTGGATTTTTTATTTTAATCAGTTGATGACAAGAAGAAGCCAATATTTTGTAACAGTATTGAAAAAAGGCACTGTATATGAAAGTCTCCCCTTTTCTTTAACCTAACCAGCTTCTTGTCTTTCGCCCTATTACCTATTGTTGCATTATTTTCAGGATGTAAAAAGTTGGATTTAACTGAAAATCGAAGAGTTGTTACAGAAGCTTGTGGTACAGATAATGAAGAAGACGAGCGTACAGGTAGCTGTCTGGAAACAAGCTTGAGAACCTCAGTTCATCTCTAGTGTAGATTTAAACTTCCAAGGGTCAGTAACTGAATTTTGATAAGTTTCTGTATTTTTTTTCTGAATTAATCTAAGCTTCGGTAGCATGCTATGATCAACCAAAAGATGCCGCAGAATAAGCTTTCCCAGACGTGTAGTCTCTTTTGTCAGATGCAAGGGTGGAATGAAAAATTAAAGCTGAAAGCGACGGAAAATTCAGAGTATAAATGTCCACTCTGAATTACTGAATTTTCTGAAATTTTCACTCTGAAATTTTTTTCACTTTCTGCTTCAATTTTTCATTCCCCCTTGTATCTGATAAAGGAGACTTCTCGTCTTTTGAGCTTATGCCCTTATAACGTTTAGTTGATCATAGCATGCTACCAAACCTAAGAGAATTTTGTATTGTAGCTCAACACGTCTCTTGTTCTTAACAATGGTTTTTAGCTTTGCCGTCAGCTAAATAGGTTGATGTGTAGCATTGTCCTCAAATTTGTACATCCCAAGGTTTTTCTTAAAAACAGCCTGTAAGAATCCTTTAATATTTGGATTACAGGTCCCAAGGGATTACCCTAATCACATATGTTCAAATTAGATGAACTATGCAAATTTATATTTTTGAGGCTATTTTGCTATTTTTGGCAAACATCTTGTTCACGTCTTCAATATTTGATAAACATGTCCCTAAGAATAACCCTAGTCAAATTTGTGCTAGTTGTAATGAAATATTCAAATTTTTATATTGCACGGCAATATTCGTCATTTTTGGTCAAAAAATCTTTAAAAATTTTCTTCAAAACTGCTAATTACACAGCTTTAATATTTAGGACATAGATCTGTACTGATAGCCTTTTTCAGATTCAAATTATGCAGAAATTTGCTACTTTGTATTTTTAAGACATTAAAGACATTTCAGACATTTTTAAGATATGATTGGCTTACCAGAATGTGATATATATACGTTATGATGAAATCTACATTTTTTTATTTTAAGGGTGATTTTTACCATTTTTGGTAAAAACATTTGTATAAAAATTAATAGCAAGATACACCAGAATTTGAAAGGTCTTTACGAATATGTTTTTAATTTCTGAGAAGTAGATTTTTGAAATGTCATCGATTTATTTAATTGTTTGTTTAAAGATACTACGAACAAACAATCCTTTTTGTTTATGAAAGACTTTGTTGGACAAGGACCAACTGTCCCCACTTTCTGCATGTTGTGCCTTACTGTGACACTTTGACAACTTGACATGTTGTGTTTACTTTAATGTGGATAATTATATACCATGAGCACTAGAGAAGCCTTGACTAACTTTTTTCCTTCAAAATTTACAATTGTCTTTACAAGAGAAAATGTCTTTAAGAAACCATTTTACAACAATGAAGTATGCATTCCATACATATACGTAAGCCGAATTTTGAGCTTTTTGAGATGATTTTTTGTACATTTTAAACAAGTATGAACCTTAAAACGTAATCCACAATATTTAAGTAAAACCTGTTTCTTCATTACTTTGTTCATATTTTTTAAAAGGATCTACAGTGTTCATTGGGATTTGTATTGCTTATGTTTTTGATAGAAGGGTGTTAACACCGTTGGTATTTTCCTCTGACAACCTTTACATACAAATTTGCAATGTTTATTTGCCCATTTTACAGTAAATTATCGTATTTTACTCTAGAAATGCTTTGTGTATTTTTAGAATAAAATAATTTTACTGAATATCAGTGGTGTGTAATGTTATTTCAAGGCTTGAACACCCACTGAACGCCCAAAATTAAAGGTGTTCAAGAAGCGCGCTTCATGTGTTCTAGCCTTTAACACATTTATCGTTGAACGTCGTCCATGCGTTCAAAAAGTGTTACAGCCCTTTGAACGCGTAAATGCGTTCAATTTTTTGAACACATTACATGTGCAACGTGTGTTCAGATATGGAACACCTTGGTGTTCAATATAATGTCTGATGAACACATAGCGTTCAAAATCTGCACACGTATGTTCAAAAATTGAACGTTGGTTGAACACGTAGTGTTCAATTTCTGAACGTCTAGAGGCGTTCAAAAAGTGTTACAAAAAGGCGTCTAATTGGTGTTCTATCCTTGAACACTTAACTTTACAGTGTGTGAGTTTGAAAGAGTCGAATTTAAGGTTGCCTCGCATGGGCAAGTGATAATATGTACTGTTTTATCTTTTCTAGCGTCTGTAGAAAACACAGTATTTTATGTCATCTTATTGTATTCTTTATGGCGTTTTTATCCTACATACCCAAAACACTAAATGGACGCGCACACTCACTCAGCCACACCGACTCACGCAGCAACACACACCAGACAGACCGATAGACAGACGTATGAGTGGCAATTAAGTATTCATAACATGATTGGCGCAAACGTGCGGGTACAAACAGTAGATGAGAATAAGAATAACAAAAGAATCGACGTTGCAAGAGATCCCTTGACTACCTGAAGACCAATCAAAACCAGACAACTGCTCGGCACGCTTCTCCTCCACATCTTGGTCACTTTGATTCCCGCCACCTGCACTATTTTGTTAGCTGGGCCGTTTTTATCTAGGCAGTAGTTTACGTAGGTGCTCGAGTTGGCTTATTTTATTAAATTGTCATTTTTGTTCAATATGCACCGTAATTTGCCAGTGTTCTTGTCGTTCTATTCGGATGTCATCACGATTCTGTGTAGGAAGCTATCAGCTCAGTCTTAGCCAAGAGAGTTAGCTATAGCAAATGAGTAAAGCTCCCCATCATATTCCCTGCTAACCCCCCTCATGACAATAGAATGGACAAATCCTAAGCTATGCCTATTATACTGAACTTTAACCATTATTGCAATAGGTAGACATGCCATACATATTGGGGACGGGGAGGCTTAGTCGGTACATCATCCTACAGGCGTTAGCCAAATTACAGAATGGGGCACCCATAACCCACTACCTCAACGCAGCTCTTAGGAGTTAAGTACCATACCATGATAAAATGCAGTATGCTTGTTTTTCGTTTGATCGTTTGTTACTTCGTTTGATTAATTGGTTGAATGTTGACTATGCAAACTAGCATTTTCATTATCTGTTTTGTTATCTCTCACGATATAGTTCTGGAACAATGAAGAGTACATCAAATGTATGCCGCAACACACGCGTGAAAACACTCACAAGCCTTGTAATTAGTACATAAGGTTTGCTGCACGGGTAACTTTGAGTGTAGAGCAAGCACTATGCTAATTTACCATGAGAATAAGTTTGATGAACTACAAAGGCTACGTATGTTTGATTGACGTCATTTCGACAAGAACGAATTACATCGTTAGCTCCTGAAAACCTCTCTTGAATTAAGAAAGGAAATACGTACGAGACAACAAACCACGACACCTATGATTGGACAATAATGAGTGTCACTAGGTATGTCCACAGGAGCTACATCGAGGCTTATGGATGAATGTGCTTGCCAATAATCATGATATTTTTATGATTAAATTTCCCTATTACGTCAAGCAAATAGTCTCCTACCGACGACCTAGACCCGTTATTTTGAAACTCAAATTTGAGCGTTAACCTGAAACCCATATTTTCAAACAATTATGTTCAAATTATAAATTATTAAATCCTTTAGAGACACTAATGTCATGTAAAATCGTCGTATATACAGGAATAAGACTTATAGGCGAGAGGTAGACTCACCTATTTTTCACACTTAATTTACCCACCTTACATACGGCCACATCATACGTCATTTGAAAGATTATTATCTCTACTTCGAGAAAATTGACGATGTGGAGCTGCCAAGTAGGGCCATACCCCCCTAATTTGCATAATTCACACGGGTATCCAATTTGTATAAATGTGATATAAAATTAGAAATGTCATTGTTAACTACTCTTAGCATACTTTTAAACTATCGAGTGATATATCAAATGAAAGGTATTGGCATGTAGAATAGAACTATGAAGTGCAAACACGTATCTAAAATATTCTTATCGAATATTTTTATTTAAATCGCGAATATCTTGACTTATTTTTAATATTCATAAATTGTGCAGTAAATACGAATAATGCCCACATTATGCAAAATAATAATAAAATATATACAAAATAAGAATAATTCAGCAACACACAGAACAAATATCGCTCTGACTGAGATTCAGAGACAATGCATGATTTTTATTGGAACCCAACACGAACTTAATAAATTCATATCAAACATAAAAATGCATCCTACCCTGAAATTTTCGAAAGCTCTTCGCAAAAAATCACATCTTTAGACCTCATTATCTGTGAAGGTCATCGACGCAACAAATTAACATTCTCGACTTACGAACACACACACACACAAAACCAACAGATACAGATTCCAGTTCATGCAATCAAATGGCAACATTACGATACATTAGAACAATTATGCCACATCAATACGGTACAAAATACAATATTTTTTCGAGATAAAAGTAATGAAGTAAAAATAAAAAGTAAAAGTAATTTTAGATCTTGTTTGATTATTACTAACTTTAGAACAATCGGATGACATTTAATTGTTATTCGATTTTCATTGAATTGCCTTCGAAACCTTAGACTCGCAAAAAGTAAAAGGGAACCAAAATATTTTCAGGTCCCCTATGGGTAGATCAAAACTTTCAAGTGCTCCTCTACTATCCCTCAAAATTTCGATTCCATCCCCGAATTCCTCACCACCATTATTTGTGAACGTAGCCTAATCACATACATATGAAACAGAAATGTAAGCGTTACACCTATGCCAAACAAAACATACAACAGCTCGATCTCCGATTCACATGAGCATACACAAACACAACCAGACCGAAACGGTAGACATTCTAGCTTCCTTACTTGAACAAACTTAACTTCAGTGAAACAACGTGGCCAAGTAGTGCACACGTTTCACCAACCGAAAATGAATTTTAAGCGACTGATGAAGACAACTCTATTCTCGAAAGGTAGCATCAAAGGATCGCAGTGCAGTGTCACAGTAGTCTCTCCACTCCAGTGCGGGTTCAGGGCAGGATACGAAGATTAGGGGTACGTCTCGCCGTGGCAAATCAACACTTCACACAAAACAGCCAAACATAAGATGCACAAAATTCAAACAACTATAAGGTATGAACGATGTGTGGAGTTGCTTTCTTTTATTACATGTCACCAGTTGTGTCTGCTGTCAAATTAATCTTCAATGCACAAGGCAGCTATAAGTGTGGCAACCCTTTTACTCATGACAAAACTGTTTAAGAAGAGGATGATGAATTTGTAGAATTACTAGATGTACTGGAAATGCATGACAGTGTATCGCTATGAATGACTTGGATCATCAATCATGCCATAACTTTGACTACAGGTTACTCTCACACATTGTTTCGGCTACATAGTTACTTTTCAACAACTACTATAGTGTCGTTCATGGGATATTTCTTTATGTTTGGACTTAATAGTAATTGGTGGTATTTTCCCAACACATCTTTACGAAAAAATGTCGGCGTTCAAATCATTAGCAATATATGTTAAAAATCAATACAAGAAAATGTTGGTATACTTGAGTAACATTAAAACGTTTTCATATGCTGTGAATGGGTATATTATACTCCATACAAAGGGCATGTTTGGAGAAACACTCTCTGACCTATAAAAACTAGACATCGGTATCGGATAATAATGCAGACAAGAAGAGCTATTCATATGTTTTGAAATATACATTAAACAAACAAAATATTCATTTCCAGACCTCATTTTAGCTGTTTGTTCTCCGTGTTCTATGCACTTTCTGCACATCATAATGCATGTGGGTGCATTGATACTGCTGTTAAACTTTTTAAAATACCGTTATTCGAAAGGGGAAAATAACTTTTTTCACTACAAATATGAAAATATTTCAGTAAAACCACTTTGTATATCTCTTTGGATGTCAATTTTGTTTTTTACATGCAAATGCTTTTTATTTGATACATCACTCGATAGTTTAGAAGTATGTTTAGAATAGTTAATGAATTCTCTAATTTACATGCATTTATGCAAATTGCTTACCTGTGTAAATTATGCAAATTTAGGAATACGCCCTTACTTGATAGTTCAACATTGTCAATTTTCTTGAATTAGAGATAATACGCTTTAAAATGACGTATGATATGGCTGTATGGTGTGGCTGTATATGATGAAATATTTATAATATTGTTATTCAAAAGGGGCAAATATTTTTTCAATATAAATATGAATATATTTCAGTGACACCAATTTAAATATCTCTTCCGATATCAATTTCCTATTCTACATGCAAATACCTTTCATTCGATATATCATTCGATAGTTTAAATGTTTAGAGTAGTGAACAATGAATTTGTAATTTTATATTGCATTTATGCAAACTGGAAACCCTTCTAAATTATGCAAATTAGGGGCTATGGCCGTACTTGACAGTTCAACATTGTCAATTTTCTTGTAGTACAGATAATAAGCTTTCAAATTATGTATGATGTAGCTGTATGTTGTAGCTGTATGTGTTAAAATTTTTAAAATATTGTTATTCAAGAGAGGAAAATATTATTTTCAATATAAATATTAAAATATTTCAGTGAAATCAATTTAAATATGTCTTTGGATATCAAAGTTGTATTCTACATGCAAATACATTTCATTTGATATATCACTCGATAATTTAAAAGTATGTTTACAATAGTTAACAGTGACTTTTATAATTTTATATCGCACTTATGGAAATTGGATACCCGTGTGAATTATGCAAATTAGGAGGGTATGGCCCTACTTGGCAGCTCCACATCGTCAATATTCTTAAAGTAGAGATAGTAAGCTTTCAAATGACGTATGATATGGCCGTATGTAAGGTGGGTACATTAAACTCCTAAAATAAGGCCCTTTTTGTGGATTCGCCGCTCGCCTATTATGTATACTCTGACGCCACACTGAACAATTTAAACTAGACAGCTCTATTGAAGGCGTACAGTACGATAACGTACACTAATTATGATCAAAGACCAATAAACACCTCAAGGAATATAGGAATACGTTGAACCAGTGACTGAAAAGATAGTTATCGACAAAATTTCAATCTTACCACAGCTCACTTCAAACCAATATTCTCAAACTGACTGAACGTGATGTCAGACAATTTATCTTAGTTAAGAAATATTGCATCGAACACTCTCAATATGGTCCTACGATGTTTTCTGCAATGTGTAGTAACAAAAAAATCGTAGGTTTTGGGGTTCATTGGAACAGCAGCGCATGTCTACTTGCTTTTAAGACAGTGGAAGAAAACGTGTCTGCGTAGGTGTAATTTAATCTTTAACCTTTTAATTGTTTAATCAAGAAGTTTTCTTGACTTTGTGTAAGAGGGCCTTAAGAAAAAAAGAGGGCAATCTTCTGAAAATATAGTAAGGGTCAATTCAACACAATAACATTCTATTTTTTAATTGCACTCGCGTTACAAAAGCATCTATTGTGTTGATAAGAAATATCTGAACATTTATCAAATGACGCTTATATTCCCAATGTGCAACTCTACCTATGCCAGTTCAAAACACATTCGTTACTGCGCGATATAAAAAATCAATTTTTCCTGATGCAAGTGTATCGGCGATGGCCGAATGGGAAGGCTCTCCTGTATCTGTGGGTATTTCTGGTATCACCGTGTGTTATTTTGTTTATATTGCTTTGCGTCATACTGTATCATTGTATAAGGCGACAGCGCTCCAAACTTTTTCGCCCATTACAGGTTGTTTGATCAGCCGATTAAGAATGCAAACAGGGTGAAAGGTAGTTCAGCGCCAGTATCAGTTGCAAGTATTTGTCAAACGCTTGTGACCGTCTCGTTCTTCATATCAGAGACATTATACAAACATTTTTAAATACGGGGTGCGTCAAGGAACACTTCCGCGCTGCTCGTCACTGTTTTCAGTGTTCTGACAATTCTAGATATATTTCGTAGGCATTAATGAATCATTGATTAAGTTTTTAAATCTTAAATGAGCAAACAATATTTCTGTAATTGAGAATCCTTTGTCTAAAATTTTATAAATTATTGGCATGTATATTAAACTGAGACAGTTTTAACTGTTTAATAGTATGGGTTTCTATCTAACAGTAACAGGACTGGTGCTGTGCAACTCACACGTTTTTTAAAAGGTACATCAAATTTGATGCAATATCAACATTGTGACATTTAAATGTTAGTCACAACACCTCAAAAAGAGCCTCACCTGGTGATGTGGTCGTGTATGACGATGCACATACAAATTAGTCTATCCCGCTGTAATACCTCCCTCACAGTAATACAGAAAATTGATAATGGCCGAACAAAGTGGGCGTGTCGACTGTCCCATTGTAATCGTCATGACAACTGCCGTTGCTAAGCCAGGAATCGCCTCGGGGACCGATGTTCCCCCTCTTAAAGTTTAGCTATGATTTGCTAATCTGCAGCTTGTTGGGAATTCTGAAGTTTGGGAAATGAATGAAGATTTTACTTCTTGTTTTATTGTAAAGAGCACACTTTCACATTTTTCGCTTTTACATGTAACATAGAGATTACATAATGACGATATTTCCCTAAATAGATTTAGACGTCGTGGATATGGCATACTTGGGGTAAATCGGCCATACCAACCACGTCTGTCATTGAAATTCATTAGTTCACTTTTAATGTCTAAGCACACATATCGATTGGAAAATTGTGGAATGGCTATTACATCAGGTTGGCAACCCTCAAGTGAGGTCAATGAATTAAGTTTACACTTTGTAAGATAGTTACGATTCCGAAGAAAACAAGACGAATTCGTTGCTTCACAAATTTCCCTACAAATACAACACTAACATTAATCAAACAAGGAAAACTATGAAGACCTAGCAAAGCCATTTGTAATGACATTCAAAACACAGTGAACATATAATGACCATGGTATTCCACAGTGCTTGCCGTATAGCATGGAGGTACTATCTCCGCTCCTGACTCCACGATCATTGCGAGCGACTAATCATGGAGGTAGAATAGAAATCTTTTATCTCCGAGTCCATGGACTGACGTTCGCGTTGCCATAAAATAAAACCACTGATGTTACTACAAGTATTTACTTGAAGTAATTATCTGTCACGGTATCGAACGATGCGCGATGGTAAGCTATTATGAGTCAAGAGTATAACAGCCTTACTGTGACACTTTGACAACTTGACATGTTGTGTTTACTTCGGTATGGACAACTATGTACCATGTGCATCAGAGAAGCCTCAACTAACTTTTTTTCCAAATTTACAATTATCTATACAATAGGAAATGTCCTTAAGAAACCACCTTACAAAATCGAGTATGCATTCCATACATATAAGTGTTTTAAACACAATAAGTAAGCGAAATATTGAGCTTTTTCAAAATATTTTTGTACGTTTTTAACAAGTATAAACATTAAACGTAATACACAGTATTTAAGCAAAAGCTGTTTTGTCATTACTTGTTCGTATTTTATGAAAACGGTCTACCGTGTTTATGTGGATGTTATTCTGTTTATATTTTCATAGGTGTTAACAGATGTTAACACCGTTGGAGTTTTCGCCCAGCAAACTTTACAAAGTGGCCATGTTTATTTGTCCATTTTACACTAAACGATTGTATTTTACTCAAGAATTGTTTTTTGCATTTTTCGAATAAAATAATTTTACTGAATATCAGTGGTCTGCTGTGTTATTTCCAGGCTTGAACACCCCTGAACGCTTAAAATTAAAGGTGTTCAACTAGTGCATTTTATGTGTTCTACCCTCTAACACACTTATCGTTGAACGACGTCCATGCGTTCAAAAAGTGTTAGAGCCCTTTGAAAGTCTGCACACGTGTGTTCAAAAATTGAACGTGGTTGAACATGTAGTGTTAAATTTCTGAACGTGTAGACGCGTTCAAAAAGTGTTACAAAAAGGCCTTCAATTGGCGTTCTATCCTTGAACACTTAACTTTACAGTGTAATTGGAAAACACGCAAGTATACATTTAGGATATCGATATTCATGTTAACTTTATTAATAGTTTGCATATGGTAATTAATATTACATGAGAGACAGAAAACTGTATAAAAATAGCATATTCGTTCTGTTGCACCTCTTTATAAATATCTTGCAAATTTTACTAAAAAAAGATTATTAATAGGTCTAAGATAGTGAATACCTTATAATTAGTTTTCCTAGCGGCATGTCTAATTTAGAAATGCAATGATTATTTATAACATATTTTTTAATAAACTCGCATTATAAGAGCAACAATTATGTCAATAAGAAATTTATCAAAAGACGCTATTAATATTCCCGATGGGCATCAATATCTATGCCAGCTTAAAGGGCATTCTTGACTCTGCGATATAAAAAAATCAAAATTTTGCCAGGAAAAGTGCATTGGCAATGGCCTAATAGAAAGGCTCTCCTGCATAACTGTGCGTATTTTCTCTATCACAGAGTGTTTATTTTGTTTCTATGGCTTTGCGTCATAATGTATTATTGTATCACACTACAACGCTCCAAACCTTTTCGCACATTAAAATTATTTTGATCAGCCGATTAAGAATGCAAAGAGGGTAAATATAGTTCATCGCAAGTATTTGTGACACAGTTGTGATCGCTCGTTCTTCACATCAGAGTAATTGTACAAACATTTTAAATATGGGCTACTGTGCGTCAAGGAATTGACAATTTTGCGCTACCCGTATAAATCGTGAGAGAATATAACATCCTGTGAGAACATAAAGAACGACAATAAGTAGTATAATAAACCAGTCTAAATATGCCTTGAGTTTTCCTTTGCTCAAAACGAACAATATTTCGGTATTTGAGAATCGTTTACCTATATTTTTAATTATTGGCATGTATATTAAACTGGAAAAGGTATAACTGTTTAATAGAATGGATTTCTATCTATCAGTAAAAATCATTTGCAACTCAAACACTTGTGCAAAAAGGCTTATCCAATTTGATATATAAGCAACATATAGGGACATCGAAATATTTTACAACAGCTCAAAAAGAACCTCATCTTGGGGACGTTTTCGCATATAAAGATATGGGTACAAATAAGTCTGCCTGGCTGTGATATATGTATCACGGTAATACAGAAAATTGATAATGGCGAAATTAAGTGGGCGTGCCCGCTGTCCCATTAAAATCGTCATGACAACTGACATTGCTCATCGAGAAAGCGCCTCGAGGACAGATATTTCCGCTCTCAAAGTATTACAGTTATTTGCTGATATGCAACTTGTTATAGAGAATGTTTCACTTCTTGTTATTGTTTAAAAGGGCAAACTAATATTTTCTGCTTTAAATAACAAATATCACTTATGTTCCTCTGCGACTGTTACGTTTGTCCCTTTATGGTCTCCGTGTGCCGGTACCGGCCTGAGATCGTAATGCTTTCAGTAACCGACACTGACACACCAAGTTGTCAGTTGTGAGCACCAGTTTAAATCTGTATTACTTAACAGCAGTGGCGAATACTCAACTTCCAAATCTCCAACTATCAACTAAGCTCTGCTCTACTCTACTCTTAGCTCTGTTCTACTACTGTCCAGAAAGTGTACAACTTGAGTAGTTTTTACATCTACATATTCTAAAGGATGCGTGACTTCACATATAGTTCTAATACAGACACATTGGAAAATATTAGAGGACGGAAAATATTATCATCGTCATGATCTTTCAACTTGAAGCTAGAGTCAACGTCAACCCCGAACCTATATATCCAAAATATCTGTCTGAATAAATTGATTCAGCTTGATTAGCTAGTTTTTTAGTTATCGGGTACTTAAATTTGGTGTACATACAGACGAAAAAACTGGCATAGTGACTGAATGAACAACAACTGACAGAGAGATTTGACGCCCTAGTGTGTATTCGGCTCAAGCAAGACTATGAAATTTGTCCGGACACTATAGTTGATCTTCGAAAAAAATAGGTATCAAGGGCAAAATAATACTACAGCCAAAAAAGCTTTGTCTGTCATTAAAATTATTTGTATAGTTAAGAATATACAAAGAAACCACAATGACACAGTACGAAATGGACCATGAACCGATCGATTTTCTTACACGTTGACGGGTCTGTTTTGCATTTCTTTTAAAATCGGTGGTTAAATACAAACCCCACACGGAAAGTCTTTGTACACTTGTAAGGAGAATGACGTTTGACTTGCATTTGTCATACGAATATCAGACAAAGGTATCTATAAATCAACATAGAGAGAGCTGGACGATACGAACGTATGAATGGAGGACAAATTAAAGATATTTTGTGAAAAATATAACATATTGATATTGAGTTGCTGCCACTTACATGCACAAGTTTGAAGCCAGTAGAGGAATACCACAAGGATTACTGCTTGAAGGCGCATTGTTGTGACCAGTTTATCTGAGAATATCAGCATAGGTAGAACTACTGTCAAGTGAAAATACGCGAGCTTGCTCATACACCAGCTTCCTCCATCGCTGTTTGCAGGATACTAATACATGAAGACGCACGCACCCACGCTTGAATTTAATGAATTATTATTGTAACAGATGAATTTACTTCGTTATTGGGGACCCAAGCCAACTGGGCGTGGGCCCCTTTTGATTTCTTTATATTATACTGCTTTCTCCTTTTCATTGGATAATATTTAAATATGCGCCTCGCATCTGACATTATGTTATTGGCTAAATATGATCTTTATTTCAGATGTCACAGATATTTATCCTAATGTTGCTGTTGTATAGCCAAGTGTCTTCCTCATTCATCAGTTATCTCCCCGTCATCGCTTTAGTGTCATCACCTTTAGAGTTTTTCAGATATTGCTGATCATTTTCATCAGTTTCCAGTTTCTGTTCCACTGCATCAGTAATTGATCATGAGATGTTTCCGTCCATTTGTTACTTTTTGTTTGTTTGTTTGTTTGTTTGTTTGTTTGTTTGTTTGTTTGTTTGTTTCAAGGTCAAAAGTAATTCGGTTCATCTTATTATTTTAGGAATTTTGTCTCATTTAAGTTTGCATTTTCGTTTTAATTGATTTGATATGTACTTTTCTGTATAAGAGGTTGGCTATAGTATTAAAAACGTTCATTTAAAGAATTTCTTCTTCTCCTTCTCCTTCTTCTTGTTCTTATTGGTATTCTCCTTTTTTCCTGAATTCTACTTCCGTAAATATTTTGTCGTTCCTTTTCTCAGAAAATACTTCACACCTTGTTCAGGGCTAGGGACGACGAGTGGGTTTTGTGAAAATCCAGAAAATCCGTCTTCTCAAAAACCACAGGGCAAATCAACTTCAAGTTTAATTTCTTGTGTAGAATGATAGCAATTAGTCGATTAAATTAACAAATTCAATCCAAGTGGTCACGTGACCTTGAGTGCCATATATATATTTTTTTTAATTTCAACTAAATCTATCAAAAGTCTTCTCCGCCAGAATAATAGATCGATGATGTTTTGACACTGTTTTAGATAAATTTTAGATTGTAAAGTTTACATGGGAAAATATACAATTGACCCTTCAAATATATCCAACGACCAAAAAATTGTGTAGTAGCAAGATACTCATTAAAAGGAGACATTGTGTAATATTTTAGACGCCATTGTGGTGGCATTATTTAAATAAAATACCTTTATAGTGTTCATGAAAGTTTTTTTTCTAGGCCATATAACAATACATTCAAATACTGCGACCAATAAAACATGACCATACACATCAAAGTAGGACTTAAGAATGCTTGATTGGTAAAGTTGAGACAAGCTGTCATCTCACATCTCACTAAGTCAAACATTGTTGGGTATTTGTTATGCAAATAAACTGTCCAAAGCACTTTGAATACGTTTCTTTTGAGATTGGTATTCCTGTTGCCCTATGGATGACACCATACAAAAACAATAAAATTGTTTGCTGTATAGCATGGTTGCAAAAGTAAGAGCGCAGCCTGTGATGGATGACAAGAAACTTGGTTATAAAAAGTGGCAAGTCAAAGTAGGTCTGGTAAAGATACGACAAGCTGTCATCTTACATCTCACTTAATCAAACATTTGGTATTTGTAATGCAAATAAACAGCTCAAAGTATTTTGAATAGGTGTTAGTTGAGAGTTGTACTTCTACTGCCCTAGCACAAACAATGAAAATGTTTGGTGTTTAGAATGGTTGCAAAGGAAACACTGCAACCTCCGAGGGTGACAAAAAACTTGTTCATAAAATGTGGCAAGTCAAGTATCTTCATTGTCGAAACAAATAAGCATGCACGCAATAATTAAGGCATTCATATAATGCCTCTGCCATACCCTCTTGCTGACATATATTTGGATCGCAGCAACAGTGAAGACCCTCCCGAAATTATCCAAGTGACTATAGGATGGGCACAAAGATAATCCAGACAGATGATTCAGGTTGGCCCAAATTTGACAAATCGTCACTTTTATGCCAGTGCAAAGAATGTTCAGCAAACTCTTCTAGATTTACTAGAACTCATTTACTGTGGTTGATTTGAAAATGATCCTTCATGTTGTATGGAATATAATATAATGTTGTATGGAATATAATATAGATACAGTTTATTATACTTTAACGTAATTGGATGGTTTGACAATTTATATAAGTGGAAATATGAATTCCATGACCTCTGAAACGGATCCAAACACATATAATCTTTTGTCCAAGACGCAGAATAAATTAAGACACGATTTAATATTTTAGGCAACCATTATGGCGGTAACGTGAGATAACATCCCTTCATTAAAAGTATGATTTTCCAGCTTTGAAAACAAGAGATGAAAACTGAGACCAATAAAAGCTGACCGAACACAACAAAATAGGTATCAAGAATGGTCGGTTGGTTAACAATTTTACATTCATTATGGCATTCAGACAACTTTCTGTAGTTGTCAGAGTTTTGACAAACTCAACTATTTCGGATGACCAAGGGTTCATCGCTGTCACTGTCATGGAATGTGTGGTGGTCAGAGAATTCTTGTCCTTTTTAATTATTAATTATTTTATTAAAGTCAGAATTAAAATTTAGCCGGAGACTAATATCACTGGCATATACATAAAAAATTACAGAAAAAGACTTCAGTTCCCCATATGTTGGGTAGTGAGTTCCAAAGTCTTGCACTATAATTAGAGAAAGGCTGTTATCAATATCTTGTTGTTCTTGAGTTGTTATGCATAGCCGTGATTTTTTCTGCTTTTCGTGAATTTGTGCTGTTGCAATCAGAAAGCATGCATGAGCTTTGACTTTATTACATCAATGACAGGAAAAGTTGTGAAGAACACTCAAACGACACATTCCCATCAGTCTGTTAAAGGGCCCGTAGATGTAACTTTTGATGATTTGTCGACTATTTCGTTTTCAATAAAATGTTTTACTTTCGATAAAGACATTTTTTGTCCTACTGCAAAGGCATAATGTTATACACAGTGTTAAGATTGTCAAGTCAGCTACATCTATATAACACATTGTTACTGTGGTCTATACATGATATGTATAGTGTTAATTGAAGAATGAAGAGTACATAAACTGTAAATTCCATAATTCAAGCTCTCAATACATAAGCGTCTTTGGGCGAGATAAACCCGCGCAAATTCCACTTGATTTTGACAATAACAATACTGCTGTCTGGTGCCAGGTCTGTTTACACATTATCCTTCTAACGGAGATATTCTGCGTACTATCCCCATGTTATATTGTATTTCAACCACTTGTGAAATTAGCTGTCTAATATCGTTTTAATTTATTCAAGGTGAGAGTTTAAAAGAGTCTAATTGAAGCATGCCTCGCATGGGCAAGTGATAATATGTATTATTATACCTCACTCATTCAGCGTGCACTGCCATTGGTTAAACACGACTCACGTGACATGTAAAAAACGTGATGATGCCCACCGCGAATGTTATAATGCCCTCTGCGAATTTTTATGATGCCCTCTGCATTTGATATTACATGGATGACGTCATTTTACTTACTGCGCCTCCTTTCTGCGCAAAACAAATTGTCGTTCGCTTGTTGTACTTTGCAGTCGGCTGCGAAACGTCATGCAGAGTTGTCACCGGCACAGTTAGACGATATTTTGATGCAAATAAACAGCTAACGAACGAAAATGGCAACAATGAATGCAATATCTGTGTTCAGCGACTATGCAAGCAACAAATTTGGATACGCCACCGAGGAGATCGGAAAACTTTAGCGGCAACCCCAGACTCGGCACTGACACAACATTTTACGCTGAGGTCTGGACTCAGAAGACGAACTGTACTCGAAGAAGTCTTTGTGTTTTTGTTTCTTTGCATGTTTGCTTGTTCGGTGTAATAAAAATAATAACACATGAGAGCTAGTGCTATATCACGATTTTTTGCCTGCCCTCGGGCTGGTGGTCGTGATCGAAATACTAATGATGCCCTCGCCTACGGCTCGGGCATCATCAATATTTTGATCATGACCACCATCCCTTGGGCAGGCAATAAATCGTGATATTGCCCTCTCTCTCATGTGTTATTATTTAACTGTTTTATCTTTTCTAGCGTCGGTAGAAATCACAGTATTGTATGTCATCTTATTGTATTCTTTATGACTTAGTTATCCGAGATACCCAAAATACTATATAAATGGACGCGCACACTCACTCAGCCACACCGACTCACGCAGCAACACACACCAGACAGACCAATAGACAGACGTATGAGTGGCAATTAAGTATTCATAACATGATTGGCGCAAACGTGCGGGTACAAACAGTAGATGAGAATAAGAATAACAAAAGAATCGACGTTGCAAGAGATCCCTTGACTACCTGAAGACCACTCAAAACCAGACAACTGCTCGGCACGCTTCTCCTCCACATCTTAGACATTTTGATTCCCGCCACCTGCACTATTTTGTTAGCTGGGCCGTTTTTATCTAGGCAGTAGTTTACGTAGGTGCTCGAGTTGGCTTATTTTATTAAATTGTCATTTTTTGTTCAATATGCACCGTAAATTCCCAGTATTCTTGTCGTTCTATTCGGATGTCATCACGATTCTGTGTAGGAACCTATCAGCTCAGTCTTAGCCAAGAGAGTTAGCTATAGCAAATGAGTAAAGTTCCCCCATCATATTCCCCGCTAACCCCCCCCCCACCCCCGCATGACAATAGAATGGACAAATCCTAATCTATGCCTATTCTACTGCACGTTAACCATTATTGCAATAGGTAGAAATGCCATACATATTGGGGAGGGGGAGGGTTAGTCGGTCCATCATCCTACAGGCGTTAGCCAAATTACAGAATGAGGCACCCATAACCCACTACCTCAACGGAGCTCTTAGGAGTTAAGTGCCATATCATGATAAATGCAATATGCTTGTTTTTCGTTTGATCGTTTGTTAGTTCGTTTGATTAATTGGTTGAATGTTGACAATGCAAACTAGCATTTTCATTATCTGTTTTGTTATCTGTCACGATATAGTTCTGGAACAATGAAGAGTACATCAACTGTATGCCGCAACACACGCGTCAAAACACTCACAAGCCTTGTAATTAGTACATAAGGTTTGCTGCACGGGTAACTTTGAGTGTAGAGCAAGCATTATACTAATTTACCATGAGAATAAGTTTGATGAACTACAAAGGCTACGTATGTTTGATTGACGTCATTTCGACAAGACGAATTACATCGTTAGCTCCTGAAAACATCTCTTGAAAGGATATACGTTCCAGACAACAAACCACGACACTTATGATTGGACAATAATGAGTGTCATTAGGTATGTCCACAGGAGCTACGTCGAGGCTTATGGATGAATGTGCTTGCCAATAATCAGGATTTTTTATGATTACATTTCCCTATTACGTCGAGCAAATAGTCTCCTACCGGGGACCTAGAGCCGTTATTTTGAAACTCATATTTGAGCGTTAACCTGAAAGCCATATTTTCAAACAATTATGTTCAAATTATAAATTATTAAATCCTTTAGAGACAATAATGTCATGTAAAATCGTCGTATATACAGGAATAAGACTTATGTATACTCTGACGCCACACTGATTATGATCAAAGACCAACAAACACCTCAAAGAATATAGGAATACATTGAACCAGTGACTGAAAAGAAAGTTATCGCCAAACCAATATTCTCAAACTGACTGAACGTGATGTCAGACAATTTATCTTAGTTAAGAAATATTGCATCGAACACTCTGAATATGGTCCTACGATGTTTTCTGCAATGTAATGTATCAACAAAATGGTAGGCTTTGGGGTCCATTGGAACAGCAGCGCACGAAGTTCAACGCCCTCTGGAATGATTTAGCTCACGGTTCTTCTGATTCAGTTCAATAAATAGTGTGCGCGTTTTTTATCTTAGCTTAAAACATTACACTAAAATGTTGTCCTAGTTAATATTATCGGCAAAACAAAAGATCAATTCATTCTGTTAAGCAAACGGCAGCAACCCGTTGCTATTTTAGCTGCAGAGGACATTAACCACGTGACTGTTGTTATTGTGAGAACAGCTGTAATTCACGGTCTACTGTCATAATTCTCAATTTTTATTCTGCCGTTACGTGTCTCTACTTTACAGTATAATGACATTCACGAACAATCGTTTTCAGCTTGCATACCAATAACAACATAACCTCTCTGAAAACATAATTATATACTTATGTACATGTACTTTGTGTAGTCCAACTCAGGCAACTCAGTGATGAGTGGAAGGTGGCTAATAAAAAATACGCCAACGTTAACTGACTGCCGTACATGGATGGGTGGATGGATGGGCGGGCAGGAGGACAGAGAGGTGAAAGAGTCTTCTGATAGCCTGATATATAAGCAGAATGAAGGATGCATGGACGGGGAACATGGCTGGATGAGTGTATTGGTGGGTAGGTTGTTTGCCGGATGGAGATTGCCGTATGGAATATTTTGCGGAGGGATATATGCTAAGAAGAACGAGTGGTTGGACAGAGGGATGAGTGGACGAAGGGTTGGCATACATGTAACTGGTTTAGAAAGCTGATAGGGCGGCATAACTTGACCATCAGACCAACCAGTAAGATAGGCATGAAACACAGAGAAATAGAAAGGACATACAGATAGGTAGATGATAGAGAGACATACATTTGTATGGCAGAAATTGAGGTCAATTGATCATTTTGCAACAAGGGCAAACATATGCACGTACATATTTGATATGCAGAAAGCCAGATATTCGTGTGGACAATCAGGCAGATTGTCAGGTAAATATGTGGTGGACAAGTAAGTACCAATAAACTATGAAGATGGCAGGGAAGTTTGACTAACAGAACGACCAATTTGATAGAAGTTTGACTTACAAAGCGACCAACTTGATAGACAGTCACTCGATATTTAATGATTCCACCCCTGCCATGAAAGGCATGGAAAATTAAAGATGTCATAATTTTTATGTACCTTCTGTTAAATTCTTTCTAGCGGTAAAAAAATATCTGTTTTGTTGGTAACAATAGTGGTCAGTTTTTACTGTGCATTAAAAGGTCAAACAACTCGTTGGAGTCTCCTGATAAAGTAACAGGTCTCGTTAATCTTCCTGTAAAAATATCGATTAACGTCCTTTTTCCAATGCCAAGTCCATTGCGTTTTAATTGGTCGGGCTGAACCACGTGACTGCACACAAATGTACAGTAATGGTTTGTTTTCATGCCCGTGAATATGAATAATATCGTAAACACAGTAACTTTTCGGCTAAAACGAAAATTGTGATTTGTACAAAGATCATAATCAACCACAAAATTAAATGGAGCATTTGTCGGCCAAGTTTAGACGCTTTTTTTCAAAAAAATCTCCGGATTTGCAAATTGTTTTGCAGCACGCGCTCTATTCGCTGACAGTTTCTGGGGCCCCGTTGTCGTTCGCACGGCTCGCCCGTTAATTTTTGGCTTTCCTCTCGCCCTTGCGCATAAATTAACGTTTATGGTCAGCGCGTCGTGCGTTATTTCTATAACAATGTTCACGTACGTATACGCGTATACGTACGCTCAAGCGACCTGCGCTCTCTCATCTCAAATATACATATTGGGCTGACAATACTTTGATGAGATTCCACTCACTCGTTTCAATACCACACGCCTTCAAAAAGTTTAGAGTCGGTTAAAACTAGGTTCATCGGGTAACTGGAAAAACAGGATTTATTTCCTCGGCGTGATCATCATTGTCACGCTCACTAGTGACTTTAATCAACCTGCGTGCGTTCAACCGATGATTCAGTAATGTTTGCTGTCAACATTAATTTTATTCTAATTTGCATCACAACACAGGCTCCGATATTTCGTGACACAAGCTGTTTTTCCTCATCTCAAATATTGTCGTTTGATGCGTGTTTCATTTTGTTCTTTACTTCTTGATCACGGATCTAAAATATACTCTTCAAGCTACTTGCCTTAACGATCATCACGACAGGCTGTCGCACGGTTTAAATTTAAATATACTAAACAAAGACGATTGCAAGCGTTTCATTAGTTCAAATATAGATGTAGGTCTTCAGAGTTTCAACACGCCATATTACTTTTTAAGGCATTACGCGCCCTCGAAAGTGTGAGACTTAAACTTTTGCTAAAACTTTCCTTAGTGAAACTTTCAATCATTCTCTCACCAAATCAAAAATAACAATCGGGGGTCGCCGTGCAAATTTTGGTACGAGAGAAACAAATGACTTTACATTTACCAATATTTAAAATTCAAAATAGCACCACCCCTGTGTTAACTCTATGGGGGAAAAATTTTCGATTTTTGAAAAACTTAAACGGTTATAATGTGTCTTACTCCAAGAACTTAAAAATAAGTCCCACAAGTGGTAGATTAGAAAAGAATTGTAGAAATTTGGGAGTCCGAATATCTGTCCCCGACGCGAATTCAACTCGGAGTATAGAGCAAGCATTATGTTAATTTACCACGGAAATAAGTTTTATGAATAATCAAGGCTATAATCAAGGTTATGTCTGGTACGCCCAAAGTGTGACGCCCTCTTGAATGACACAGCTCACGAATTTTCCGATTCAATTCAAGATATTGTGTGCGCGTATTGATCTGAGCACGATGGATTAATCAAAAAAATGTTGTCCTAGTTAATACCCGGTGTAAAATGTCGACAAAACAAAGGGTGCTTTCATTCTATTGAGAAAAAGACAGCAACTCCAAACCATATAAGCTGCAGGGAACATTAGCCACGTGACTGTTGTTATTGTGATAACAACTGTTATTCACGGTATGCTGTCATATACTTTAATTCTTCGTTTTTATGCGACCATTACGTGTCTCAAACTTTACAGTATAATCACATCTACGACTTTATTTTCACGTTTAACGTTTTCAACCTTATATACCAACATACCTTTCTAAATACGTATACACCCATGCAAATAAACTCGAGGCAACTCGGGGATCGGAGTAGGGGGTGGCGAATAAAAGTGCGCTTGCGTTGACTGACTGTTATACATCGAATGGATATGCATGCATGAATGGGTGGATGGGTGGATGGATCTGCAGGCGGACGGGCTGACAGAGAGGAGAATGGCTGTACGGACAGATAGATAAGCAGACGGAATGATGCATGGGCGAAATATGGTCGGATGACCTGTTGGGTGAGTACGTTGTTTGCTGGACGAAGATGGCCTTACTGCTAGCGTGTTTATCGTGTAAGTTATGATAGCATCATTTTGGCATGTCAACTTTGAAGTACGATTATTTCACGTGTTGAAGGCTTTCCTTAACCGTTTTTAACACAACTAAAAAGGAAAATAGGGCTATGCGCAAAATAATCTGATTACAATTTTATAGTTTTCCGCCACCACTACTTGTTCCCCTACCCACTTCCCATCAGAAATAATCCATTCTAGATTTCTCCAAATGACAAAAGCTCCCCACCAAAAACATAAAATTTTGCCCTCCCAGTTTGCAACCCGTCGACAACATCATGATCTCGCTCACCGCCTGACTGCCCGACTGGCCTTTTCTTTTTGAAAGTTGCTGCAGTGAAAAAATTATCTGCCCGCTGATTTTAAAGACTTTCCCGCTCACCCTTTCCCGCTCCGAGACAAAATGCAAGCCCGCCCTCTTTAGGCAAAAGGATCTGTTTGTTGTCGCTGGGCTATGTTGGTTCAGTCCTTGTTCCCCGAAGTTTGAATGTCAACAAGCTAATCTATCCATTGCATCTGGCGAAAATTTCAGTCTACAGTCGAATCGCTGGCGCACAGCTGTGAAAAATTGTTGGAAGCTACGTAGCCCTGAATTCGAAATGTAAGACGATTTATTGCAGAATGGCAGATTTTTCGACAAGAACAATACTGAAAGTAACTTGCAGAACTGCTGCTTCCATGTTAATTTGAATAACGGGCGTATAATTTTTTAATTCCTTCGAAAACCGGGAACTTAATTGACATACTGCACTGTCAACACAGAGATTTGCAACTATTTTGAATTTCAAGTAATTGATAAACGGCCAGGCCATGTGTTTCTAAAATGAGAAAAACTTTTGTAGTGGTTCCCTATTTTTATATTTGAATATGGAAGGGAAGTTACCGTGTTTGAAGTTTGAGTGAAAGTTTAAACTTCATTATTGAGATTACTTGCAGTAAGGAAGTATGCGCCTTGAAAGTGAGAGATTTAACTTTTGCTTAAACTTACCTCAAGGAATATTTCAACCATTCTCTTTCAAAATCAAGAATTAAAATTGTGGGCAAATTTTGAGACACAAATTACCAAAGATTTGCAGAAATTTTAAATTAAAAATGGGCGCAATCCTGTGTTTACTCTATGGAGAAAAATGAAATTTTCGATTTTCGAAAAAAAATGAGAGTGAAATTTTTTCTTACATCATAAGCTTAAAAATGAACTCCCACAAGTGGTAGATCACAAAGGATTTGTAAAACTTTGAGAATCCGAATATCTGTCCCCGAGGCGCGTTCTACCTTAACTTAATTCCATGTGCAAAGTGAAGTTAAAACATAACTTAACTCTACTGCACTTGACTTTTCAATTTAATACTAAACCTGGAATAATGATTTCGATTTTGTGTTCGTAGAAAAATTACAGAAAATTCAAAATAAACATATCACGTAATTCAAATAAAGTGGTTTGGACGCCCGACTATTTTGTGTTGCCTCATTAAATTGCAGTCATGTGCAATGCTATGGCTTTTTCATCTCTTTTTTGCCGAACTAAGACAGTACTACTTAATAAAACTGCATTATCCATTGGGCATGAACGATGATAGCTGAGGAAACTCAGCCGTCTGTGTTACATATTCCGATTTGAATCAAATTCCTCTTTGAATTATTTCTCTATCGTCATTTTTGGGAGTAAAAGTAACTAAATGTAAACTGTTAAATTGAACCTTTCGTACAAAACGTCACAAAGAGGCAAAATGAGGAGTAATTTATTCAAAAATGGGGATTTCAGCTTCCAAACTGCTCCCTCTATTATAGTTTCAGTTGACAATGAATTCACCCAAGAAGGCAATGGTGAATCCAGAGTTTGGTCTATAAGATTTCCATTCCTGAAGTTGTCAACGTCAAACTTTTCGTGTTTGGTTTGGTTGTTTGTGTTCTTTCGGGGATTTTGGGCTAAAAACTAGACCTACAAATTTTGAACCACTAGCTCTATTTTAGGAAGGCATGAACTGAAAGACACATTGGCCCACTCGTTCTGTACAGGCTCTGCTATTGGTTTGATTTGAAATGCTCTCACGTGACTCAATCTAACGCGGGGTCTTTTAAATCTGGAATATAAGAGACGACAAAAAAACTTGCTTATTTGTCGACTTTTTATTGGTAAGAGGTAAAAAATGCTTGAGTATGATTGAGAAGTTAATGATCTGGTAATATGAACAACCCATGTATCTGTTGATGGAACGGTTTTAATCTTAATGCCATCGTTATATCTAATGTGTCTTTCAGTTCATGCCTTCCTAAAAATAGAGCTAGTGATTCAAACTTTGTAGGTCTAAATATGTGACGACTTCTGAGTCATTTGCAACTCTGCATTTCTTGTCAGATATTCTCCGGCCTCTGAATTTTATGACTCACTTTTCAAAAGTCAGACGCTGACCACTCAATTATACACTTGACATTTAAAATAGACGCTTTCAAAAATGTTAAAATATCTATTGGTCAGAGATTGCTAAATGTGGTATCCACTGAAGCTAAAGACCCTGATAAATGTTAACTGAGGGGTGGTAAACGTGTTCAGCCATTGTTTGCTCTCTCTCTCTCTCTCTCTCTCTCTCTCTCTCTCTCTCTCTCTCTGTGGAAAATATTGCTTTCAGTGACAATGTCAAGTAAAATATGTGCTTTCAGAATGGCAAGAAAAAGTAGATAGATAAATTAGATTTCTATAAATCTTAGTGACAGATGTGATGGTCTCTGTCTGCATGGTGCATTCACAATTTTATTTAGTGTCTCTAACTGGATTTTGAGAAACTGCGTGATTTTTTCTTAGCATCCCTTAATGATTTCTGATGATGATCAAGTTAAAGTGGAATGCAAAATGCTGTACCATTGTTTGCTATAAACGTTGGTATCAGACAGAATAGTTGTTAGAACTTTCATGTTCTAGCCACGCACTCTACATGAAAGAAACAATAAATTATCAAAGACATAATCATAAACATTCAGCCGTGCGAACATTTCACTACTCTAAACATACTCCAACCATGCCCTTTGTAAATATATCCTCCCCTGCTTAAACTTTCATACTTAATAATAAGACTGAAACATAAAATGACTTTATCTCCGCGGATGGCATTGGTAAAGTTTTTATGACCAATCAAACATAACCCATCAACATTGATGATTTCAGAAATGACACCTGTTTTACATTTCCATGTCTGTTTCGTTCAATTTTCGCACAGACGCATGTCTATCAGGTTCTTGACGATAGGATTTGTGTCATGAGAAAAAGCCATATGCATGGTTTAAGGAGAACAAACAGATGGAATAAAAACTGAGTAATTCTTGCTGATTTCAACACTTTTTTAAAATTATGTAAATTTCAACAATATGGTCATTTTAAGGCTTGGGGTTAACACTATTGCTTTGCTCAGTTGAA
This sequence comes from Ptychodera flava, assembly GCF_041260155.1. Classification (NCBI taxonomy): domain Eukaryota; kingdom Metazoa; phylum Hemichordata; class Enteropneusta; family Ptychoderidae; genus Ptychodera; species Ptychodera flava. Next base: position 29,740,794 of record NC_091929.1, read on the forward strand.
CTTCTAACAACAATATATGCTAATTGTTGATTACGGATGGACTTTTCACTGTTCTTCAGTGTTCTGCAGGATAGCTTGTTTTTCCATTTTAATGTTAACCTGTTGGGTGAGGGGCATTTAAAAACAGCAATTGTAACACTGTCTTTTCAGTTTGACGGAGATTATAAAGGGCCATTTCGAGCTTGGGATAGGAACATGGAATTAACCTGGATTGCATTTAGTAAATAGATAAGGTAAAGAACACTGACCATATTACGAAAGAAAGACAAAATTACTTTTTTAACATTGCGTTGCTTGAATTCCACTTGTTTCGTAAAAAATGGTTCAGAAAAATATGCTCATTTTTTCATATTTTAATTCAAAATTTCATCTTTTCGATATAGAATAAGATTATAACATTCTCATTCTGCATCTCACGGGCAAAGCTGTGCAGACATCCCGAATGAACGAAAAGTCTTTGAAGGAGAGGAATAAAAGGGGCCAACAAACATTATTGCGACAGGAATTGAAAAAAGGTTGTATTGAATCTCCTTACGATTCGAGGTTGGTCGAAAATGAAGGCTTTACAGCAAATCACAGCTGATCCAATTGATGCAATGGTCCCCAAGACAGATACTATGGCTAGAAGAACATCAACCACTATCTAAACAATCTATGAACCAAAAGAAAAACACAATTATCAGCAAGAGACGTCATATAACATAATAAAGCCATGATATTAATGGTGACAAATGCTTTAGAACATTTCCCATGCACATCAAGGCAATAAATATTATTATTGTATTCTAATTGGAACTAAACTAAGGATCTTTAAAATTTAAGTCTTTTCGTTCTTTATTATTTCGTATGGTCACGCTTGACTTTTGTTTCTTAGTCAAAGCATAACACTATTTAGAGATTTATTGATACGTTATTGGTTGTTTTGATGAGGTATTTGTTGACTTTTCTACGTTATAAGTTGATTTAATCCATAATTGGTTCATTGATACGTCATCGGTAATTTTGTTGAATAGTTATCGGTTAGGAAAAATTATTACGTTATCGGTAAGAAAAAACTACTACGTTATTAGTTCGTTACCAGGTTATCATTTGATTTACTACGTTATCGGTAAATTTTTACTACGTTATCGGGTTTGATACGTTATCGGTTAGTTACCACGTTATCGTTTGTAACAGGGTACCTCAGATGTTATATCACTATTTGACAACGATCGTAATCTTTGCAATGAGGCTGAGGACCAATTGAATATGGCATCTGCCTCTTTCAGGTGGAATTGACGTACATTAATAATTACTAATGGATGAATATCATGCAACAAACAACCGCTTATCTGTCGCTTGATCGACAAATCAGTCTACCGACGTGGCGTGGTATATATACATGATATTCTTAAAATTTTCCCGAGGAATACCCTTTACATGCAGAATTCCAAATCGCTCGCGCCTCGTATATTATATATTTCATTCGATCATTCGATGCTGACTGACGGTGCTTTCCTTATAGTGTAATAGTGTCATTTTAGTTGGTGCAAATAACGAAGCCTTCATTTGAAGAAAAAATGTTTCGGTTTTAACACTCGAGTCCAAAAGGTCGGAAATCAGAGCTCCGCTGGCCCGAACTATTACCACCATGAGTAGAAACGCAAGTACCACCGAGAAAATCACGGACGTCTGTATCTGAATACATAACCAGGTACTAGTAAACTGGTTCTCAGCAAGCGTTTTCAAGCTGTTTAATGTTCAGCAAAGACCCTTGCAGCTGTCATGTATTTCTTGTCTATGTAAACAGTTGACAAGATTACATTTAACATTCATATAATGTTTCCCTCGTAAGTTTTTCTCAAAACGCACTGACTGTATCACTTCACTTACAGTGTGATTTGTCTTTATCTCTGCACAGACGAGTCCAATGACGCCGCTTACCATAATCTGGAAGAAACATCAATTTAATTTAAATAGTTGTATAATCAACACACACTACTAGGTCAAGATATATAGTATATTAACAACATGACAGCTCTGGATGATAATTATAACTTGGCAGTTTGAACCAACTGCCATTTTGAAACACCAACTATTCCGAATCATCCACTGTTGTATACACGATTCACTCGGAAAAAGATGCGCTGGATAAAGTGCACAATGATTGTAATTGTGTTATATCAAATTTGTTTACATAAACCTTTTGCATATGCTGGAACTTTTCTTGTTTCATCATATATAGTTATCTTGATATGGCTTCATGTGTAGAATTTTAAAGACGTAGTCATAAATTTTGCTTAATGTTAAGACAAAGAGAACACAGTGGTGAACATTGTTTTAGGTCCCGAAGTTCAGAAAAATAGCAATGTACCGTTTCACTCACTGTAATACAATCATTGATGGAAAATAGAAATGCTTACGAAGACGCCACATGGTATTGCTGCAGTGGTTACCATGGCAGGGCCTGTAATGTCAAGAACAATGCCAAGTATTCCCAAGGTCACGGTAAAACCGATAATACTGGATAATATGAAATACTGAGACATAAAATAGGTTTTTAAGAGTCGGTGTCTGACATTTCATCATGATATTTATTCAAAAACGTCAAAGCTTGTCAGTATTAAAGGCAGAACGTGATGTTTAGAGTTCAAAGTATTGCAACTTTACATCCAAAGCCGGCGTTTCAGCAAATTATTGAAAACCTGACTGGGCCATCAGATTAATCACAGAAGATGAAGGATGGTTTGAATTCCAAGTGTAAAGGGAAACCGAAAAACCGAGAAAGATTCGAAATGAAAGTCCTAGGTTTCAGGCCACTGTATGTCAATACACACTACACTGATAATGGATGAGTGTGTAATGACATACAAGTATCTTTTACTCAGCAAAGCCTTTATCACAGAGGGCAGAACCTTTAATTTTTAACAGTTTGCAACACTATTTATATTTCTTTTGAGCAACCAGTTGGAAACACCGAAATGTGAGTATTACTGTTCAAAAACTACTATGACTGAACACATGTATTTAAAGTGTATCAATTAGCCAACTCTTGTATAAGTATACACCGTCAGAGGTGTCTGTAGAAAGTGATAGATGAAAGTTAAGACCCCATTAGATATAACCTTTTGCATTTTTTCAATAATATGGTTTGATATGAAATGCAACTTATGAAAAAATGCTTTCCTTAGTGTGATCACTGATTTTGTTTTCAAACATTGAAGACAAACGATTTTTATACAATTAAAGGTACAAAGTCGGCCATTTTTCATGAATTTTGTTTGATGCGAGATACTACTTATATTGTTTGTCATGTTGAAAGATACTGAATAAATGGGTGACCATGCATATATTCGACCCCGATTTTAGACAAATTAAATGAAACCATGGCGTAAATGGATTAATGGTCATGACCATTAATTCATTTTTGCCATCGTTTAGTTTATCGTGTCTAAAATCGGGGTCGAATATATTCAATGTCACCCATTCATTATCTTTCAACATGTCAAACAATATAAGTAGTATCTCGCATCAAAGCAATTCATGAAAAATGGCCGACTTTGTCCCTTTAATAAATACTATTATAGAGGCCTAAAATATGAACCCTCAAATATACTGTATGCGTAAGCGTCTGACTTTAATCGACCAAATCCATCACAATGGTTGAAACAGTGACATTTGCAAACACATTGTGGCTGACGCCCGAGAACCCAAAACATCTCTCTTACCATTCGAAGGTATTTCGATTCTGAAGCTGTCAATCATAAATATGTTCCTTCCTATTTCACTCACTGTCGGCGCTTTGTTTATACTATTGATATAGATTATTCTTTCGCTCAGATGAAAATGGCATAAAGAATGACGTCACTATCGACACGCAAAGTCACCTTGACATTTAGTCAGAAAATGTCAGGGTTTAATTATGAAACTGATCCTATCTGTCCAAATGTTATTGTAATGCATGGTTGCAAATTAATAATAAATTATAAAATTTATTAATCAACCAGCGAGGGGACACTTATTTTATAGTAATTGATCAGTTAAATACCTGCAAGCTTATTCAAATTTAAGCAAGGGGATTTGGAAAAGACAACTTGGTGATCACTGTTTTGACGCTTGCCAAGTCTTTTCTCTCAAATGATGACTGTCCCGCTGTGTTCTGGAAAAGCGCAATGGTTTGTCCTGGTTCTCTTTTTACCGGTTTCGCTTGCTGAACTTGACATTGCAGAAGACTTCAAAGAAGGCGGATTTAACACATCTACTTTCAACTTTTCTGTGCAACCGCAAATTTTACAGGACGGTATTCCTATCCAACATTGGCGGTTCCATTGTCCAAATCCCAAGGTGCATCACGACGTGTCCTACGTATTCCTCTGCGCTGACAAGTGTCTGCAGCGTGGAGAGAAATGCCGATCCTTCAATTTCCAAGCGTACCACCAAGAATGTGAAATATGTCAAGACATGGCTTCAGACGAGGACACGGAGTTGGAATACCGGCCTGGATGGGAGTATGGAAGGAAAAGGCAATATGAACTGGTGAAGGCGAGTAAAGTATTCAAGTATAACATTGTTTCATAGTTATAGTAAAGTAAAGGCGACACTATTGCAGATATATTGTCAATAATGCATTCAAAGATATCCGCTTATTTTTATCATTTTGGGAAACTCTGAGGATTATCGAGATTTCTTCATTTTGTAAGCATACAACTCCTCACCATAATTACAAGCTTTCATATATCTTGATATTTCGTCACTCAGGACCAATTTTCCTTCTATGTTGGTTAATCTAAAAACAACTGAAATTTTGGGGAATTGAACTAAAGATCATAGTCCTTTTGGTCCACATCCCTCAAAACTTGTTAGCATATTTTCCGCTGTTATTTTGATTATCAAGGAAGATTCAACTTCGATATTGCTTTATGGATGAATGGCACAGGAATTGTACTCAAACTGCGAAAAAAGCGAGGAAAAGTTGTGTTTTCGGAAATATCTTCTCTAGATATGTCAAAATTGATGATGACGAATTGTACGATGCTGCCGACAGGCCGGTGTATATTGTCTTCACTCTGTTTGCATATTTTTTCAAACTTTGCTTGGTTACAATGTACATTTCTCCACAACGACTGCAACTGTCATGAACACTAATAAATTGTACACAACTGCTTGGTTTTCTTTTGACAAATTATTTTTGACTATTTTTGTGATGGCTGAAGCTAAGGGATATTTCCGTCAACTTAATTTTATTCAAGGCTAACAGCAAAAATAGATTTTTAAAAGAACGTGATCAACAGAGTCTAAACAGAATGACATTCTTTGCAAAACTACAAGTACGAATATTTGTTTTTAACTTTTCCGTGGGGTCATTTGAGTAAATCGAGGGTTTGCATTGATGGTAGAAGTTTTGGCATTGACCATCTCAGGTAGACAAATTGCTAAACGATCTTAAACATCAGAGGTAACCCTAGGACTGAGATTTTACGATGGAGAGTAAATTACGTAATCGGAGAGAGAGAGAGAGAGAGAGAGAGAGAGAGAGAGAGAGAGAGAGAGAGGGGAGGGCGTGTGTGGAGAGGAAGAGAGAGATCACTGATATATACAATTTTTGTCGAACAGGCTTCTCCAAGTCCCTGTGCAAGAAAACCGTGTTTAAACGAAGGATTCTGCTATGAAGATTTGTCTGACGGAACGTTTGTATGCAGCTGCAGGGTTGGAAATCGTTTCATAGGACAGTTATGCAATACGCAAGGTTTGTAAATAGGCAAATATATAAGAGTGTATTTACTAATCCCGAGGTACACAAACTACATAAAATTAAAGTATTTACTTCTTCAGAAGAAGAAGAAGAAAGAAGCTCTAAATTTAGAGCGAAACGTTGTGTTTGAGGTATAATAAATACGTTTGGAACCTAACACCAGGTGTGGTAGTGTGTTTCAACCCAAGTTTCTTATATATATATCCTATATATATATATATATATATATATATATATATATATATATATATATATATATATATATATATATATATATATATATATATATATATATTTAGGGGTTATTACACGAAGTTTGGGCGATACCGGGTCGTATTCGAGTTATGTGTCCGTATTTTGACGAGTTGCGCAGCAACATGCATGCTTTGCGATTACTATATGTGTGTCTGTACTGTGTCTGTGTGTCGTCTGCTCCATGCACACTGTTGCTCGGTCGCGCGCAGGATTGTAACATCTAAGTCAGTTGCTGTGACCAACTCTTTTGGGTTGAAAACGGTAGCCGACTGGTTTTGTGTGAGGCCTAGCAGCTAGGCGATGTTGCCGTAAGTGTGTGGGGGTTCGAATCCCGTTTGGGTTATAGTAAAAATTATATTTGGTTATGACTGTTTTCCTACGGACGTTCCGAAATTAGCGACGAAATCAACTGAAATCGACCTTGCTCGCTCATCGCTGTACTGATAAAAAGTTGGTTGCTAAGGAGTGATGACAACCGTATCACTTCTTGATATTATTCCGCTGTTGGGCCATTCCACTTCAAAGGAGGGTTTACGGCACAATTTTAAAGCGAACAATTTAAATATAAAGATGTCGACACAGGTTTTCACACTTTGAAGAAGATTTATTTTTACTTGAAATTGCGGTGGATGTAAAAATAGGCTTGAGTGTGTAAAATGAGTGTGTTTTCGTGTTTTGAAACATACACTCATCCCTTCGCGAAAGTTATGAGGCCGGCCAAAATTGGGCCGAAATACTCGCGCCGCGCCAACGTTCGATTTCAAACTCGATCATGTCGATCAAGCAGCTGAGAGCATAAAGCAAGCAGCTCTGCGACATCATCTATGAATGCACAGTGGATATAATAGCCGTACCAGTCAGTTTATCTCCAAGGATTATACATGTCCTCAGTCGTCAAATATGCCGAATTTACCATCTTAGAAAGGAATTTGTAGGCGGATTAGGGAAAACGTGAAGTGAGTACACTGTAAGCCGTAGCGTCGTAACTCGTACGTGATTTTGTTGCTGTACGAATAAAACATTTCAAAGGTATTTACATCGTCTGCTCGTATACTTTCGTCACTGGCTTGCCTAAATAGAACTAAATTTCTTTCACAACAACCTAAACAAAAGTTTTACTTTCCCTAGTATCTTACATTGTCTCCGAAACCCGCACCGGTGGGACCGGACACCATCATGACCTGTGAATCTCACTGACAGGTACAAATCGGAAATATAACATGTGCACATCGTCTGTCGTGAGTATTTTCAGTGCGGTTGCATTTTTGAGGCTCATTTATTGCTGTAAACGATATAATTCACCACTCAGATACTTAAACTCGTCAACAGGAAACTTTTCGTATAGCGGTTCTGTCAATCGAGATCGTAATCTTCGGCAGCGCAAAGTAGACGACATGAAAACACCACCGTATGGGATTGGCCGTGAACGATGACAGGTATCGGGTCGGCAAAACATAGACATTTTCAATGCGTTCGTTTGTATGTTTTTGGTACAACTACTTGTACCTAAGTGCGATGCCCATGAACTGACTGCAAAGAACAAAATTTTGACCATAAATCACATTCACAATGACGTTTGGAAGTGTCACAAGTCTACGTCTAAGTTTTTTGCTCACGTGTGTGCATATGTCGCAGCGATGTCTGTCTGTCTGTCTGTCTGTCTGTCCGTGTGTCTGTATGTCTGTCTGTCTGTCTGTTGGTCCAATATCTCAAAAACGGCTTATCAGATCAGAATCAAATCTGGTATATAGATTAAATTAGCAAATGGCAAGAACTGATTAGTTTTTGGTGGGTGTGGCTTGCATACTTTTTGCTCATTTGCATAATTAATGATTCTAGAAAAAACGGATATTCATTAAAAACGACTACACACATTTGATGATTTGCTACAAATGTTGATCACACCAAGATATATCAGTAGTGGGAACCATTAAGGGGTGACATGAAAGAGAGTTGCTAATTTACATATTTAATGAATTTTCCTAATTAGGGATATATGTCTGATTTGACTCGATCAAAATCGACCAAACTTGGCATGTATATTAAAGATACTATGATTTAACATTATCGAAAGTCATTAAGCGTTTTACCTGCAGCCAATTCCTAATTTACATATTTAATGAACTTTGCTAATTAGAGATATATATTTAAATTGACTGGACCAAAGTTCATGAAACTTGCTAAATGTAATGAAGCTACTATGATACAACATTTTTGAAAGTCATTAAACATTTTTACTTCAGCAAATTCCCAATTTGCATATTTAATAAACTTGCCAAATTAGGGATTTATATCTGAATTAACTTGATTGTAGTTGTTGAAACGTGCTATATACATCAAAGATACTGTGATATAATATTATTGAAAATCAAAAAACATTTTTACTTCAGCCAATTCCTAATTTGCATATTAAATGAATTTTCATAATTAGGGATATTTATCTGAATTGACTTGATCAAAATTGATGACACTTGCTATGTACATTAAAGACACTATAATACAATATTATTGAAAGTCATTAAGCATTTTCTCTTCAGCCAATTCCTAATTTGCATATTAAATGAACTTTCCTAATTAGAGATATATATCTGAATCAACTTGACCAAAGTTGACAAAACTTGCTACATATATTGCAGATACAATGATACAAAATTGTTGAAAACCATTAAGCATTTTTACATAAGCCGATTCCTAATTTACATATTTAATGACCTTTGCTTATTACGGATATATACTGGATTTACTTGATCAAAGTTGGCAAAACATGCTATGTACATTGATGATTATACCAGGTTAAAACAATATCAAAAGTCATTTCACATTTTCATGTCAACTAATTTATAATTTGCATGTCTAATGAGCTTTCACAGCTCGGCATATATGGCTTGAAGGACTTGGCCAACGGTAAATACACTTGCTATATAAAGTGGTGATACAATGACAGCAGTAAAAGAACTTTGATATTTTTATTTCAGCTAATTACATATTTGTTTACTTCATGACCTAATCGGCGGTGATTGTTGTTCATTACGTTGATCATAATATTTTCAATGAAGTTGCACACATGTGGCAAAGGTTAAAATTTACACATAACTGCGACATATAAAGAAACACGTGAGCATTTTCAGTTCATATCTGGTACATGTATGTGAACGTCCCAGCGAAGGTCAAGCGTACGCGTAGCTGTAAGTAGTTCGGTTACAGTGAAAATATAATTCTTATTTTCACTAGTCAAAATAAGGGTTCATATTAGTACCGTCTAAACAATAGGAGAATGGCAATACAGGCATAGCATGTATGATAAATATACATAGCCTATGAAGTTCGGAAATCTTCACGGTGTAAAAGTGCTCAATACCTGTATGGCAGAGCGATTTAAGGTAAAAATTGAAAGGACTTAGGCGTTCTCAGAGTTTCATGCTACATGTGCTCTCTGTAGCACATGTAGCGTGAAACTCTAAGTAACGCCTAAGTCCTGTGTTCTACTTGTTATCAATTTTTACCTTATATATATATATATATATATATATATATATATATATATATATATATATATATATATATATATATATATATATATATACTTGCAGCAGAGATAGATACAAATATACATATATAGATACACGTACATTGATGCAGCTAGATACATGCATACATACATACATACATACATACATACATACATACATACATACATACATACATACATACATACATACATACATACATACATACATACATACATACATACATACATACATACAGACAGACAGACAGACATACATACATACATACATACATACATACATACATACATACATACATACATACATACATACATACATACATACATACATACATACATACATACATACATACATACATACATACATACATACATACATACATACATACATACATACATACATACAGACAGACAGACAGACAGACAGACAGACAATTTTTTGCTGAATAGTAATATGTGTATATTCATCAACTTATAAAACAATCTTCTTCATTATATTGTTCTTTTCAGTGAGAGACGGTGGTTGGGGAGGGTGGAGTCCATGGTCTTATTGCAGCGCATCTTGTAACGCTGGCTATCGAAGCCGGACACGGCAATGTGACAACCCTGTCCCTGGGGATGGAGGAGAACCGTGTCCGGGACATTTCATTGATTACGACAAGTGCAATATGCAAATCTGTCCTGGTTAGTGAGTTAACAGCTATGTGTGCTATTTTACTTATCCTGTTTCTCGTTCTTTTTCTGTTTTTATGAGTTATCAGTACTCTCCTGGAAGCGAGAGTATGGGTACTCCATTAGATAAGTGTACAGACTGAGATACGTGCCGTCCGAACGGGTCAACGTCTTACGAAAAAGCCTGAACATGGTCAACTTCACATCAGTAACACCCAAAAACATGGTACGATAATAAAGAATATGTCATCATGAGTAAGGAAAAACATCTCTAACAATGAATCAATTTTTCAATATTCAAAGGTAGATGCTTTCAACATGGGCGGCACATCGGCGTACGACACTTTTGAGAGTACCCCACTCCTGGTGATTCTCTCTCTCTCTCTCTCTCTCTCTCTCTCTCTCTCTCTCTCTCTCTCTCTCTCTCTCTCTCTCTCTCTCTCTCTCTCTCTCTCTCTCGTTTGAATATGCATCACACATAAAACAATGACATGTGATATGGTAGTCAGGGGAAATAAAAGATATTTCACCATATTTCTGACATTTTGGTTCTATAACTATCCAGTCTGGTCCATGTGGAGTTCTGAGCTATGTCATCCACTTCCGGGGTCCAGATTCCTTGGCAGTCGCACAAGAACTCGACAATGCCTGTTCGGTGGAACTGCCAACATAGACAAAGGTTGCATTGGCAATGAGAGTGAAACGGTGGCTTGCCTTGTCCGAAGTGTCAGTAAGTGGAACGAATTCGCAAGTTTTAATAGTGGTAAAACGTTTGCCAATCACCATGGATTGCAAGGATAATATAGAGTTTCAGTGGACCTCTAGCATCCAACCAAACATTTAAAAAAAATCAAGTATCCTCATTCTATTGCTTGTACAAATAACAGCTTTATGTAAGGACATGTATGCGTGTTCTTGGTTTACTGCAGATCACTTGACAAAGATCATTTAAAGGGTAAAAATCGCTCTTTTCTGACCTTTTTGTGATATCAAGAAAACTTTGGATACTTGCACAAAATCACTCGGTGTACAAAATGACGACGGTATATAACTGCAACAATGTCAAAAATTACCCCTTTGTTGAATGCAAACAGATAAGTTCGTTTGTAACCTCTAGTTGAGATGGGTTTTCCTATTCCGACTGCCTTTCCTATGACAAATAAACATCGCCATAATGCCAAGGAAAGCTGCTATCCTAATCTATGGCAAAGGCACCGCAAATTAAGATTAAAAACTACAAAGGTTGTATGAGGTGCAAATGTGCATAACGGTATTTTCAGCCGTGCATGGTGCTTTATCTCTACTAGGTTCTCTAATGCCCTTGGAGAAATTTCAATGCAATTCAGGTTAATTGGTATTGTCATTCAACCGTGACGTTCACGCCTCTTTCACCAGGTTATGTTCGCCTTACCGAATCTCAAAGACAAGGTAAAGGTCGTGTCGAGTTATACAGTGAAGGACGGGGAAGTTGGGACGCGGTGTGCAACGATCACGTGGATGATGATGTCATCTGTAGAGAGCTGGGATTCCAAGGACCCACACAGACTGACGGTTAGATTTTCATATTTATGCTAATTTGTGTTTTACGATGGAGTTGCAAGTTGCCAACACAATTTTTTCGAAGGAATATTTCTCATCTTAGGTGACAAAGAAACCCCCTCATACATTATTTTTTCCAAAAAAGCAGATAATCTAAAGTTTAGTATGGTAGCAATAGTTTACTCGAAGGATGAAGTGGGTGTATATTTGGGGGACAAAACCTCAGTTTTGGTATAAATGATATAAATTAATGCAAGTCAAAAACTTGACACTATTTTCTGAATAGTAATATTTCACTTGAAAGAAGAGTATTTGTAGAAAAAAAAAAGACTATTTTATTTTGCATGACCTATCCTCATTCTAAAATGGCATGGGTTGAAAGACTGACACTCAAAAAAGCGATTAAAAACATGATTAGCAAAATTAAAATGCCTCTTATTCAAAATGTAAAAACTTTATAGCCAAACAAAATGGTCGTTTTGTTTTACAACATTTAAAGCAAATAATGTGAAAATTTCAGAAAATTTGACCCAGCCAGAGTGGAGTTAAGTTCTTTGGAAATCTTAAAATTGAGACAAAAGAGAAGCCAGGAAATCGAGTGATTTGCATACATTTGCATAAATCAACACTTCTTTATCAAGCAACTTACGACTGTTTGACAGGCTTGAAGGTGAACCCAACCAATACTTGGGTTAACAAAAATTGAACGAATATTTGCAATAACGTGATTTTTGAGCAAATTACTCTGTGTTGGGTGCAGCACCCCCTTAAGAAGAGAAAATGACTTCTTATCAAGTTGTTAAATAGTCATCCATCATTATCCTAAGAATGATGGTACATTTCAATTTTCAACACGACATAGAATGAAATGCTCCAAATACGATTACTATTACAGAAATGTTCTCGGAATTTATCAAACCTAATTATCACTAGACTCAGGCATTGCATGTGTACGCCCAAATGTTTTTTGTCATATCACCGGAAAGCTGAACTCTTGACTTTTTGGGGTAATAACGCAACAGCGATAACTATTTCAGCATATCTGCATGAGTGACACAGACTTCAAAACTAACGAGCGATAAGAAGTTTTGAAGATTTTATGTTAAGGTAGTATGCGCCTCGAAAGCGAAAGACAAACTTTTGCTCAATCTTTTCTCAAAGACTCTTTCAACAATTGTTTTTCAAAAGTAGGAATAAAAATCGGGGGTCACCGTGCAAATTTTGGTACCAGAGAAACAAATAACCACAGATTTACCGATATTTAAAATTCAAAATGGCCGCCATCCTTGTATTAACTCTATAGAGAAAAATACAATTTTCGATTTTCGAAAGACTAAGACGGTGAAAAGTTTTCTTACACCAAGAGCTTTAAAACGAACCCTAACAAATGGTAGATCAGAAAAGCATTGTAAAAGGTTTGAGAGTCTGAATATATGTCCCTGAGGCGCGTTCTACCCTAATATCGCTCTGTTATTTGTATTAACCCAGTATAGATCACTGACACATCTGTTGAACAAAAAGACACTAAATAGACAATTAATCATCGAACATCTCAGTTTTAGTGCGACGGAGTTTTAAAATTCCAAATAATTTAAATTAGGTGATTTTCTTTTCATGTATGGAAAGTAACATGACCAAACTAACAACCATTTCCTGTTGTAAGATTCCAAATATCATGTTAATTGATTGTTTTTTTGCGTTATAGTTAACTAAACTGTAATTTTATATGTATTTTTATTTTTGTACTGTCAGTAAAATATATTTCTTGTTCCAAACACACGGTCGCGATGCCCATTGCTCAACGTATCGACACACCTTGTGTGTGTAGCCTAACTTTCAGTGTTACTGTTGATAACTGAACAATTAGTAATTGCAACGTTAATGTTATACATTAATTTTTAATATTGAACATACTTTCGAAAGAAGGTACAGTTTTTTTTTCTTTCTGGTATGACATCAATAATGACAGCTATCTACTACCTATTGCTACTTTGGTAGTTTTTCCGGCTACACTAAATTTGCCACTTTTGGTCAACCTTGACGGGTGTGGCATGCCAGCAGGGTACGTCTACCCATTCTGGACACGTGATACGGCCAACATCACTGAGCATTAGTTCCATACAACCTTAGTATTATTGTCCCTTTTCATTACCTTGAATGACACGGATTATTGAACCTGTTTTGATGTCATATTTGACCTGTTTCAATGTCACATTGCAAAGATGGACACAAAATTGAGTACATCGTCCCAGTTACTGATGGGATAGATAAATAATTAATGCACGATTTCACGCTTGATTTGCATGGTTTTGTTTGAAAAAATATTCTTGTTACCAAGGAGACCCCACCAGCCTTCGAAGGAAATGCACGTGCAAAACAACCTGAAGTGTAAATTATATCAGTGAACTATGAGTCATTGTCATTTTCTTAGGCTGAGTTCACAAACACCTCTTGAAGGGAGTAGGAGATTGGAATGGACTTGAAAAAAATGAGCGCGCAAATTAGGAGGACTTGCAAGTTCAGTGCGACCGAAAGAGGGGATTTGAAAAAAGAAAACGACGCTGCAGAAAAAATATCATAATGGACCAATATTTGGCAAAAAGTATCCCTAAAATGACAGTCCAATGTACCGTTCTCTATTGCGCGCTCATTGTACTCCTTCCACCTCACGCCTGAGGTGTTTTCAGGCTGTCTAATTAGCAAATGCTGTACACTGAATATCAACCCTTCCTCAGTTACCATTGTGATTGCTTTGTTAACACGACTGGAACTAATTTGGGATAATTGGATGGTGAAGTAAGGTCGTTTTAACCTGCAAATGTAAGCTCATCTGCTTTTCTTTTTAAGTTACACACTTGTTATGAGTAATTTGTAATATTGCAACATTCAGATTTATTGCACCAAACACTTTTGAGAAATTTGAAAAATATGAAGATCCAATTATCCCCAATTAGTTCCAATCGTGTTTGTTATGTACTGTCGACGCAAGCCAACCATAGAACATGTACAGACAAAAAGTAGTTTAGAAGACGCAATATTTTATAACCTATTTACATAAATGGTCCCTTCTTTTATATTTTATATGATCAGACTGATTAATTATTCCTAAAACCAAAGACGCTTATTTATGTCAAAATTGATTTTACAGCCTGTGGGCATGACCCATCGATTATTATGACGGACAATGCCGTTTTAAGTTGTGTGGTGGGCGGAGCATCAACGAGATATCCTCTGTACAGCGACCTCTACGACCAACATGGCTGCACACCTGAACAAAGTGCCGCTGTGAACTGTATGGTTGGTAAGATTGTTTACTTCGCTTCATGATGAGATCATTTCACTATTGTATGAGTTTCAGAATCACGCATTGCATAAATAAGTCAGTAATTTCTAAATTGATACCACACCCTAACACCTAGGTAGTTTTCAACATTAGACAGGTCATAAACAAAAATGTCAGGCCTACCATTTACAGTTTTTAAACAAATCTTCGACCTTGATCAGGTGACAGGAAAATGTTCACATAATTTTACACTAGGTTGTAGAAAATTTATATTTTCTGAAGTACCATGTACAAAGGGGAGTTCAACAAAGTTATAAGGAAACGAAAGACAGACCTTTTCCTCAGAATGCCCAGATATTTGGACTCTCAAACTTTTACAATATTGCTTTGGTCTACAAGTTGTGATGGTCTTATTTTGATGCTTATAGAATAAATACAGTAATTTCATCTGCTTATTTTCGAGACAATATTTCCTCACAGAGTTTACGAAGGGTTGGCGGCCATTTGGAATTTCGTGTCGGTAAATATAGGGTTGTATCTTTCTCAAGTACCAAACTTTGAAGGGCTTATGTGCAGCGTCTAGGAAGCTGTTATCCAATTGGTGGGCTGAATCTTACTGTTATAATTTAATAATTCAAAAGGACTCCCTAAGTTGCTCTGAATAGTGACAATCGACCAATCAGATATAATCTTCAGAGCACGCTGCATATCGGCAGACTTTGAATGGTGAACCCAAATATTTTATTATTTTATTTTGAAAGGGGGTGAATTAGAGTTTCCTTGAGGAAGGTCCGGGCAAAAGTTTTTAATTCTTTCGTTTTCGAAGGCCTATTAACTTAATACAAAGTAAGGTAATCTAAAATATGAATTTTAATTATAATGGCATTGTTTATTTGTTCTTTTAATAAAGATGGCGGATGGGGAAAGTGGTCGCCATGGAGCAGTTGTCAGGACCCTTGTACTTGGGACGTACGCATGCGCTCCAGGAAGTGCGACGCACCTACTCCCGCTGATGGAGGCAGGCAGTGCATTGGCCATGCAACGGAAACAAAGCCATGCAAAATATGGCCAGGAGTGTGCAGTAAGTCTTCACATCTCTTTTGAAAGGGGGTCGGCAAAATGCGCGGCGGCTCAGAAGGTCAACTTAAGGAGTCTAAAACTATAGCTATTATATGGCTGATTGGCTGTTTTGAAAATGTTAAAATGATCAAACACTGCCATTTATATTCAGTCAACTAGTACGCGACAAGCTTACGAAACGCTACTTGCCCGAAAGTGGTGTTTGTCGCATTATATCTCCAAAAATTAAACATCATTAACGATTTCAACTTGATATTTTCACTGTATAATCAAAAGTATGAATTTATTTCAAGCGCTAAAAGGTAAATCGTGGTTTGCTTGGTTGAAGACGATTAGTTGTTATTGTTATTGTTATTCCCATTTTTTTCTCGGACCTGGTTAATTATTTATTTACTTTCAACGATACCGATTATTTAGCCTGCAATGATGTCATATTGAAATGAGTTTGAAAGCTACCGAACGTAGACTTAAAGTATAATATACTCTAAATTAAAGAATTCACGTAAGCGTTCGAAAACTTGTTCTATCAATGTTTCTTTTCATCTGCAAGACTGCACTGACCTTGGTTTTATCGAGGACGGCACTGTTACCGGAAATCCGTTACATAAAGGATATCGGACTTTCAAGTGCGACTCTGATGAAAGAGCTGGGTTATATCGGACCATGTTCGGAGAGGCGTCGAGTCAGTGTATAACCGGATATTGGTCACATCCAGTCCCCGAGTGCAAAGGTTGGTCTGTATTTCTATCTGTCTCTGCGTATCTCAAACGACTGTTTCAACCAAGGCTCTGGGTCATTTAGGTGGATGCATCGTGTACACAAACACAGATGAACTGTTACAGATTAAGAGGACCTAAAGCATTTTTAGAACTTAGTAAAACTTATTTGAAGCGTTCTGGCATCACTGTTTAGTTACCGCGCATTCACCTTGGAAATGGAATAGCAAAACACCATTGTTATCATGGATAATACCCAGTGGCGTTTCTATTTACACCCGTCCCTGTAAACATGAGTTTCTGGAGTTTTCCGGTATCACTTTACGACAAATAATGAATCATGTATAAAAAGATCCACTTGTTCTGTTATTTCGCAAGTATTCCGAAGACAAAGCGCCCTCAACGTTTTTCACCCGTATAAAAGTCGCGGATTCATTGTAAAGAAAACGAAAATCGCCAAAATCATAGCATTATGTAAATCTGACTTTTTTCAGTATGTACACTCTGTTAACAAACTCCTGCATTGGCCTGACGCAAAGTATGGTTCTGACAATGTTCATGTTATTTTAAAGCATCCTGTCTATTACCATCCGTTTGGGATTTATCGAATGGCACTCTGGTGGTGGGGCAGTATCTTACCCGACATAATGAAACAGTAGAAGTGCAATGCAGCTTCCCATTTCAAGACCCTGATTATTCATCACTGTTATGTGACGATGGAGAATGGCACCCAACACCAAATCCGAAATGTTCAGGTAGGCTTTCACCGCTAGCCATGTATTTTAATACAGTAAGACTGTCGCCGACATTCTTAAGGACGACCATGTTTGATATGGAAAATATAAGCATATCAACATCGCGAGGACATCTTGTCACTAGCTCATTCAATATTAAAAGTACCACTTCGACTAAATTGCTAGAATAGCTTTCCAACTCGCCAACGTATTCATCCAGCTAAATCTCGTTGAACTTGACATTTGAGCTGAAACCGACGTTTCACTTCCCACCAAAGAACAAAGCTTGGTGATTGCAACTTAAGAACAGTAAAGAACCGTTGAGTTGGCATAAGGTACGGTCAGCCTGGCTATCAATAACCATGTGTACTAGACTGAAAATACAATAGCTGTAGAACTCATTAGGAATACTGTTACAGCAAAAGTGTACCATAAAATCTAACATTTGACTCAAGATTGGACTTAATAGCATTTGATTACGGTATACATCATTTTGTCTTTCAAGGATCTTCTGCTTGTCGCGATATCTTTGACATCGGGCCAGTTACAATCTGTGTCAGCGCATCTAGGTACGAATGGCAGGATGCGCAACGTTTCTGCGCAGCGTTCAGTGGTTCACTGATCAAGTATGGTAGTGAGGCTAAGCATGCAGTTGTCACGGCAACAGTCACGGCAAGAGATAATCGCTACCCATACTGGATTGGCCTTAGCGACACCAAGGTACGTGTAGTTCAGACCAGTTTCTGGTAAAGAGAAAAAGTTGCACATTGTATTGGTGATATGCAAATTAACTTGACTCTCACCAAGCCGTTTCGCAGTGCCAATTTTTCAGAAGATGTCACAGTTCAGTAAAAGGATTACTTTAGAATTATACGGCAATGGATCCGAAGCCATTGCTGATGTGAAAGTAAAATGGATAATCCTAGACAATTATTATTTATGTGCATTTTTTTACTGTCAAGAATGAGGTCATGAAAAATAAAATGATGGTAATTCTTTGTGTCTGTAATATCTTTAAGTTTCCATGACAACAGTCATGAAAAACTGAAAATAATACGATGTCATCATTCAATATAAAATGAGCAAATTATCTTTGATAGAAAAGACAATACTATCATATATTGCCATTTATCACTGGGTTCCCTTCACAAAGGATACTTTTTTCTTAATTCAATAACTTTAACTTCAATAAAACTTGCAGTATGCTGGTCAGATAAATTATAGTAGAAATTATGAGCATTTTTATTTTCAACTATAAAACTGATTGATGTCTTCACTCAGCACACAGTTTCATCACCAACTTAACCTTATAAAATCTTGTGCTTTGTCTTTAATTTGTTTTGTTTCTTCCTAAAGCAAAAGCGTTCGTTCCGATGGATTGACGGAGACAAAAAGGGTTACAAGAAATGGGTACCAGGCCATCCAAGAGGTTCCGGCTGCGTTCATATGTTAAAGAGTGGCGGGAAGTTTGAAGTCAGAAAATGTAACGAGAAGAAATACTCTCTCTGTGAAATATAGTGGAAAATATCACCGCGATATGCGCCCTTAACAGGAGATGTATGACTTAGGTTGACATGGATGATTCCACATGGGATCAGAGAATGCCTATAACAAAGACCTATCTATAATCGACTAATCAATTTGAAATGCGAGCTTAATGAAATTCCATAATTCAGATGCTGTGGAAATAATGATGTGGCAATTACATATTTATGACTACATCACTGACTTCGTGGTGAGAAGCTTTACTTTATAATGACACTCAATATTTTTGTCCAACTGTGAGACTTATCGGGGAAAGTAATGTAGTTGATACACAGTCCTTCCTCACGCCGTGCTTGATCCACAGTCCCTCCACTCACTGTGCTTGATACACAGTCCCTCCACTCACTGTGCTTGATACACAGTCCCTCCACTCACTGTGCTTGATACACAGTCCCTCCACTCACTGTGCTTGATACACAGTCCTCTCCACTCACTGTGCTTGATACACAGTCCCTCCACTCACTGTGCTTGATACACAGCCTCTCCACTCACTGTGCTTGATCCACAGTCCCTCCACTCACTGTTCTTGATACACAGTCCCTCCACTCACTGTGCTTGATCCACAGTCCCTCCACTCACTGTGCTTGATACACAGTCCCTCCACTCACTGTGCTTGATCCACAGTCCCTCCACTCACTCTGCTTGATACACAGTCCCTCCACTCACTCTGCTTGATACACAGTCCCTCCACTCACCGTGCTTGATCCTCAGTCCCTCCACTCACCGTGCTTGGTCCCCAGTCCCTCCACTCACTGTGCTTGATACACAGTCCCTCCACTCACTGTGCTTGATACACAGTCCCTCCACTCACTGTGCTTGATACACAGTCCCTCCACTCACTGTGCTTGATACACAGTCTCTCCACTCACTGTGCTTGATACACAGTCCCTCCACTCACTGTGCTTGATACACAGTCTCTCCCCTCACTGTGCTTGATCCACAGTCCCTCCACTCACTGTGCTTGATCCACAGTCCCTCCACTCACTGTGCTTGATCCACAGTCCCTCCACTCACTGTGCTTGATACACAGTCCCTCCACTCACTGTGCTTGATACACAGTCCCTCCACTCACTCTGCTTGATACACAGTCCCTCCACTCACTCTGCTTGATACACAGTCCCTCCACTCACTCGTGCTTGATACACAGTCCCTCCACTCACCTGTGCTTGATACACAGTCCCTCCACTCACTGTGCTTGATACACAGTCCCTCCACTCACTGTGCTTGATACACAGTCCCTCCACTCACCTGTGCTTGATACACAGTCCCTCCACTCACTCTGCTTGATACACAGTCCCTCCACTCACTCTGCTTGATACACAGTCCCTCCACTCACTCTGCTTGATACACAGTCCCCTCACTCACTCCCCGTGCTTGATACACAGTCCCTCCACTCACTGTGCTTGATACACAGTCCCTCCACTCACTGTGCTTGATACACAGTCCCTCCACTCACTGTGCTTGATACACAGTCCCTCCACTCACTGTGCTTGATACACAGTCCCTCCACTCACTGTGCTTGATACACAGTCCCTCCACTCACTGTGCTTGATACACAGTCCCTCCACTCACTGTGCTTGATACACAGTCCCTCCACTCACTGTGCTTGATACACAGTCCCTCCACTCACTGTGCTTGATACACTCCCTCCACTCACTGTGCTTGATACACAGTCCCTCCACTCACTGTGCTTGATACACAGTCCCTCCACTCACTGTGCTTGATACACAGTCCCTCCACTCACTGTGCTTGATACACAGTCCCTCCACTCACTGTGCTTGATACACAGTCCCTCCACTCACTGTGCTTGATACACAGTCCCTCCACTCACTGTGCTTGATCCACAGTCCCTCCACTCACTGTACTTGATACACAGTCCCTCCACTCACTGTGCTTGATACACAGTCCCTCCACTCACTCTGCTTGATACACAGTCCCTCCACTCACTGTGCTTGATACACAGTCCCTCCACTCACTGTGCTTGATCCACAGTCCCTCCACTCACTGTACTTGATACACAATCAATTTATCATGGAGACACATTAATCCATGGTAGTTTTATCATGCGTTTCAAGAGTTAAGGCTAGGTCAACTAAAGATGGACTAGTATCAGTAACTGAGTTTAATTATCATTTTCAAGCATCTTATTCACTGTAGTATTGCAGTGCGTATGTGTGTTAAGTAATACAGGTCTTAGACCGTTTAAAATATTAGTTTTCTCTTTGGGTTTCTCAAGTAAGTTCCAAGAACAAGCATACACGCTCAGACTGATCTCAAAAGCTAACCATGCCTTATTTACATATTGCAATGCGACAAAAAGGTCATAATTACCTTATTCCCTCGGCGAACTTGGAACAGCTAACAAGTCACATGGACGAAGAGGATCCAATATGATACCATAACGCCACGTGACCCTTAAAATGTATATGGTTATATTTTGTTCAATTTTACAAGATGATAGTTCTCTTTTTTCATTAAAGGTATACTGTCACCTGTTCCAATTTTGCCACAGTTACTATGGAAAGGGAAGATCTAACCAATCACAGATTTTAAGCGGGTGGCCGCTTTTTTAAAAAGCGCCCTCACATGGATATTTTGAATACCAAGGAACGCCCCTTTGATCATATATTGGCATATTTAGATTACAGGTGACTGTGTACCTTTAAAGACATTTGTGTCATTGCACAAGTGAAGGTCAAAAACAAACTCATTGTAAATTCATGAACACGTGATCCTTAGTCTAGACACATGTACGGAACAAATGAAAAAGATGACTGTCGATATATACAAGCTATCCGAATATTATGGCTTGTTTGTTGAAGAAAAAATGTTGTTTTATCTTTCTCCATATCGCAACTGATAAGTTGGTCCTGCAACTAGATAAATCAGGACCTAAGCAATTTTTTTCGAGAATTAATAAAAACAGACTTATAAATGCCTTCTCAGTGAGCACGTATCATCAGCAGATGTGAAGAATATGGTTAAATACACAGGAAGCGCGCAGATGGAGAACAAATGCATGAAATACAAATTTCACTCCATCCAATCTGATTAATTTATGTCAGTGCAATAAGTATAGGAAATACCACGAGTTGAATGGATTGATTTACAATAGAACCTACATTTTTGGTGTGAAGCTCGAGTTTGAAAGACGATCACTCGGTTGAAAAAAAATTCAAAATGTATGACCATAAACATGTTAATGTTATGTAAAAGTGCGATTCTCATGAAATTATTTTTGAGTTTTCTCTACAACAGTAAATGTGATGTATAACTTATTCATAGCAGATGAGAAAGCCGCCACATTTTTATTCTTATTTAAATTAGAAAACCTACACTTTTAATAAACGAATGACTTATATTCATAAAAGTGTTAAGTTTACTATTTTACATATGAAAAACAGTTTAAAGGTTTACTAATTTGCATGGGAACAAACGGGCCATTGTGGGTTTTACGGGATAAATGCACGGTAAGAAAAAATGGTTACGTGGCCAAGAATGGTATAAATAAAATATTAGATCATGCAAACGATTGAACAATGTCGATAAAGAGCACAAAACAGTTAATTTAGTCAATGCTAAGGAAATGTCAGGTCTATTTAATCTAAAAGAGAAAGGGCAATTAAATCGATTCAGTTTGTTACATTGTTATGTCTGGAGTGAAGGGATAAGGGACGGACCATTAGATCTTGGGAGGAGGGTGGTCAAAAACAGAAGGAAAAAAATTCAGAGCAGAAAGTTAGGGGAAAAAAATCTTCAAACTAGTTTGCAAAATAAAAATTAAATAAATATGACGACAAATGCGTAAAAAAATCTGCAAAAGTCTTTAAAATCTTGAATTTTTTGTAGATTTTACCGACAGGAAGCAACTTTCTGTATTTTTAGTACATCCTCCAGGCACATTTTTAATTTTAATTTATACATTAAGAGTGACTGTATCCCTTATACTGGAAGTTGTGATTATCTTATCTTTTCAGGACTTTTGTATTCTGATCACTTGAAAATTATGAAACTATGGTATGGTTGTCAAGACAGAAAGTTATATATTGCCTTTTAAGATCAAGGTAAACAGATGCAGGCCACATCAGGTTCATTTTTTACACCATGTATTGCAATGATGAATGCAAGAATGGGTGAACAAGTAAAAACACATCAATAATGATAAAACAACATATCAAGTCATTATGTATTATTTTGCTTCTAAAAATGCATTTTCAATTCTTTTTTTCTCAAAAAACAGGCTCAAAAAACAACAGCAACACTTTTTTAACATTCAACAATACACTACGTAGAATGCCATCTATCCAACAAATCCCAACACAAAAACACACAAAAGGGTTGAACTTTGAGTTCAGCTAATCTCAATTGGAAAAAAATAGAAATTTACAATAGTAAAAAAAAATTTCACAATTTCATTGTGACCACCCTCCTCCCAAGATCTAATGGTCTGTCCCTACTATGAGGTTTTACGAAAATACCGCAAAGGACGCACGAGGACATTGGCGCAGCGTATCGTCCGACGCTACAACCATTTTCAGTATTAGACAGCGAAGCTACTGCAGTGAACCGCAATAAAACTGCTTACACTAATTAGTTTCAGCTGTAGCCAGCTGGCAGATTGGCGTGTAGTCTGTTATGACTGGGCAGTTTCTGTTACTACTAGCTCTGTCTGGGGTTGTAAATGAGAGTTTACAATTGGCGCCCTGTGTTCAAGATTAAAGATCCATTGGCTGTAACTTTGGTCATTTTTAGCTCACGTGTGTAAACACGTGGGCTATTGTCATAGCGATGTCTGTCTGTCTGTCCGTGTGTGTGTTAGTGTGTGTGTTAGTGTGTGTGTGTGTGTGTGTGTCTGTCTGTCTGTTTACACGATAACTCAAAAACGCCTGAACGGATTCAAGTCAGATTTGGTACACAGGTACAATATGCTACTTGCAAGAACTGATTAGATTTTGGTTAGTGTGGCTTGCATATTAATGAAGTTATGCAATATCGTTTTTTTCCGTACAATGGTTTCCCTATGGAGACGGTAATGACAGTGTAGACATATATCAAGAAATACTGCACAAAATGTCATGAAACTTTTCACAGATGACAATCTCAGAACATTATGATGGTACTGTTAGTGTCATGGCAATTACCTTCTCATTTGCATATTTAATGAACTTTTGTTATTAGCGAGATAACTCTGAAATTCCTGCAATAAACTTGATGATACTTGCAACAAATATTGATCTGATATATATCTAATTATACTTTGAAGCATTGGGCAGTGTCAAGTTAATAAATAGGTCATTTGCATATTTTATGAAGTTTTGTAATTAGTCATATAACTCCAATATAACTTGACCAAATGTGATGAAATCTGCTGCACATACTGATCCGACTAATATCTAACTGTAGTGTAAAGCATTAAGTAGTGTGAATTATTTAAGGGTTCATTTGCATATTTAATGAAATTTATAATTAGGTATATAACTCTGAAATTACGGCACCCAAATCTTTGAAATTGGGTACAGATATTGTTCTGATAAATATCTAATTGTACTGAGAAGCATTTGGTAGTGTGGTCATTTGTATATTTTATGAAGTTTTGTAATTAGTGATATAACTCCAAAATAACTGCACCAAATGTGATGAAATCTGCTGCAGATACTGATCCGACAGATATCTAATTGTGGTGTAGAGCATTTACTTGTGTGAAGTTAATTAAGGGTTTATTTGCATATTTAATGAACTTTGTAATTAGTGATATTACTCCGAAATTACAGCGTTAAATTTGATGAAACTTGCTACAGATGTTGATCTGATAAATATCCAATTGTACTGAGAAGCATTGGACAGTGTCAAGTTAATAATTAGCTCATTTGCATATTTCATGAAGTTTTATAATTCAGGAAAGACACTTATTTTTTTATCCACTTGCCCTTCGGGCAAGTGGGGGGTTCGGTTCACTTGCCAAAATTGGAAACCACTTGCCCAGTATAATTTACGTGTTTGAAAAAGCTAAAACACTGGTTTTTCATTTCACGCACTTTATTTTGAAAATTATCATGTTATCATGAGAAAGTGTCAGACATTCTCATAGGGTCTCCTCACTCTTCTAAGAGTGCTGGATGGCTCATTTATTAAAATTAATTATTAAAGTCCCCATCAGCTGTATCATTTAGCATTCTTTATGTGAATATACTTCTGAACTAAAACAAGTTTTTGGGAATGTGCTCTTTGGGGGGTTGGAATAAAAGATTGTTTACTAACCAGTGAGACTGCATGTGCAATTTTGAACAAGAAAAATAATAAATGTGTGCCCAAACGTAAAATGGCACCCCGTGCAAATATAGCAAAAACAGGGTACACCATGCATATATGCATTTGAATACTCACGGAAACAACAGAGTAGTCCAATGTAATGCATAGTGTTGAATGTTTTCAACTGGGACAAAAATACTTTGTTTTCTTTGTAGCATGATGGGAAATCAAAATAATGGTTAAAATGTAAATTTACTTGTCCAATTTTTCACTGTTTTGTAAAGCTGCAAAAGACTATATCCTGTAAATGGGTAGACTTTAAAGAAAACCAGAGAAAATAGGAAGCCTTTTTTTAGGTCAACAAATTTCAAGATTTACAGCTAGTGGGGCTTTCATATTCATAGAAAAAATTCTTACAGTTCATATGTTTGTATGTTTACTTTCTTGGGGGTTAATGTACAAATAATAATAATAATAATAATATTTATTTCTTATAGAGCGCATTACATTTTTAAAATCTCAATGCGCTTTACAACAACACTAAAAAAGAGGCAAATTATAAATAAAAATTACGAGAAAAACACCAATAAAATGCAAAGAGATAAAATTTAAAAAGTGTCTAGGAATAAAAATGGTCTAAAAAGATAAGTTTTTAACTGACTTCTAAAATTGTTATAAGAATTAGCAAGCCTTATTTCAAATGGTAAAGCATTCCACAAATGGGGAGCACATACAGAAAAGGCTCTATTGCCATAAAAAGCCGTGTTGCAAACAGGCTGATGCAAAATGATCGCACCACTAGACTGGGACCTAAGTGTACGACCAGTATGACGTACTGTAACCATATTTGCTAGATAGTCGGGGGCTTGGCCTGTAATAATTTTGTAAGTGAAACAAAGAGTTTTAAAATCAATTCGTTTCTGGACTGGAAGCCATGTAAATTTTGTAGTACTGGTGTTATGTGGTCCCTTTTCTTCTTTCTGCTAACAAGCCGGGCGGCTGAATTTTGAATAGCCTGGAGTTTACGTATTTCAAAATTCGGAAGACTAAAAAGAAGACTGTTGCAGTAATCCAAACGTGATGTAATGAAGGCATGAACAAGTTTCTCCGTGGTACGTTGGTCAAGAAGATCACGAATCTTTCCTAACCTCCAAATCGCATGTGATGCTGATCTACAAATATTTGTAACATGGTCTGACATGGTGCAGGCAGAGTCCATTGTAACACCTAGATTGCGAACTGATTCAGATGGATTACACTGACATCACCAATCCGAAAATTACAAACGAGGGACAAGTTCCCTCAATCCCAAATTTCGAGGAAAATTTTACAGCCATTTTAATTGTACCTTCAAGGTATTTTGCAGTTAAAAGTTTTAACTTATCTATACAAAAAGAAAAGAATCTGCGGCTATAAAGGAATGTTTTGAAGCTTCTGAAAAATAATGTACTTCTTTGTCATGTTTTTACTGCGCTGATATCATACACAAGCCCTATGAAGTTTGGATTACCATTGCACAATACCAGTATCCTATGTTTTTCTAATAACCTAGGTGGTCTTTTTAATGCTCATGCGCAGACTAAATAGAATTTAAACCAACAACTTAAGGCGTCGGTGGTTTTCAATGTGTCTTGCAAGCTGAATTTCTCGATGTCAAACTCGCTCCAATTGCTTCTTGACAGTCATTTTAGAATGGGAAAATTCACAAACAGAGAGGTTGGTCGCCACGGACAAGTAACTTTTGGCTTATTGACCTGAAAATTAAGTCAGTGTTCATTGAAAATTCAAAGACTGGACCCGTTGACACCAAAGCTTGCTCATGACTTTCATTGCATGCGGTCTTGCCACGATGCCACCCACTGTCACTCAACAAGTTAACATTGAAGAGTACGTTTTAGTAAAAGTCCCTTTTTTGTGGTGATTTTTCACCACTGGACTTTATTTTTACATCATTATAAACGTTCATACAAAGCACGAAAACCGCTGTGTGTTTCTTTTTTTTACCGTATCGACATATTGTGAGACACCGTATTAAACCTCACAGTCAATGCAATGAACTTTAGTGAACGTACGCTCCACCAGCTGAATAGCTTTTTCATATGCAAAATCAGCGTACGGTAACTGGTGGTATTGTTTGAACTGCATTTTATTGAAAGCGATTACATGATTCTTTTCTTCAACTCTTCATGCAATTTTATGAAAAATCTTATGGAAATGTTCACAATGACATAATATGATTATTTTTTGTTGTTTAAGTCTGTGTTCCCTCACCAGAAAATCGCTCTCGTGAATTCGATTTCTAGGTATTATTTTTTTCACTTGTCCCGTCGGGCAAGTGGCATCGGAGGTTCACTTGCCCGAACGCGACTTTCACTTGCCCCGGGCAATCGGACAACCCTTAGTGTCTTTCCCTGTAATTAGTCATATAACTCCGAAATAACTGCATCAAATGTGATGAAAACTGCTGCATATACTGATCTGACAGATATCTAACTGTGTTGTAAAGCATTTAGTAGTGTAAAGTTAATTAAGGGTTCATTTGCATATTTAATAAACTTTGTAATTAGGTATATAACTCTGAAATTACGGCACCAAATTTTATGAAACGTGCTACAGATATTGACTTGATAGATATTTAATTGTGCTATGAATCATTGAATATAGTGTCAAGTTAATTTAGGGATAATTTGCATATTTAATGAACTTTGTAATTAGTGACATTACTCTAAATTACAGCATTAAATTAAATGAAACGTGCTACAAATGTTGATCTGATGGATATCTAATTGTCCCATGAAGCATTGAGCAGTGTCAAGTCAATTAACAGCTCATTTGCATATTAAATAAAGTTTTGTAATTAGTGATTAAACTCTGAGAGTACTGTGCTAAGTTGAAAAAACCTGCTACATATAGTGATAACATATATCTTATTGTTCTGTGAAGCATACTACTATTAATGAACCTGTTGTAAAACACGTGAGCATATTCAGTTCATATCTGGTTTAATTTTGTTTGTTTCTGTTTATCATCTGCAGTTTCTGGTTTGAATCCCTGAACCGTGGAGAAATTCCTAATATTTAGCTCATAAATATACCCTATGTGAGTATAATCTGCATTGTTATTGTTTAAATTTTCTATTCAGGTCCGGACTAGAATACAGACCGGTTTGAAAATATTAGTTTTCTTTTTGGGTTACTCAAGTAAGTTCCAAGAACACGCATACACGCTCAAACCGATTTCAAAAGGTAACCATGCCTTACTTACATATTGGGGACTAGAATACATTTATCAACAATAACAATGGTCATTTCACATATACAGGCTGTGTTGGCAAGCAGGACAACGGGCATTGGTCATGATGATCGGATTATAGTAAAATTATGCAGTTGATACATTGAAACAGAGTAGTGAAAAACTAGTCAACAGTTACAGCTAATGTTCCTTTAAGATACAATGTAACATTACCACGCACTGGTTCATGTACAAATCTTGTTTATTTCAACTTACCCAGACAAACTGTCTGCATGGGACATACAATTTTACTTGATGCTATAGCAGTGAGCTCATGTGTGTTGCCACAATAAACTAATTATCGAGTACAGGCTTTAATGAATGGAAGTGGTATCTTCTTTTCAATTTTTAACACGGGGTGCCAATCGTTAGCTCTCATTTACAACCTTTGGCAGGATCTGGTTTGTCTTTATACAAGCAGAATTTCTGTCTATATCAAGTAGTCTTGATCAACGCTAAAGTGGCCATGGGGACCCTAGGCCACTTTAGTGTTGTTCAAGGCTAATTAATACAGACAAAAATTCTGCTTGTCCAAAGGCAAAACTAGCTCTGTCTGGGGTTGTAAATGAGAGTTTACGATTGGCATCCTGTGTTCAAGATTAAGATACAATGTAACATTACCATGCACTGGTCCATTTACAAGTCTTGTTTATTTCAATTTCCCCAGACACACTGTCTGCATGGGACATACAATGTTGTCGACTTTGCCAGCTGGCTACAGCTGAAACTAATTAGTGTGAGCAGTTTTATTGCAGTTCACTGCAGTGGCTTCCTACGGTGGCCCCTACACGCCACGGAACTCTATTACTTTTGAATATAAACTCTAATTTTTCTTGACAATATCTTTAATATTTGTAAGAGATTTTATTTCTCCACTACAAACTTTTAATTTTGTACGGCCAACTTTATCTTAACATTATCTTAACTTTAACTTCTCGAAAGTAGTTTTAATTTAACCATAAACAAAATATGTTTCTCAAAACTATTTTATTTTGTAAAACAAAAGTAAAAATTTTTCAAGATAACAAACTCCCCTACACATCATGGAAATTTATTACTTTTGAACATAAACTCATATTTCTTGATAATATATTTAATATTTGTAAGAAATTTTATTTCTCCACAGCAAACTATTATTTCTGAACGGGGAAACTTTATTTTTTGGGTAAACAGTTTTAAAAACTTTTAACAAAAAAACTTTAACTTTTAAAAATAACTTTAACTTTGAACAAAATATTTGTTTCTCAAAAACATATTTTATTCGAAAAGAAGTAAAAATTGTTCACAGCAAGAGTTGAAGATTTTTGCTAAGCGCGAACTGAGTTACTTAAATGACATAACCTTATGTTTTAGAGCAGAAAACTTAAATTCTTAAAGAAAAGTTTTATTTTTCCAAGAGTAAAATTATTTCTTTATGGAAAAAAGATTTTCTCAGAGCAGCAACTTGAAATATAGAGAATAAAACTTTTTTCTCAATGGCGAGAAATTATTTTCTGAAGACAACAAAACTAATTCTTTCAAGATACATTTTCTACATATGAGTGTGGTTTAAGAATTTGGTAAAACTGAACTGAGAAAGAACGAAAAAGGAAGGATGAAAAAGTCAAACTTACTTTTCTTCAGAGCGAAATTTATTTCTAGAGGAGAAATATTTCATATGAGGGCGCAATTACCTATAATGCATAGCAAACTCTTTCTAGCGAGAGTAAACATTTTTTGGGGAAGAGTAAAACATTTTTCCGATGAGCAAAACTTTATTTTAACGGCGGCGGAAGTTAAAGTATCCCACCATGCAACACCCAAGTTTGATGACCCAGAGTCTCCGAGACAACCACGACTGACTTCATCGGCGATACAGGCACGATAGCCCGGCCCTAGCTGCAGTACAGTACCTCGAGGTCTTACCTGGGTATTTGGGTCGGACGGTTTGCCGTACTGTACTGCAGCTAGCCCGGCCCTACCCTGCCTGCATACGATGCTGTGTGTTGGGGCCGTAAACACCAGGAACACACAGCATCGTACGCAGGGCTATGGGCGGGGGTATACAAAACGAAGACCGAAGATCGAAGACCGAAGACCGAAGATCGAAGACCGAAGACCGAAGACCCCTGAATTTGGATTAAAGGCACGATGCACTCTAACCGGCAAGGACGGATCGAACGTTATAGTATTTAGTACGCAGTAATTACGCTGTTTCAGACATAATACACGCCAAATTACCATCGCATCGGAATCAAACTGAAACACTCGCCTGCGCGACTTGATAACGATGGCGGCTAACATTTCAAACACAATACACGAAGTTCAACCGATATACGGCGAAATATGGCCCTTAAATACCGGAGATATCACAGTTCTTTGATTTGTACTTTTGACTTTGACAGATACGGCAAGCCGCTAGTATTGGTTTAGGATTGTAATTCTCAAATAGGCGCAACTACTTTAAGTTTTAATGTTTCATATGGCCATTTTTGCTATAGTTGTGGATGAATAACTCTCTCCTGACCAAATGAAATAATCCCGACGAAAAATGGACGATTTTACGAGAGATATGCCAGGGTCTTCGTTTTGTACATTTGGACTTGAAAAAGGCCCAAAATTAGTAGGTTTTTCTTAAATTACTCCAAAAATATACGTCCAAATTTTGTTTTTGGCACGGAATTGACTTCCTCCCACTATTCTTCACAAAATTAAACCAATACCGACGAAAATATGGCCCATAAATACCGGAGATATCAAGGTCTTCGTTTTGTACTTTTGACTTTGACAGATACGGTAAGCCGCTGGCGTTCGTTCGGATTCCTATTCTTAAATAACGTAACTACTTTAGGTTTTAATGTTTCATATGGCCATTTTTGATATAGTTGTGGATGAATAACTCTCTCCTTGACCAAATGAAATAATCCCGACGAAAAATGGACGATTTTTACGAGAGATATGCCAGGGTCTTCGTTTTGTACATTTGGACTTGAAAAAGGCCCAAAATTAGTAGGTTTTTCTTAAATTACTCCAAAAATATACGTCCAAATTTTGTTTTTGGCACGGAATTGACTTCCTCCCACTATTCGTCACAAAATAAACCAATACCGACAATGAATAGTCCTTAAATACCGGAGATATCAAGGGTCTTCGTTTTGTACTTTTGACTTTGACAGACTCGTATACGGTACTTGCCGCTGGCATTAGTTTAGGATTCCGATTTTCAAATAAATGCAACTATTTTAGGTTTTAATGTTTCATATGGCCATTTTTGCTATAGTTGTGGATGAATAACTCTCTCCTTGACCAAATGAAATAATCCCGACGAAAAATGGACGATTTTTACGAGAGATATGCCAGGGTCTTCGTTTTGTACATTTGGACTTGAAAAAAGGCCCAAAATTAGTAGGTTTTTCTTAAATTACTCCAAAAATATACGTCCAAATTTTGTTTTTGGTACTGAATTGACTTCCTCCCACTATTCGTCACAAAATAAACCAATACCGACAATGAATAGTCCTTAAATATCGGAGATATCAAGGGTCTTCGCTTTGTACTTTTGACTTTGACAGATACGGTAAGCCGCTGGCATTCGTTCGTGATTCCGATTCTCAAATAAACGTAACTATTTTAGGTTTTAATGTTTCATATGGCCATTTTGATATAGTTGTGGATGAATAACTCTCTCCTTGACCAATGAAATAATCCCGACGAAAAATGGACGATTTTTACGAGAGATATGCCAGGGTCTTCGTTTTGTACATTTGGACTTGAAAAAAGGCCCAAAATTAGTAGGTTTTTCTTAAATTACTCCAAAAATATACGTCCAAATTTTGTTTTTGGTACGGAATTGACTTCCTCCCACTATTCGTCACAAAATAAACCAATACCGACAATGAATAGTCCTTAAATACCGGAGATATCAAGGGTCTTTCGTTTTGTACTTTTGACTTTGACAGATACGGTAAGCCGCTGGCGTTCGTTCTGATTCCGATTCTTAAATAAACGTAACTAGTTTAGGTTTAATGTTTCATATGGCAATTTTTGCTATAGTTGTGGATGAATAACTCTCTCCTTGACCAAATGAAATAATCCCGACGAAAAATGGACGATTTTTACGAGAGATGCCAGGGTCTTCGTTTTGTACATTTGGACTTGAAAATGGCCCAAAATTAGTAGGTTTTTCTTAAATTACTCCAAAAATATACGTCCAAATTTTGTTTTGGCACGGAATTGACTTCCTCCCACTATTCGTCACAAAATAAACCAATACCGACAATGAATAGTCCTTAAATACCGGAGATATCAAGGGTCTTCGTTTTGTACTTTTGACTTTGACAGATACGGTAAGCCGCTGGCGTTCGTTCTGATTCCGATTCTCAAATAAACGTAACTAGTTTAGGTTTTAATGTTTCATATGGCCATTTTTGCTATAATTGTGGATGAATAACTCTCTGCTTGACCAAATGAAATAATCCCGACGAAAAATGGACGATTTTTAGGAGAGATATGCCAGGGTCTTCGTTTTGTACATTTGGACTTGAAAAAGGCCCAAAATTAGTAGGTTTTCTTAAATTACTCCAAAAATATACGTCCAAATTTTGTTTTTGGCACGGAATTGACTTCCTCCCACTATTCGTCACAAAATAAACCAATACCGACAATGAATAGTCCTTAAATACCGGAGATATCAAGGGTCTTCGTTTTGTACTTTTGACTTTGACAGATACGGTAAGCCGCTGGCGTTCGTTCTGATTCCGATTCTCAAATAAACGTAACTAGTTTAGGTTTTAATGTTTCATATGGCCATTTTTGATATAGTTGTGGATGAATAACTCTCTCCTTGACCAAATGAAATAATCCCGACGAAAAATGGACGATTTTTAGGAGAGATATGCCAGGGTCTTCGTTTTGTACATTTGGACTTGAAAAACGCCCAAAATTAGTAGGTTTTTCTTAAATTACTCCAAAAATATACGTCCAAATTTTGTTTTTGGCACGGAATTGACTTCCTCCCACTATTCTTCACAAAATAAACCAATACCGACAATGAATGGCCCTTAAATACCGGAGATATTAAGGGTCTTCGTTTTGTACTTTTGATGTTGACAGGTACGAAATCATGATCTAGCGTTGATTACAGATTACGAATCTAAAATTCACTGAATTATATTTGTTTTATTTGTTGTGAGGCATTTTTTACTACATTTATAATAATAAATGCATAAATGAATATCGAAGAGTTAAATAAATTATTTATTTATATTAATTAACATACATACATACATACATACATACATACATACATACATACATACATACATACATACATACATACATACATACATACATACATACATACATACATACATACATACATACATACATACATACATACAGACAGACAGACAGACAGACATAAGACAGATAGAGATAGATAGAGAGGCAAATAGATAGATAGATAGATATATATATATATATATTATATATATATATATATATATATATATATATATATATATATATATATATATATATATATATATATATATATATATATATATATATATATATATATATAACAAGCTTAATGCACTTTGAAAGTTTTTTTTATTAAAACAAAATGAACTGTCAACTTTACGCTGACCTTACATAGTCCTTTGTAATGGTAAAACATCAAATTTGTAGCAATTCGAACTTCAGATAACTACTGTATTGTGATCGGTATTATCTTACGAAGGAAAACAATTGCTTAGAACAATTAAAGCGAGGGTCATCGGTTTATGATACTGTTGAAACATTTTTACACAGGTACATGTGTACATGTTGCTTAATAAGTAATAGCATGGGTAGTACGACAGACCCTAACTTGGTGATGTGCATTTTAATAGCCATCCTGACATCGCCGTATAAGTAACTGTACGTGATTCTCCTTATCGCTTATAACAAATGCCAATTTGATGCGTATTGAGACTGAGTAAAATAGTACGTTTTACATTGTAGTGCGAAACAATATACCTTTATCTGTGAGATGATTATCTACGTTCAATATTGAAGCTTACAAACACTTGCTTAGTCACTGAACTTCTCATTTGTAGCACTACAACCGTTATGAACGATCGTCCGGGTCTTGCACAGCGCCTGAAACATTTAGCACCAAAACAAGTGTCTGGATATCAAATTTTGGGTAACCCAACTGTCCCCAAAAAATCGTCAGCCCAAAAATTTTGTCACTTTCAAATTCAGAGCAAATTTTACTAAATTTTATGTAATTTCAGCGTTGTATATCCTGTATAGGGTTTTACACACAAAATAAAATCAAACACGATTGGAACTAATTTGGTATAATTGGATGGTGAAGTAATGTCTATTTGATCTGTAAATGTAAGCTCATCTACTTTTTAGCTACGCTGTCAGCGACGCGGAGTTTATCAAATAGGTTTATTTTCCGTCGTCGTCCGTCATCCGTCAACAATTGCCTTCTCCTCGGAAACCGCAAGTCCGATTGCTTTGAAATTTTATATGCAGTTCACTTGGGGTTACTTCACTTAAGTTTGTTCAAATCGTAGTGAAATTTGCGTATTTGTATTTTAGGGGCATTTTTTCCTGTTTTTGGTAAAACAATCTTCTTCTCTGAAACCACTTGTCCGATTGCTTTGCAATTTGATATGCAGTTTACTTAGGGTGACTCCAGTCAGATTTGTTCAAATCGTGGTGAAATTTGCATATTTGTATTTTAAGGCAATTTTTGTCGTTTTTGGTAAAAAAATATTTAAAAATCTTCTTCTTCAAAACTACCTGTCAGTTAGCTTTGCTATTTCCCTACGGATGATCTACTTCAGATTTGTTCAAATTGTGCAGAAATATTCAAATTTGCATTTTAAGGCAATTTTGCCATTTTAGGTAAAAATTTTGTTTCTCAAAAAGTACTGGTTTGAAAATGAGAAATTTTCAAAAACGTCAATAACATTTCTCTAAACGCTGTAAGAATCCTCTGACGAATTAGATTTCTCAACTAGTTAATAATATAAACATAAACAAGTAGCATTGACAATTAATACACCGTGACGTAACTTTTACGTCTTTGGATTAATTTATGCTTTACTTTATACTTTATACTTTATTAGTCCAATATAAAAATCGAAATGCGTAATGGCGTATATAAAATAGATAACAAAAGTTGAAATGGATAAAACACTGACCAATCATATGTACATAGTTTAAAAAGCACAATCGCTGAAAACACCAAGCACAAAAAACTTCAAGTAGAACTGTACAATAAAAAACAATGTCACAATACGGTAACTATGTCCACAGTTAAGTATTTACCTGATGGACGATTGGTTAAGTATTCTCACTACTGAGGGTACAAAAGTATTTCTAAATCTATTTGTGCGACACCTTATTGATTGGTATCTATTTCCAGACCTCATGTTAGTGAAATTATTATTACATGCCAAGTACTGCCGCCAGGAAGTGTCCGGTTTCAAACCGCTTCAACCCGTGAAAATCACGGGTAACCCGATTAATTGACATGCATTTATGCATGGATTAGCCATGACGTGTTCATTTTCTATGCATATATGCAGAGCGTAAGCTGTCACTCAAGTCAGTGATTGTTTACTTTGGTGACAAAAGAAGTCAAGTAAGCTTATCAGTGTCAATCCTTGAGTGAAATAAAAAATCCAAATCTTTCGTATGTAAAAATGTGAAAGAGGCTCCCCACCTAACTATCCAAAATGTTTTTTGTGTCGAGTTTGTGTTTGATTCGTTTCGAAAATGTGTTCCTACATTCTTATCCGATTGTTTGTGTTAATGAAATGTTTGTTTCGCTTCGGATATTTGTAGGGAAGTTTGGATTAGTGTGTACGGTAATGTTTTGTTTGTGTGGGGAAAGCTTATGGCGAGACGCAGCCGGGCCTATGGTGTTACAAAGTTGATGGAGTGGCCCTTTGACGCTTGAGTTTCGAAACCCGAGTGTGGTTTCTCATCAGTCGCAGTTTAGATTCTTTCCTTAGTTTGTGTTTGTGAAAATTTATTTTAATGCATTTATGTGTCTTGCTCTCTGAGTAGCGAGGTATATTAATGTTTGGGCACAGGGCGTTGTCTACATGTCCGTCCCCAGAGGTGGGTAGGTGTTTCGTTGTATCGCTAATAAAGATATATTCTACCAACCTTTGGTATTTCGGTCTTAACTTAGCACTGCCCTTGACAATCTTGCGTATACGTTTTATCAACATGCTGCGTCTATTATCTGATGAGTTTGAGTGCCTAATTAGCCAAAGTTCAAGGGTAAATTACTAATCTGTGCACGCTCTCACCAGATTATCACCGGATTAAATTTGACAAAGTCAACAACGAACGCACCAACAAGGTATATCTTCAGTTATACCTTGCTGGTGCGTTCGTTTTGATCAAGATACTTATAAGTATCATGGTCGATGTGTTCTTGTTCGTGTATTTTGTTTACTGTTCGTTCTGTGTCGTCACTGTCTAGTTGAGTATAATACTGAGTGTTGAGTAATTGCTTTTCGCATTCGTGTACGTATTATCTTTTGTGTTGACAATGACGATACCCCGACCCTTGTCGAAGGGTTTTTTAATGGTAATTTGTATATTGTTAGCAAGCTTGTTTATCGCGATTCTTTGGGCACGCGACATTTCTTGTTTCCTTGTTTGAAAGGATATCTCTAGAAGTGCAAGTTCAACAGCTTCAGATAGCTTTCAAGTTCTGTGTTTTTTGTTGTTCGGGGAGTCCAGTTCGATTTTTTCTTGAATGGGTGCTGTTGCGATTGTTTATGTCTCATGATGTAGTGCAGTCTCACTTTGCGACCATATTTGTTGAAATCCTGAAGCAGTTTTATTCTGCTTGGTTTTGTTGGTGTCGGAATGAATTTTAGGCCTTTGCCTAGTGCTATTATTTCGGTGTTCGTTAGTTTGAGCGATGGAAGGTTCTTGATGAATTTCATGTTGTTGTCGGCTTTTCTTTGGAAGATGGCTGATTTATTCCACGGCCATTTTGTCTGTTACGGTGTTTTATCATTTTGTTTTTTTGTTTTTTTAATGTTGTATTTCTTTTTTGTTGTGTTTACGATTTTTGTTAATTCTTATACAGCCATAACGTTGAACTCGAGAATTCGCTGTCACAGAGAATAATGGAATAAGAACTACAATTTTACCGTCGTTTGGTCGACTGAAGTAGCAGTTGGTGTTTATACAAAGAGTACAAAAGAGCGTCATGGATCTGGAGCCCGCTTTTGTTCATCAGCTAATCCCAATTAACGAAGTTCTCCTCCCACTAATCCAGGGAAACCGTACTTGATAGTCCTACGTCATCAGCTAACGCCTCATTATGCTGATTTTATGCCATATATTTGAATACATAACGAGCCTGCGAAACCGGACAATTCCTGGCGGCATGTTTCTCATGAAGTGGATGAGTCTTGTCGGACAATATAGTTGCAGATTTGCTTTTACAGGTTTCACATACAGTCGTCAAAACTAGGCAATGTGCCTATAGTATATTCCTGGCAGCTTTAGTGACACGGTTTATTTGATTGCAATTTAACGAGGTGATACCACCACCACAACAGAAAATGCAAGAGCACATAACAAACTCGATCATTGCTCTGTAAAACATATGCAAACGTTTTCCTGATACATCAAATCTATGCATTTACGCAGAAAATACATTCTTTGTTGGCATTTATGGATTAACATTTTAATGTGTTCATCCCAGGAGACCGTATTTGTAAGAATCAATCCAACATATTTGTAGGTGTTCACTCTTTCAACCTTTTACCCTTGATTTTTAACGCGGATGGAATTACTTTGTTTTTCCTGAAATCGATTAACATTTCTTTTGTTTCCTTTACATTCAAAACCAGTTATGATTTTAAAAGAAAACAAAAGAAATGTTAATTGATTTCAGGAAAAACAAAGCAATTTGAATGACGAAATGAAATCACGTGTGATTTAAAACTTTTGTCCCAATCTCGCGGGGTTGAGGTCCTTAAATGTTCTGGGTCGGGGGAGTTATCAGAAACACAGAATTTTTTTCATTTGCCTTAATTATTTTCGAAGTTGTTGATTCATTTGGACAACAAGTGAGTTATCAATCCATAAAAAAACCAAATCCCACACATAAAACAGTACGACATAAATGATTACGTCAATTTGAGAATCGCAATCAAAACCAATATTGGTTGCTTACTCTCGTACATTGTACTCCTAAAAGTACAAAACGAAGACCCTGCGATATCTCTGGTATTTAAGGACAATATATTTCGCTAGTAATCACTAAGTTTATGAAGAATAATGAGAGGAAGTCAATTCCGTGCCAAAAACAAAGTTTGGACGTATATTTTTGGAGTAATTAAAAAAACCTACAAATTTTGGGCGTTTTTCAAGTCCAAATGTACAAAACGAAGACCCTGTCATATCTCTCATAATAATCGCCCATTTTTCGTCGGGATTATTTCAATTGGTCAAGGCGAGAGTTATTCATCCACAAGTATATCAAAAATGACCAATATGAAACATTAAAACCTAAAATAGTTGCGTTTATTCGAGAATCGGAGTCCGAAAATGAACGGCAGCGGCTTACCGTATCTGTCAAAGTCAAAAGTACAAACGAAGACTCTTGATATCTCCGGTATTTAAGGGCCATTCATTGTCGGTATTGGTGTAATTTGTGAAGAATAGTGGGAGGAAGTCAATTCCGTGCCAAAAACAAAATTTGGACACATATTTTTTGGAGAAATTTAAGAAAAACCTACTAATTTTGGGGTTTTTTCAAGTCCTAAATGTACAAAACGAAGACCCTGGCATATCTCTCGTAATAATCGTCCATATTTCGTCGGGATTATTTCAATTGGTCAAGGAGAGAGTAATTCATCCACAACTATATCAAAAATGGCCATATGAAACATTAAAACCTAAAATAGTTGCGTTTATTTAAGAATCGGAATCCGAAACGAACGCCAGCGGCTTACCGTATCTGTCAAAGACAAAAGTACAAAACGAAGACCCTTGATATCTCCGGTATTTAAGGGCCATTCTTTGTCGGTATTGGTGTAATTTGTGAAG
This sequence comes from Ptychodera flava, assembly GCF_041260155.1. Lineage (NCBI taxonomy): Eukaryota > Metazoa > Hemichordata > Enteropneusta > Ptychoderidae > Ptychodera > Ptychodera flava. Next base: position 29,780,482 of record NC_091929.1, read on the forward strand.
AATAGTGGGAGGAAGTCAATTCCGTGCCAAAAACAAAATTTGGACGTATATTTTTGGAGATAATTTAAGAAAAACCTACTAATTTTGGGCTTTTTCAAGTCCAAATGTACAAAACGAAGACCCTGGCATATCTCTCGTAAAAATCGTCATATTTTGTCGGGATTATTTCATTGGTCAAGGAGAGAGTTATTCATCCACAACTATAGCAAAAATTGCAATATGAAACATTAAAATCTAAAATAGTTACGTTTATTTAAGAATCGGAATCAGAACGAACGCCAGCGGCTTACCGTATCTGTCAAAGTCAAAAGTACAAAACGAAGACCCTTGATATCTTCGGTATTTCAGGGCCATTCATTGTCGGTATTTGTTTATTTTGTGAAGAATAGTGGGAGGAAGTCAATTCCGTGCCAAAAACAAAATTTGGACGTATATTTTCGGAGTAATTTAAGAAAAACCTACTAATTTTGGGCGTTTTACAAGTCCAAATGTACAAAACGAAGACCCTGGCATATCTCTCGTAAAAATCGTCCATTTTCGTCGGGATTATTTCATTTGGTCAAGGAGACAGTTATTCATCCACAACTATAGCAAAAATTGCAATATGAAACATTAAAACCTAAAATAGTTGTATTTATTTGAAAATCGGAATCCGAAACTAATGCCAGCGGCAAGAACCTTACCGTATCTGTCAAAGTCAAAAGTACAAAACGAAGACCCTTGATATCTCCGGTATTTAAGAACTATTCATAGTCGGTATTGGTTTATTTTGTGACGAATAGTGGGAGGAAGTCAATTCCGTGCCAAAACAAAATTTGGACGTATATTTTTGGAGTAATTTAAGAAAAATCTACTAATTTTGGGCGTTTTTCAAGTCCAAATGTACAAAACGAAGACCCTGGCATATCTCTCGTAATAATCGTCCATTTTTCGTCGGGATTATTTCAATTGGTCAAGGAGAGAGTTATTCATCCACAACTATATCAAAAATGGCCATATGAAACATTAAAACCTAAACTAGTTACGTTTATTTAAGAATCGGAATCAGAACGAACGCCAGCGGCTTACCGTATCTGTCAAAGTCAAAAGTACAAAACGAAGACCCTTGATATCTCCGGTATTTAAGGGACATATTTCGTCGGTATTGGTTTAATTTGTGAAGAATAGTGGGAGGAAGTCAATTCCGTACCAAAAACAAAATTTGGACGTATATTTTTGGAGTAATTTAAGAAAAACCTACTAATTTTGGCGTTTTTCAAGTCCAAATGTACAAAACGAAGACCCTGGCCATATCTCTCGTAAAAATCGTCTATTTTTCGTCGGGATTATTTCATTTGGTCAAGGAGAGAGTTATTCATCCACAACTATAGCAAAAATTGCAATATGAAACATTAAAACCTAAAAATAGTTGTATTTATTTGCAAATCGGAATCCGAAACTAATGCCAGCGGCAAGAACCTTACCTATCTGTCAAAGTCAAAAGTACAAAACGAAGACCCTTGATATCTCCGGTATTAAGGACTATTCATTGTCGGTATTGGTTTATTTGTGACGAATAGTGGGAGGAAGTCAATTCCGTGCCAAAAACAAAATTTGGACGTATATTTTCGGAGTAATTTAAGAAAAACCTACTAATTTTGGGCCTTTTTCAAGTCCAAATGTACAAAACGAAGACCCTGGCATATCTCTCGTAAAAATCGTCCATTTTTCGTCGGGATTATTTCATTTGGTCAAGGAGAGAGTTATTCATCCACAACTATATCAAAAATGGCCATATGAAACATTAAAACCTAAACTAGTTACGTTTATTTAAGAATCGGAATCAGAACGAACGCCAGCGGCTTACCGTATCTGTCAAAGTCAAAAGTACAAAACGAAGACCCTTGATATCTCCGGTATTTAAGGACTATTCATTGTCGGTATTGGTTTATTTTGTGACGAATAGTGGGAGGAAGTCAATTCCGTACCAAAAACAAAATTTGGACGTATATTTTTGGAGTAATTTAAGAAAAACCTACTAATTTTGGGCGTTTTTCAAGTCCAAATGTACAAAACGAAGACCCTGGCATATCTCTCCTAAAAATCGTCCATTTTCGTCGGGATTATTTCAATTGGTCAAGGAGAGAGTTATTCATCCACAACTATAGCAAAAATGGCCATATGAAACATTAAAACCTAAAATAGTTGCATTTATTTGAAAATCGGAATCCTAAACTAATGCCAGCGGGAAGTACCGTATACGAGTCTGTCAAAGTCAAAAGTACAAAACGAAGACCCTTGATATCTCCGGTATTTAAGGACTATTCATTGTCGGTATTGGTTTATTTTGTGACGAATAGTGGGAGGAAGTCAATTCCGTACCAAAAACAAAATTTGGACGTATATTTTTGGAGTAATTTAAGAAAAACCTACTAATTTTGGGCCTTTTTCAAGTCCAAATGTACAAAACGAAGACCCTGGCATATCTCTCGTAAAAATCGTCCATTTCGTCGGGATTATTTCATTTGGTCAAGGAGACAGTTATTCATCCACAACTATAGCAAAAATGGCCATATGAAACATTAAAACCTAAAATAGTTGCGCCTATTTGAGAATTACAATCCGAAACCAATACTAGCGGCTTGCCGTATCTGTCAAAGTCAAAAGTACAAATCAAAGAACTGTGATATCTCCGGTATTTAAGGGCCATATTTCGCCGTATTTCGGTTGAACTTCGTGTATTGTGTTTGAAAGGTTAGCCGCCATCGTTATCAAGTCGCGCAGGCGAGTGTTTCAGTTTGATTCCGATGCGATGGTAATTTGGCGTGTATTAGTCTGAAACAGCGTAATTACTGCGTACGAAATACTATAACGTTCGATCCGTCCTTGCCGGTTAGAGTGCATTGTGCCTTTAATCCAAATTCAGGGGTCTTCGGTCTTCGGTCTTCGATCTTCGGTCTTCGGTCTTCGATCTTCGGTCTTCGTTTTGTATACCCCCGGCTATGGGCACGGGCACGCAAACGAGTCAGTTCAACAGTTGCCACTTGTCTGAGTCCCCGAAGAACGGTTTTGTGTTTGAGTGATTCATCCTGACTGCAGACGTTGTGCGACGGGATGGACCGCATTGGGTTCCTTCATTAGCTCTGCATGGGCTGTGTGTTACCGGCGTTATACGGCCTCCCACCACATAACGCCGGTAACACACAGCCCTGCCATGCAGAGCTATTCCTTCATCAGTTGCTGTGTTGTTAATGTTATGTTGTGTGATAGTCATCTTTTCTATAAGCCAGATTCGTAATTGATAGAGTCTTCGACTGAAACTGAACCTGGCCCGCCAGATTTGACCACAGTCGAGCGTGGTTCAATACAGTAGTTGTGGGTCCACTGCTGTGGTGTTTTCGGACGGGATATGCCTTTTACGGGCTGGTTGACTTTCACATTTTGACCCCGCAAACCACACGTGAAAGTCAAAACCAGTCCGCGACTGTGGTCAAATCTGGCGGGCTCGGTTCAGTTTCAGTTTCTATAAATTACGAAATCTCCATGTCAACCGGTGTTGTTTTGGTTCATGAATATTCATTTATGATTGAAGCAATCTGGCTGAGCATCTACTTAGGGTGGACCATTTGATATCCTGGGGGGCTTGGAAGCTTTGGGGGGGGGGGAAAAGATGCAAGGTGGAGTTGCTCGGAAAAAAAATCTGGCTTTAAGTGGCTGATTGAAAAACAATTATGGACCATTGCAACTCGGAAAAAAATCTTGGCAATTGTTCGATGCACACTGCAGCATCAATAAAAATCAAGCAGTAGCTCTGGAGTTTTATAAAGCATAAACCATTTCAAGCTTGAGGAACAATAACTGAATATGAACAATTGTACAGTATACATGACCTTCTGATTAGAGGAAGTATGCTGAAATTGAAATTGCTCACCAGTGTTTTCCAGAAATGTGTACATCTGAATGTTTGGATTTTGTCAAAATACCACAACAAGAGAGACAGCCTGCCATGAACTGGGTCAAGTGGACTCAGTCAGTCAAGTGGACTGTTCAACTTGCTAATATCACTCAAACCAGGACACTTGTCAGACAATGACATATTTTTTTCAAGCACAAGTAAATGCATACTGCCATAAATGTACATGATTTTACGAATATATGTAGGATACCATCATCTCTTCTGATGACACCAGTGATGTTCTCAGAAAAATTTTCACCGTAAGTTTGTTAACGCTTAATGTAGAACTCAGTAATCAGGTTGTTTGATTTGTATTTTCAGTGTGTTACCCATGGTATAAATAAGATCTATAAACTGATATTTTGTAAAGTGAATCAAAAATGTACATGTATTTACATATCTTTATATTTAGTTTCTTGAATATAGTCTGTGTGAGATAGAACAGCATCTTGTTACTGGGTGTGAAAAACCAAGCAAACAAACATTGCACCGAAATTTGGTTAAAAAAAAATATATCTCGAAGAAGGAAAGTAAAAAAAAAAGTTGCCAGCATATGCCTTGTAGAAAAAAAATAATTCATGATGAAGCAGGTGGGGAAAAAAAATAATGGCTCTCCACCAGTCTTCCAAGCCCTCCCCAGGATATCAAATGGTCCACCCCTTATGTCATCATTTTTTCTGCTCGGATGCGCCGAGTACGAATAATAACGTCATTAGCAGATGCCGGAGTTGGAATAGATCGGTGTATTTTAACATTGTTTCTATGTGGAAATTACGGACATGGCGAAGACGAGGCTGTTTGCTGTGATGATTTTGCTTTCACTGGCAAGATTAGGAGAGTCTGTGCAAAGCAGCCCTCACCCCTCTGACCAATTTGTATTGGAAGGCGAACCAGAAAATAACTCCTCAAGATTCAATTTTTCCGTGCAACCACAAATCTTACAGGACGGAATCCCTACCCAACACCACTGGTTCCCGTGTCCGAATCCAAAGTTGCATCACGAAATCCACTACGTGTTTCTATGCACTGACACTTGCCTCAAACGTGGCAAAACATGTGCGTCGTTCAATTATCATATGTACTTACGAGAATGTGAGATCTGTCCGTCCATGGCTTCAGACGAGGACGCCGCGTTGGAATACCGACCTGGGTGGGAGTATGCCAGGAAAGAGCAATATGAATTGATAAAAGTAAGTATCCGCTTATTTTAATCCTTAAAAAAATAAATATTTCTCTCTTTTTATACCGATAGCTTTACCCACCATTTTAAAGTCAAATCTGGACTGATCTTTACTGTATTGTATTTCAGATTCTGAATGAAGTTGTCGCCTTATCTGCCCCTCACACATGTCACCTTTTTCGGAGAAGCAATGCTTAATGTCACAATAGCTGCATCTCTACGTTTCACTTTTTGACGAAAATCGCCTCATTTTGCCCGTTTTGCCCTTCGATTCTCCGTTCACGAGGAAGAAGCTGCATCGACGTCAGCAGCATGGGGGTCTTGTTTTAAATTGTAACCACATGATGGGCACGTCCCTTTCTTTGAAAAACTATGCGTTATTTGTGTAAAAGTTCGTCAGGGAGCCGTTCCTCTATACGGTTTGTAAGTGAACACACGTTGTTCGTTTCGTTGAATTCGTTCGTTTTTGCCTACGGGCAAGAATTTAATCATGCCTAGACTGCTTCGAAGGAGCATTGTGGCAATACTCCGAGTTTCGAGTCGAGATTTTGTAGAATATAAAAACAAGAAGACAGACATCACACTTTGTCATCACTATGGAATAATTTAAGCCATGGACGTGAAAAAGAGTAGTAAAATCTTTGATTTGTTTGAGAAATTTGTTGTTTTTCGTTGTTACAAATAGGAGACATAAGTACGGAAGCTTACATCTGTTTTCAACAGGGGACGTTTTTACTTTTGTGAGTAACATGTGACGCACACGTCTGATCACATGAATAAATATTAATTCTTTCACCTAATGAACATGTTTGCATAGGCTGGTTTCTCTAATACAAACACGTGCACGATAAATGTATTGGCTCAGCACCTATTGCACCACAATTACCGACAGAGGTAACGTGCTCAAATTGCCAGCTTCATCCTGTAACCATACCCTGCGTATCTCTCTCTACGACAGGCCCCCCTGGGAGGTTGTGCCAGTAACCCGTGTTTGAATGGTGGACACTGCTATAACCTTGGTTATATGTCCTTGGACTTTGTCTGTGTTTGCAAAGTTGGTAACAGATTTATTGGGCAGAGATGTGACATTCCAGGTTTGTTGGTGAAATTTCTTATTTGTTCGACTATTTATGTGTTTATTTATTTTCTCCCTCACACAACTACTTTAGGTAGTACGCGCCTCAAAAAGGAACGACTTAAACTTGTGCTCAAACTTTCTGAAATTAAACTTTCTACAATTTTCCTACCAAATCAACAATACAAATCAGGGGTCATGGTGCAAAATTTTAGTAGTAGGAAACAAATTATCTGACATTTACCGGAATCTGAAATCGGTTAAGTGGCCGCTATCCCTGTGCTAACTCTATGAGAGAAAGATAAAATTTTCGAGGCGATGAAAACGTTTCTTACTGAGCCCCACAAGTGAAGGACCAGAATGAATTGTAAAAGTTTGAGAGTCAGAGTATGTGTTCACGAGGCGCATTTTACCTTGATACTTACTTACTTACCTACCTACTTACTTACTTACCTTCTTACTGACTGACTGACTAACTGACTGACTGACTTACTTACTTACTTACTTACTTACTTACTTACCTATCCTGAATCATGGAGAAATTCCTATTATATTACCATACCCTGCCCGTCGCATTTTGATTGGTCGAGCTGAACCACGTGACTGACCACAAATACACAGTAATGGTTTGTTTACATGCCCGTGAATATGAATAATAAGATTAACAACTCAAAGTATCGTAATGTTACAGCTGAAACGTAAATCATAATCAATCACAAAATAAAATGGAGCACTTGTAGGTCAAGTTGAGATACTTTTTTCTGCAAACATCTCCGGATTTGCCATTTTTTACAGGGCGCGTGACAGTATAGCGTATTGCTCAGTTTCTGGGGCCCAGTTGTCGTTCGCTTCTGAAATTTTCGGAAATTGTGACGGTTTTCTTGGGTTCGCTGATAATATAATGGAAATAACAGACTCCACTCTGACCATTAACGTTTATTTGTGGGCGCGGGCTCGAGGAAAGCCAAATTAACGGGCTCGGCAAGCCTCGCCCGTTAATTTTTGGCTTTCCTCTCGCCCTTGCCCACAAATAAACGTTAATGGTCAGCGCGTCGCCCGTTATTTCTATATTATATTACCATGCACTGCCTGTCGCATTTTGATTGGTCGAGCTGAACCACGTGACTGACCACAAATACACAGTAATGGTCTGTTTATATGCCCGTGAATATGAATAATAAGATTAACAACTCAAAGTATCGTAACTTTACAGCTCAAACGTAAATCATAATCAATCACAAAATAAAATGGAGCACTTGTAGGTCAAGTTGACATACTTTTTTCTGAAAACATCTCCGGATTCGCCAATATTTTACAGCGCGCGTGACAGTGCGTCGCGTAATGCTCAGTTTCTTGGGCCCAGTTGTCGTTCGCTCCTGAAATTTTTGTAAATTTTGACGGTTTTCTTGGGTTCGCTGATAATATAATGGAAATAACAGACTCCGCTCTGACCATTAATGTTTATTTGTGGGCGCGGGCTCGAGGAAAGCCAAATTAACGGGCTCAGCAAGCCTCGCCCCTTAAGTTTGGGCTTTCCTCTCGTCCTTGCCCACAAAGAAACGTTAATGGTCAGCGCGTCGTCCGTTATTTCTATATTATATTACTATGCCCTGCCCGTCGCAATTGATTGGTCGAGCTGAACCACGCGACTGACCACAAAATACACAGTAATGATTTGTTTACATGCCCGTGAATATGAATAATAAGATTAACAGCTCAAAGTATCGTAATTTTACAGCTCAAACGCAAATCATAATCAATCACAAAATAAAATGGAGCACTTGTAGGTCAAGTTGAGATACTTTTTTTCTGAAAATATCTCCGGATTTGCCAATTTTTTACAGCGCGCCTGACAGTGCGTCGCGTATTGCTCAGTTCTTGGCCCAGTTGTCGTTCGCTCCTGAAATTTTCGGATATTTGACGGTTTTCTTGGGTTCGTTGATAATATAATGGAAATAACAGACTCCGCTCTGACCATTAACGTTTATTTGTGGGCGCGGGCTCGAGGAAAGCCAAATTAACGGGCTCGGCAAGCCTCGCCCGTTAATTTTTGGCTTTCCTCTCGCCCTTGCCCACAAATAAACGTTAATGGTCAGCGCGTCGCCCGTTATTTCTATATTATATTACCATGCCCTGCCCGTCGCATTTTGATTGGTCGAGCTGAACCACGCGACTGACCACAAATACACAGTAATGGTTTGTTTACATGCCCGTGAATATGAATAATAAGATTAACAACTCAAAGTATCGTAACTTTACAGCTCAAACGCAAATCATAATCAATCACAAAATAAAATGGAGCACTTGTAGGTCAAGTTAAGATACTTTTTTCTGAAAATATCTCCGGATTTGCCAATTTTTTACAGCGCGCGTGACAGTGCGTCGCGTATTGCTCAGTTTCTTGGGCCCAGTTGTCGTTCGCTCCTGAAATTTTCGGAAATTTTGACGGTTTTCTTGGGTTCGCTGATAATATAATGGAAATAACAGACTCCACTCTGACCATTAACGTTTATTTGTGGGCGCGGGCTCGAGGAAAGCCAAATTAACGGGCTCGGCAAGCCTCGCCCGTTAATTTTTGGCTTTCCTCTCGCCCTTGCCCACAAATAAACGTTAATGGTCAGCGCGTCGCCCGTTATTTCTATAATATTTAGCTCATAAATATACCCTATATGAGTATAAACTGCATTGTTATTTGTAAATTTTGTATTCAGGTCCGGACTAGAATACATTTATCAACAAGAACAATGGTCATTGCACATATACAGGCCGTGTTGGCAAGCAAGACACCGGGCATTGGTCATAATGATCGGATTATAGTAAAATTCTGTAGTTGATACATTGAAACAGAGTAGTGAAAAATTAGTCAAAAGTTACAGCTAATGTCCCTTTAAACATGCTTAAAACGTCTTTTGATTCAATGATATTGCAATGAATAGGTTTTCTTGCGTAGTATTTTTTTGTTCATCCGCTTCATGCGGTAATTTTTAAGGATATCGAACTTCAATTTAGGTATGCTCTGTTTAAGAAAGTCATTGACCCAGCTTGAGGTGTGGATCGATACACAAAAATATACAAAAAGACTGCAAATTCTTTAATATTATACGTTGTAGTCAGAAATGATTACACAAGAAATATGACAAGAAAAATCATTCTCCCATTCTTACTTTTTGAGATACATCGTACAGATTTACGCCGTACTACTGAAGCTTGCTTTCTTTTAATTTGGTTTTCGCACGTTTTTTTTTATTTTGTACTACTTTAGTAACGTTGTTTTTCATGCTTATTCTTTAACTTTTACTGGGTTTTAAGTGATCATCGTTTTTGTACGTTTTATTTTATTCCACCACAGTGCCTATTCTTTTCTTTTGTAAATATCTTTGGTCAAATTTTAATTTCGTGTTTGTGCCATTTCTTATTAATACTTTAGTAATCTCTTAGCTCTTAGTAACTTTTGTTTTCGTGAGTATTTGTTTTTGTTTGTTTTTTTATAGTGGATCTAATAAGTTTCGAATCTGTACTATGCCCTTTGAGTTTTGCTATTAATATTATTCAATACCAAGCTTGTGAAGACTGAACCATTGCTACTTCCTGCAATGTAGAGTTCGTAATTTAAATACTCTTTGCTCTTCTGTCACCTGTTCCAATTTTGCCACAGTTACCATGGAAAGAGAAAATCTAACCAATCACAGATTTTAAGCGGGTGGCCACTTTTTAAAACCAGCGCCCTCACATGGGCATTTTGAATACCAAGGAACGCCCCTTCGACCATATATGGGCATATTTTGATTACAGGTGACTGTATACCTTTAAATACTCTTTTGTAAAATGCTTTTTAGATCACATGAAGAAAATTCTGTGTCGCTCATAAGGCAATGCCCCTACACGATAATATATTTGTCGAACGCACAAAACAAATACCGAGTAAGAGTGTTTCGTGTGTCCATTTCCACGGCAAGGATTTAACTTGCCATTTTGTCTTGAAAACTCGCACAAGGACACCCGCTTTTCTAGATACATCTTACAAATGACTTCTTATTTGAATTCTTTTGTGTGGGTTTCAAGAAGATGACTATAATAGAAGGATGTTTTCTGCATTGGCTAATAATGTACAACCAATTCGTAGACTTAGTCACCTACCGTATTTAGGAGATACCGTATCGTTTTCTCTTTCCCATTAACGAAATTACATTACTTAAGTCAATGAAAAGATACATGACTTTATCATTTTGACGTCCTAGTAATTGGCACATTTAGACTCATTGGACGTTAATTGTTTGAATGTCAATACATTAATGCGCATTCCATTCATCCTAAAGTTCGATGGTCGACTCTGCAATGCCACCTGCGATACAATTATACATGCGGCCTACAGACTTTCATATATATATATATATATATATATATATATATATATATATATATATATATTATATATATATATATATATATAATATATATATATATATATATATATATAATAATCTATTACACATATGGTTACCGGTCACTTTATGGGTAGTAGAGAGTACAAATTAACCAACATCTACCAATATTTGGAATTCACAATGGCAAACATCTCTATATCAACTTTCGGGGATACAAATCGATTTTCGAAAATCAATGACGTAAAAGGTTTTCGTACTCCATAAGCCTCAAAATTAGCCTACAAAAGCAATAAACTAGACTTGTTCCAGGTCGATGGGCATATTAAATATCGAGACAGAATAAATTGAAGAATTTAACTCTAGCAGACTGTCGTGTTACATGTATAAGTGGTTGGCCGTTGCGTCGATCGTGGTGTGAACGCCTTGACCAAGCTAGCCAGTGACTGCTGTCGAGAAAGGCCAGGCGACTAGGGCCAGTCTAGGGATAGCTATTCGAGAGTAAGAATAACGTTCTACCTTTAAGAGAGGCCGACTTATCATAGTTTCTTGAAATAAGTTGAACAGAATAGATCAAAACGTACGTGATATAGAAAAAAAACAGTGAATTTACATGCATTGGCATTATTGTTGCATTGCAGTAACGGACGGTGGCTGGGGAGACTGGGCTGCCTGGTCGGCGTGTACGGCGTCCGATCCTGTAACTCTGGATACAGAACACGAACACGGCGGTGTGACAATCCAGCCCCGGGGGACGGAGGAGAGACGTGTCCAGGGAGTTCCATCGATTATGACAAATGCCATATGCATACTTGCCCAGGTATAATGTTAATCATATTAATATGTCTTGTTAACTTTACAGTGCAAGCTGGCGCCTGTCACAACATCTCTACAGTCAACATGGTTGATTAGACGTTTGCTGTTACTGGTATCATTTTGTCATCCATGTCAATTTTTCACATCAATGATCATCAGTAATAGCTTTCTTTTCATCAACGGACCTTGAAACACCTGTATTCGCACAAAGGTCGAAAGAAGCCGTCTTGTATATATCTTGCCAGACTTTATGAAAATTAAGGGCATGACAAAGATAAAATCAGAAACCACTCCAGCTTTTGTTTGAAAACGAGGGAAGTAGAAAGAGATCTATGCAAAATTAACGACTACAATGAAATACACAAGATTCATTTCACAATCGGTGAAAGTCATATATCATGAGTGATCGCCTAACTTTACAACTAGGATTATAGCAGTCTTCGAATAAACCTTACAAGTTGGAAGTTTTCCAGTTTTTTTGAGGGCGGGTACTGTATTTTAACAAGTTAGCAATTGCACACCTGCAGAAGAAACGACGGCCAATTTCGACAACACATTTTTACGTCATTGGAGTACTGAGTGTCCTTGAGCGATGTGCCGAAATCTCGCGAGACGTGTTGAAAAACATGAATACGAATGAGATCGGTATGATTAGTCGCCGCGATTAATAATTTACCACGTGTAGGAATGGGGCTGTGGGTAGGGCACTTCTGTCGCCAACGAAAGGCATACATACATCTCAAACGACCATAAGAACACATACATACGCAGGGGTCTACCCTGGGTTGATAGCTCTGCTGGTGGACAGAATTGTCGATGAGGCTGTCTCTCGCGCAGTAAAGGGATGTATTCATTGCTCTGATAAAGTTGGTGTGCGATGTTTGATAGCGAGTATGTGAGTGCAAGTGCTTCATGAACTCTACAGCGTATGGAGGGGTCGCAGTCAACATAGTAGTAACAACTTACTGGCACGGTTAGTGAACCACTCCTTTTAAAGGGCGGGGGTTTGGCCTGTAGCGGGTTTGACTATCTTTGCTAGGTGACTGGGTGCCGTACGTTGTGCACGTGAGTTGCAATCCGAACGAAAATTTACAACTTTCTGTCACTCCCTCACTTTTTTCAACTTCAAGTACACTTTTGATCGAGAAAGTTTTGACATAATGTAGTTACTTGACGCCAGATTTTTTACTCTGGCGCAACTTTAGGTCCCAAGTAAGAAATCTTTATCGGTCATTTATTTAGAGAATTATTAGTTTCACCATTATGTTTGGCCAAAAATGAAGACTTTTGACTCCTATCCTCTGAAATTTACCAGGAAATAGTAGAGTTTGTGCCTGTCGTTTGAACTTTCAAGTGCACACCTGTAACAAATTTATCGGTGAGTGACCCCTGGGGTATTGGGCTACGTATCAATGTCAAATTGGTAATAATCCACGTCTGTGTAACTTTTAATTTGTTAATTGCGGTGTATGGTCACTACTGATAAATTAAACCCTTTTTTCAGTTTGGTCAGAGTGGAGTTGGGTGCCCTGTACACCTGTAGCTGGATCACAGCTGCACGGCCGACGAACGAGAACACGAGTGTGTCTCTTCGGCGGGACGCCCAACGTTGATGTGGGTTGCCTTGGGAACGAGACCGACATACAGGAATGTCGCATCCGTGGAGTCAGTAAGTCATGTTTTGTTGTCGTCTGAACATTTCCTCAGGTATTTGTCCTCATATGTAATAAATTATCCGTATCTTGTATTCCTATCATCCTTTACAATATTTATACCTCATTTCATCATTTTTGTTTCAATGGGCGAATGTAATTTTCTAGGAACTTTGAGAAGGAATCATTTATAAATTTGAGAGAAATTACTAAAGCATACTTCCTAAGTCTAAAGGGGAAGCATTAAATCAAAAGGCACCGTCTCTCGTCACATGATGGCGCACTGTCAATTGTTGAATCTTCAAAGCTGGTAGGCCCTTGTAAAAAAAGTCTGGAAACTCTGCACACAAAAAATTGTACAAAAGGTTGCGGCTATATTGGTCTGACTTTGGAAACATGTTCACATGACGGTCGGCCGAAAAAAAATTGAAAGTTATGCTATGAAAAGTCGAGGACTGTGACTAAACTTACCTTCTGACCATCTTCGTAGCGAAATCTCTAAGGTATACTGCCACCTGTTCCAATTTTGCCACAGTTACCATGAAAGAGAAATCTGACCAATCACAGATTTTAAGCGGGTGGCCGCTTTTAAAATACAGCGCCCTCACATGGGCATTTTAATACCAAGGAACGCCCCTTTGACCATATATGGGCATATTTAGATTACAGGTGACTGTATACCTTTAAGGTCAGAGCAACGTTTCAGAGAGAGCGCGATATGTATGCAAGCAGATGTGAAAGCTTTAAAAATTTAATTCAAAGTCTGTTGGTATTCGATGGCTGTGTGCCTGTCGCCATATCAGTCGGGATCGTCGGAATTCGGCCGAGGTCGGGTCGAAGTATTCCGAGAAGAAAGGGTACAGTGGGGGATAATATGTGACGATGAATGGAACATGACTGATGCAAATTTCGTCTGCAGGGATTTAGGATTTCGCGCTGCTGCACAAGGTTGTGTAGACTCTCCACAGTCGCTGTGCCTTGTTTTGTGCGCCGCGATGGGCCTGCATTCGAAGGCTACGCTTTGAGGACGCGCTGCCAGACACAGCGACTGTCGGTTCTTGCAAGGATATGAATATTCATAAGGTAGTGCCATCAAAAGAAATACCTATCTTACTGGGCGGAGAGAATATTATACTAGTAGCTAGTAGACCTATATACGCGGTATGTTTTCATTTGTCATTTTTAATTTTATTTGGCTATGGTACTTGTCATTTGTTTCTGATTGACGGATGTGTGGAGTTCTATAAAGTACCCGGATCAGGCAGAAATCCGACCGGTCGCTTGCAAGAACGTCCAGACCCTGGGATTCGCGTCGCGTCTGTGAAGGGCGCGCGCGTGTTCCAACTGCTTGACAGGGAAGAACGCGAATACCAGGGTCTCTGCAAGACTAGAGGTTGTATACATAGTTTTTTAATTTTTCTCTTTGTCCGTAGGTTGTACTATCGTTATTTCAATTCGAAAAGTCTGTATTTATAATATTGGTGTTTTGGCAATAGAGCTAGTGATGTCACATCGCCACCGTTAATATGCTAAACTATGTGTCTGACATGTTTGACGATAACCTTCAAAACTACTCTCACACAAATGACGAACATGGCGGTTTTGTACCAACGATTTTCTGATTGAAATTTTGAAAATTCAAACGAACTGGCAACAAACTGGTATACATGGGCTCACAAGAAAATTTGCCCTTTTTTCTGTCGGCAGCTGCATGTGTCCCTCACGATATATTTATCATTACATCATAAGAGTATATGTTGATGGCGCAAACACTGTTCTGATTGGTCGAGAAGTAAAAATAATCGCGCTATATTCGCGATGTAGAACAAATTGCAACACGAGCGAGCTCTCACCTGGAGAAAATTTCCCTTTTCACTGCTTTACGCCAATATACTGTAACGATATAATAGCAATACACCATCCCAGCAACCGGTATATCACTCGATTTTCACAAATGACAAATGCACGAGCGATAGCGAGTGCATTTATGTCATGAACTTATCAAAATCTCATGGTATACCGCATATCGTCAATGAGTGTCGTTACCATAACAAACATTTATCTACAACATACACTCTGCACAGGGGACAGAACCACAAAGCCACATTTCTCCCCGTCCAAGATAATTTGATTCATATACAGAGTAATACTGATACGACAGTGTCATACCTTGTGAATTTTCAGCGCCAATTTAACGCGGTCAAATTACTGACTGCAGTTTCACAATGCAATGCTCTCGAACTACAGGTGAATGGACCGAGCAAAACTTCGAAGCTTAAAGAAAGTTACTCGTCCCTTGTTTTCCACTTTAGACTTGGTTCAAGTCTGTGATTTGTGAATGTTTCGGTGGGATGAACACGATGGTTTGTGTTCTGTCTTCATGTGAAACGCGTGAGTGGGGTGAACGCTATACAGGGGGTATCTCTCGGCGGAAACTAACTCACTAGTGCGCAGACTCAAATGCAACGCATTACTCGTGCTAAAAATTTCTGAACATGACTATAACGTCGTCATGATTCTGCGTGTCAGAATTACCACTGCATCAATGTAGGCGTTCCCGCTTTTCCAATTTTTATGTCTGTAATTGAATATTGTTCGCTAAGAAACCATTAAAACAGCGTCACCGAATTCGATTTTTGTGAAAGCTAGGATGAGAAACATACACACAGCCAGTCAAAGTGCGAAATTTCCTCAAAATCTCACCATATGTAACCCCATTTCTTGTTAATGTTAGATGAAGTAATTGCTCAAAGAGACATACACATTTGTTTAAAAAAATATTCTTTCTCGATGATATTTCATCTACCTTGAGGTTTCATCTACTTACACTGACACGACCTGTAGCGATACGCATGTAATAAACGACAAAGCTCCCGACTATAAAGTTTATATTTTTAATCAGCTTTAATTTACTCAGCAATGATTGTGATTTCGATTTCATACAACAGTGGGGTTATGCAGCTTTTAGATTTCATAAAGTTTCCGTGGTGGCAATATCGTGTTTGTAAAATACAGTCCAACTCAAGAAATCATGTAAACAGGCCAAGTGTTCATATTGTCAACCATACAGAATATTTGTAATGTCAAATATTGTTGTAGAAAACTAAATTCCGTCCGATTCTGAGAATACGTTTGTCAAAGATAACATTGCATTATATACAAAAGGCACTGTGTTGGAAACACATTACAACTGTTTTACGTTTACAAAATAAATTTGTTTTATAGAACAAAGCTGAGGAAATGATCAGTGAAATTGATTGTCTCTGTTTAAGTTCTTTTAATTTTGATTCTTTTTATCAGCTATACTATACTCTTATTAACTGTCTTCCCATTTGTTCTGCTGTCGTGCTTGAACATGAGTCACAAAAATTCAAATCCATAAAAATATACTCTAACCAGATTCATATTTGGGCATGCCGAAGCAATCATAATACGCATACTTTATTCCGAAAAACGAATCGATTTTCGATGCTACAAAATAGGACCTTTCAAAAATGTATATCAAAAAAGCTTCAAAATCTATCTATAGAAGCTGTTGTACAATGTAGAGTACAAAATTTAAGGCGCATAAACGTTCTCCATTGATAATGAAACACTGTTGCGTAATTTGCATACATCAACAGTGATTGAAATTTGATTGAGATTTCTTACCACGGTCCTTCCACCAATGATTGAGGGACTGTGATTTCACTCTTACACAGAAAGAAAAACGTCCACAAAACCACGTAAATGAAAGTGGTAACAACCACTCGTTACTATGATTTGCATGAATGAATATTAATATGCAGTGTTACGTTGTAATTTTTAAGTAAAAGTATTATAGGAAATATGTACAATTTCGTTGAACTCATTACGAACGTTCACTGAGATAAACAATGTCACACGGTACAACGTGGAGGGTCTTTTCTTTTGTTTACTGGAGTATTATTACTGGTAGTTCTTTTATTACCTCAAGTATCATTGCCAAGGTGTTAATTAACGAACAATGCCACTACCGGTCAGATGAATACGAACAAAAGATGTTTACTGACATTGACATTGATACTGGTACTCGAATGGACAATTAAGCTAAAACAATGACGTATGACACCGATATGGCTACATCGCGGTGGTCATCATTTAATTGACTTCGGCATGAAACAATGGCTCATACATACATAATCAAATTCTGGCTCCACAAGTCTTGACCATGGAACGGTAGTAACTATTATTTTTAGAAGTCGGCATTTGTCAAAAGAACATTATAAATATTAAAAAGCGTTAGTTGAATTGCCAACTCAGCAGAATAATTCTGAATATTTTAGAAACTTCTTTCCAATCAAGTACTTGTATTTTTATCTTTTACCCAATCAAGTTTCTTTAATACTTTTTAGCCAATGTACAGTCACTTCCTGTAATGTATTTTACATGTTCAGGTTACGCCCTGAAAAATTGTCTATTTAATGAGAAGTTTTGAGAAATAAGAGCATGACTTTCTGGTCG
Source organism: Ptychodera flava (assembly GCF_041260155.1). Classification (NCBI taxonomy): domain Eukaryota; kingdom Metazoa; phylum Hemichordata; class Enteropneusta; family Ptychoderidae; genus Ptychodera; species Ptychodera flava. The sequence goes on from NC_091929.1 coordinate 29,798,003, forward strand.
GTCAAGCTGACAGCGTTTGCAATAAACATCGTCCACTTCAACTTACGACGCCTCTGTGTAGTAGCATCTTGTGTTACCTCTCAGCGAGTTAATTTCCCAGCTGAAGTCTTCAACCATTAAAATAGCCGGCAACACGTGGTGGAGAATCCGGGTAACCGTCGCTTCATATATTATATATGGTGTATTATATGGTGAAATGCATTAAGGATTTGGATAATCTGATTAAAGGCACTGGCTATATCTATCTGAATAATACTGAAGACAAATATTGATATTTTATTTTGATCACAAATAACATTCCTAGAAAGCTTTGTCATTGGGTTTCGAGCAAGGATTTCAAAGACCTTTCAGTGGATTCCAGGGGCCTGCCCATGCCTCGTATTCAACTAAGCTAAAGTGACCTCGTTTTCGACCAGTCCAGCTGACATATCATCACTGACATGGGAACTTGTCGGTGGCGACTGAACCTGATCCTGGTTCACATTCACATCCGGGCCAGTGGCTTTTCCATCAGGCTGCTTGGGAGGTCCAGTTGTTTGCTTTGGTTGTGGCTGGGGTTGTTGATGCACGGCTCCAGGTTGCACTGACTACGGCGGTGGATGCTGCAGCTGCTGGGTCTGTAGCTGCTGAACTTGTTGGCGTTGTTGCTGTGGTAACTGCTGTCCGAGTGGTTGCTGGTGCATGGCTACTTGTTGCACTCCAGGCTGCATTTGATGCTGCAACTGCTGGGGCTGTGGCAGCAGCACTTGCTGGCGTTACTGCTGCTGCTGTGGTAATAACTGCCCTTGTCATTGACCTTGTTGATACACAACTCCAGGTTGTGGCTGCATTTGGCCGCTGGGCGGCTGGTTAGATATCACTGTTGGTTGCGTGGCAACCATGTAACCTTGCGGTGCTTGCTGTTGGTCTGTAACGGTGATAAACAACCAATCAACAAAGTTTTCTGAAACTTAAGATTCAACGGCAATTAAACAGTATTGCTCCGCGCTGCAAGTTTCGGTAATTTTTAGAGATTGACTAAGTGATCAGTAATACCAAGCTGAGACTGAAGAAAATTCCATTGAGAATTCAGAACAGACCGTATCAATTAATCAACATGAAATTTCCCTATATCATATATTTATGGGACTTCCTGGGGACATAATTAATCCTAGCATTTGCAAAAAAGCTGCATTCCGACATAAAAGGCAAGGACAGAATTTGAAGTACCGCCATATTTAGATACAATTTTGCAAAAAGATCTGTATAGCATAAAAGTATAGAATGCTGTTCGGGTACTTGGCATCTAAAAAATATGAAAGACTTAAACTTTTGCTCAAACTTTCCTCAGGCAAATTTTCCACCAGTCTCTTTCAAAACAATGAATGAAAATCGAGGGTCACCGTGAAAAGTTTGGTATTAGAGAAACAAATTACCCAATATTTGAAATTCAAAATGGCTGCTATCCCTCTGTTATCTCTATTGGCAAATAGAATTCTCAATTTTCACAAAACTAAGCCGGTAAAGCCTTGATTTACTCCACACGCTTGTAGACTATACGAATATTATAAAAGTTTGAGAGTACGAATATTTGTCGCCGAGAGAGTTGGTAGAGTTATACTGAACTAAATGTAAAACATAGGGCCAAAGTCCCTGAAGCTACTATAGACATGGATACAAAATTAAGTATTTCCTAACTGTATGATATTATCTCACTAAGGTCATCCTAGGGACTTGTAAACCAAAGATTAAAGCTGTCTGACCAGCGGTTTTGAAAAACAAGTGACCCAACATTTAACAGAGCTCTGCTGTGTTATGTAGAGAATAACCTTTTGTGACACATGTATTGATGAAGAACGTGGATATCTTTGATAGCTCATTTCAGGATGGCCTGACCAAAAATAGAAAAAAAAATTCTGTAAAAATACAGATTTGCATATTTCATCACAATTTGAACAAATCTAAGTTGGGTTATCCCTAGGGACCTGTATACCAAATAACAAAGCTGTCTGACCAGTGGTTATGAAGAATTATTTTTACCAAAAACGCCTTTTTGGTGCTAATTTGCATATTTTCAACACTATCAAAAAGTTTATAAAATTACTTTCTCAAAATCATATAGTTTATCCACACAACAAATATCAAATCAGTAAGTACTGCAGTTCTCAAGATATTTGAGTGAACGGACGCCTCACAAACGGACATACATACATACATGTACATATGGTACATAATATATTAGTCTATAGTAGCTAATAAACGAGAGTTAATTACATTCTATTTAAAGTAAACAAGACTTGCTTAAATCAAGCTTTACGTCCTAAAAATACAGCATATCTGTCAGGTTATAAAGAATCTTAAGCTGGTTATTTTCATCCTAACCAAGCACATTTTAACTTTCAAATTAACATTGTAAGTAAGTTCTGTTGAATAAGTTGAGACTGTACGTACTCAGAGAAAGCACACTGAAGAGACAAATGTTTGAAACTTAAGAAGTTCAAGGTCATCAATAGCATTGTAAGGAATCATGTAATACTTTCATTGCACTGTTTACACAGATTGCATAATTGCTATAAATAGCACATGAGGAATCTTACAGCCCAGCTTTACCGTAAAAACCCTATCACTTTGACCACTCTTTTAATTGACCACTCTATTTTTTTCCTCTAAAAGTAATTTTATTTTATCCTCAGCAAGTCATCCATACATGAAGATTAGAACTTTCTCTATCTCTATTTATTTGACCACCCAATCATGACAAACTATTACGAGTAATTTCTTTGAGATAACATACAGGGCACAATAAATGACGGTTCAGAATATGTCAAAGTTGGGATTCAGGAAAGTTGCCTTTACATGTTTTAATCCTCTAAGATGGTAAGCATTTCACTATGAACTGTCAAAAAAAGTTGAACTTTCTGATAATTCTACACTAAAATTATTTTGGCTTTGATGATTATTCAGTTATTTAAAATCATATTAATTATTTTTTCTGGGTGAATTGATAAGGTTTATACAGTACAAGAATTACATACAATGTAAGTCAAATTTTGACCAAAAATGACCAAAAAAATCCTTAAAAATACACATTTGCATATTTCATCACAATTTGAACAAATCTGAGTTGGGTTGTCCCTAGCGACCTGTATACCAAATAAAAAAGCTGTCTGACCAGCGGTTATGGAGAAGAAGATTTTTCACCAAAAACGCCTTTTTTGGCATTAATTTGCCTATTTTCAACATTATCAAAAAATTAAAAAAAGTAGTTTGTCAAAATCATATTTTTCATCTACACAACAAATATCAAATCAGTAAGTACTGCAGTTCTCAAGATATTTGAGTGGACGGACGCCTCACAAACGGACATACATACATACATACATACATACAGACTGACGACGGACGCCGGACGGATACCCATCCCAATAGCTTCTATAGACTATAGTCTATAGTAGCTAAAAACATGAAATCTGGTGGAAACCAGCTTATTCAGCCGAGTTCAACTTATTAATATAACAGATATCATCGGTGTCACCCCAATAAACCTAAATATAAGTACTTACATAAGTTCTGTGGTACGAACTGAACTCCAGAGGGCGCCATATACTGAACAGGTGGGTTTTGCAGCACGGTCATTGGGTAGCCCTGAACAACCCCTTCCTGATTACTCGAGGCAAAGTGCATCTGTGGTGGTAAAGCATAGAATACACTGAAAGAGTTAGGACATTTTATTGACGAATTTTACGAAAAAAAAAAAACATTCTCACAAACAATAACATCTACATTGTTTCGCTTGTTACTGATTGGAAAACCACTGAGTGCTCACATTTTAATACGACGTTTATACTAAGAGAGGGCGCTGTTCTAAGTGGTAGTCAAGCTAATACAAGCTAAAAAGTTGACCAATCCAACTGCACGAAAACTAAGAGTTGGTTTCCTCTTTAACATAGGTGACAGGTTTCAAGGAGTTTTATACAATGAATTGTTGACATCAGGTGACCTTCGATGTGGAAGACAAGCTGCACTGTGAATCAACATTCGATGTGAAAAGGGTATATCTGTAGCTACATAAGTTGGGAAGTTCTGAAGGGTAAAGCTGACTCTGGCGGGCATATTACATTTCCCAACAGGATACTAGCCTCTGCCTGTTTGATAGTATGTTGGGTCGTTTACCCTACGCAACACTTCTACAAGAGCAGGACGCCAAACAATATGCCTCTTTCATTCCGTTTTTCTCCCATTTTACTGCTCACATTTAAGTAGATTTCTCTGATGCATAATTGAGGGCGATATACTCACCGTTGACTGGTAACGCGTTGATGACGTTTGATTACAGCAATACGCTGCACAACAGAAAACTGACTGAAGGATGGCGATCACTAATTCAGCCAACGTTACTACAGCCAGGATACTGTCAACGGCGACTCTACCACCCTGAAAAATGAAGAATATGGTGTAAGTTTATTATGAAGTGACATGGGTAAAGAACATCACGGATGTTTCCAGAAAGCAGATTGACGTTTACAATGAAGAGCTGGCCAATTTGATGGCAGTGATAGTGATTGCAGTGGGTGAAAGGTCATCCCTCTGAAACCCATCTTCGCTTGCCACGGTCTCTTGTCAGATCAGCTGGATCATATGCTCCTCAAAATCAGATATCAAGTAGTTAGTGGAACACTCAAGTCGAAGTAATGGACGCGTGCGAGCGGACGATATCTGAAACTTTTTTCGTACGATCAACACGGTCATATGCTTTCAAAGAAAACTTAGCGTAGTTTTGTTAATACAATTGTTCTTGTTCTTGTTGTTGTTGTTGTTGATGATGATGATGATGATGATGATGATGATGATGATGATGATTATGATGGTGGTGGTGGTACTGGTGCTGGTAGTGATGCCACCTCCCAATTTCACGATGATTGGGTAGGTAGCTAAGAGCTAACCATTTGAGTGCCAAAGTCAATTTTTGTCACCTTTATAAAATGTACCCCAGTCAATTTTTTTCAGATTTTTGCCAGAATTTTGATGAAAACCCGTAGCCAATGAAATGTGATGTCCATCTGATCTAAAAATTATCAAAAAAAATCATAAAAATTGGTAAAATGTTGCACTCAAAATTTTGGCGCTAAAAATTACAGCACTCAACGGGTTAATGGGCAAGAAATAAAAACAGACATCTAAACTTACATAGTTTGATTCACAAAAGTAGTAATAGTTACGATAATGGTAGTAACACTCTTGTTCAATAGCTGCAGCGATAATATTTGTAATACAGGCACTGCCCGCCATAGTTGCCGCGATGATAGAGAGCACCATGGTGGTAATTATCTGTCGATAAATAAAATTAATATCCACGGGATGATCAGGGATGTGAACAGATTACATCCATATGAAAAAAGCAAACTTCAGGCGAGGACATAGCAGACAAGAAGAGTTCAAATTCGAAATTAAATTACTGAATGTAGAACTTCAACAAAAGAGTTGTCGAGGCAACCCTCTGTATTACTTCAATAAACATGAGGTGTGTGAAATAATGTGTCGGCTTACACACTGTCAAACTTTTTCAAAGTTTATTACCTTCTTTGAAGGTGTAGTATTGACATTAGAATGATCGCAAGAGAATGGTCTACTTGCTGTCTCGGATCGGTCGCTCTTACTTTTAATGGCTTGATGTAAGACTATGCACGCAAACGTACAAATAAACACTTGTCGGTCACCCTGCAAAAATGTGTATGAAAAGCTTTAGGTACAAGTCGATGATGACAAGCTTACCATTGCATTCGTCTTCTTGAAAGATGCCAATAATCCAAACACTCCAGCTAATGCGAACTATCAAAACAAATAAAATTGATAAATGCATATCTTTATAGAAACAATGCCTTCACAAATATTAATGAAGACCCAGATAATCCAGTTGCCTGAAGAATGGACATCCCACGCGAGTATAACTTGATTGACACGACCTTACAGACATAAATAGATCGTCAAGGTGTGTTTTGGTATAACACGATTGGAACTAATATGGGGTATCTTGATGGTGAAGTAAGGTCGTTTTAACCTGCAAATGTAAGCTCATCTGCTTTTCTTTTTAAGTTAGACACTTGTTTTTATGACTAATTTGTAATATTGCAAACACTTGTGAGAAATTTGAAAAGTATGAAGATCCAATTATCAAATTAGTTCACATCGTGTTGTATTTTTTAGGCCAAATAAAAAACACCCCGGTAACCCGACCAAACTAGAAATACCCAACGATCATCGACTTTCCGAATTTTAAAAAACATTTTGAGTAGACTTTCTAAACTTTACCGTCTTTAATTAGTTTCGGCCAACAAAAAGAAAAAAATCAAATCAAAATTTCCTCCGCATACCCATTCTAATATTCAGAGGTATGTTACTGGAAACAAATACATTTTTTTATTTGGCCGGCCTGACAGAATAGTGGCTTTTAGACTGGCATTTTCATTGCTGTAAGGTTCGCAGCAAAGTAGAAAGGAAATAACATCTCACATGACCTAATACCGTAGCCTTGATCCTGTGGGCCTCAAACATTTACATGTATTTGGTGGCTTGCGAACATCGATTCAATCTTTAAAGAAAGGGCGGTGTTTCGAAAATGTCATACCTACCATGACACCACACCATATACCAATACCGGCTTCCCGGAGTTGGCATTGGATAACGATGGCAGTAATGCCTAGTATTACGCAAATGCCGCCAAATATTATCTGAAATATTCCAAAGACCATGGTCGCCCGTGAAGCAAAGCCTGGTCTTTTCCCCGTTCCGTTGACGTTCCCTCGTGTTCGTCCCTGCACAGCCTGGGTTGGCTGGCTGGCATAGTATTGCCCCTGCTGTTGCAGCGGTCGTTGTTGTTGTTGCTGCTGTACTTGCATGCTGAAGCGAAAACAAGAAACGCAAGACTGTATTCATAGGGCTGCAATATACATGACGTCACTGACATTGTCAGAAACAACAAGCCATTAATACATATGGTGAAGCAAAAATATATTACGAAACGATTGATAATGGTGAGAACACATAGAAAGAAATAAACGTGGGCAACTAAGATTGCATCGACATCTTCATCAGCTGTCACTCGACGTTGTTCATTTCGCATCAAAATGACACTGCACGATGAACAACGCAAGACCAGTACAAAGAAGGTAACAAGCTGCAAATATTGTACGTGTATTGTATGGTCGTTATCTCCTTGCGTTAAGTTTTATTTTAAATCCCAGCCCTCAGAAAAGAAAAGATTCTTTTTGTTTCTCTGGTCCATGACGTCATTGTAATATCTGTGGACATTTTCTGGACGGCTACGCACTGAGTGATGCGATCAGACCAACCAGTTACATGGCTGCATTTCTAAACACCATCATTCTCGATATAAGTAACTCGGCAGAAGTCAATAGATATGTGCTTATTTTCTTCGATTGCAGATACTTAGATTGAAACACTCCTGGCACAACTTTGAGAACTTTCAAAGGGGTCTGTCAGCCGTTCAGTAATTGAAATTTCGATGATGTCGATAGATTGTCATAAATAATCCAGACATCGCCGTGTGCATTTTACGTCTCTCACAGTTTACAGAATGACGTCAGTCAATACGTATACGAATACCAAGTGAGTACAGCGTTTAAATCGGTGAAATCTGAATCAAGTGAAAAAACGTGCCTCAGGCATTCTCCGACAGGTGGCTACCGCGACGACGCATTACGCTGCTATCAAAACTTTGATCGTTGCACGGATGAGAACCCCGCAGAGCAGTCTGGGTCAGCGAAACCATCGCACGAACGGTAGCGATCCCTTCCTATAAATATTGCTCTAAATTCATTAACGATCGAATGTTCCTGACTAGACTTACCCCAAGTCTGTGGGCGAATAAATATCAAAAGAGAGTAAATTTATAGAATAAATTTCATAATTGGTAGGCCGCGTGAGTGATCGCGAAATTGAAGCAACATATTCTAGCAGCTGTTGCGAAGATCATGCGGTGAACGCGATAGGCAGCCAGGAACAAGCCACGGGGCCAGTCCTAGCTTTAACCATGGGGTTGACTACCTATAACTTCTGAGATATCACAGCAACTGTGTTTCAGCGAAAACTCATTCATCCACGACTTTCACAAAATGTTGAACAGAAGTTAATGAACTCCGTGTTGACAGAACATAGCTGGCGACATCATCAATTAAAACTGTCATAGGTTAATTAGGAATATTGACAAACTACAATTTTGGTTGATTGCAATATGTTAATAAAGACACCCTTGTCAATTGGCGCGGCATCTACAAAGACACTGGATGTACGTCTTCACAAAGAAAGTTGATGTTTTATTTTGATTGGGAACATTGCACATGTTACATTTTATCGCCAGTAATTTAGAATTAAGGCGTTTATGAGTTTTTTGATAATTATCTTAATATATTACTTATGATAATTGTACGAGCTTGTCCTAATGTGGTATAATTGTTTTCTGCAAATTGTAGTCAACATGATCACTTTGAAAGCTTTTTTGTGGTCGGTTAAACTCTTTGATCTTTGTTAGTGTGATAATTGACATGTGTAATTTTACATTTCAGTTGGGCTAAAACAGTGTGGAGTTGTAATTTTGATAGACCAACCTTTTACAATCAGCGAGCACTTCTTAATATCATTCTAAAGAACTTGTGTATACTCCGGTGGTTCTCTGGTATTCCACTCGTTGAGGGAACCGACTAATGATACACAGTTACAATGCATGGCGGATATAGGTGTCATCTTTGGATTAGGACTAAAAAAACCTGGGATGGGCCATACCATTATGGGAGGGGTGGATAGGCATACGACTTTTTGGTTTTCCACAAGGTGGAGATTTGACATTCGATTCATCATAAGGGTCAGCACAGCTAAACATACATATTTCCTTTCATTGTACAATTTTCTTCAGATTCCAGTCAGATGTAAATATCTTAATATCTTGTGAACTACAGTCGCATAGTGCCAAATTATATCTACAGAGATATTTTATCATTTTGCAAACGCTTCATCTCAAACAAAATGAACCATGGGTAACCATGTGGTATGTGGTATCACATGTTTGCCCTATCAACAGCGGTCATCCTATGGCGAGATAATTCTCAAACGTTTGAATACATGACAGATCTTTCTAAATCAAGTGTTCAACAACGACAAAAATAATTGTACTTTGCCACCATTAATAATAAAACGGAACAAGCAAACATGACATATCCACAACTCTGATCACAAGTAGAAGAGAAAACACGTAAAAATGTGAGTGATTCGTCCAAATTACAGTAAGCACCATACCAGTCAACATAGACAGTGCGGTATGGCAGTACGTCCACTTGAAGTATGCCAAATCCAAGCGGAGTTTCAAGCCCTGATTTTTGTCCATTTAACTGGCGGGCAGTTGCAAACTACAGAAACTTCAACTCAATTTAAAATGTGCCTTACTTTGACAGCTCTTTCGATTTGAAGATAAATTTAACAGTGTGACATCGAAACATCGAAGGGCTTCACTGGACCGGGTAACCATGGAAACCGGTCAGTACATCGTTCACCTGCCTGATAACTCCCGGATGTTTCTATTCAAATCAATGCAATAATTTGCACTCACATCAAGGCATGTAATACAGAGCATTCCACCAATGCGCAATAAACTTTTGTTTGTCATTTACCCGAAAGATATTCTAAAAAGCTACGCGGGGACGCAAAACATATTTTTTTTAGTTTGGCCGATAAATCCAATACAACGCCCTTTGTATGAGTGCACTGTAATTTTTTTTCAACATTTAATCCCTCAGTGACGTATACTCTGTATTGAATAAGAACAAAGAACACAAACTCGGCGAACCGAAAAGGGCACTCGCGGTACAGACTTATACCATCGTTTAACCCGAACTGCCGCTGTGGGTTTTTTGTCGACGGGGGTCGCACATACAATTCCCTGTACAGCAAACGTAGACTCCATAGACAGTTCGGGGCACAGTGCCCTACATGTTTATATCATTTACTGCTGGACGTGAAAGCTCAAGTTTTTGGTTGTAATCGTTATCAAAATCTCATTGGTAGTTAAGTTTAATGTGTTGTTCAGGTACAGAACAACTGTAGACAATGGCGAATAATTGAAAATAGGAAGTTTGCACGGAGCACATGGTGATTTCAGTGAGACATGATATGGTGGTCTCCAAGCCATGCTTTTTTCCTGTTTCCGAATTGCGTATGCGTACGAGTTTTCTGCGCATGTGAACATTTCGGAGAAAGTCTGTGGCCTATGTCCTTGAATCTGACCATGCGCCAGAGCACAGTCCTTCACATGGTCAGAGCTCCGTTCCAGTCGCGAGCTAAGGTGTACTCGTCTACGTCTGGGTCGAAATTAAGTGTACCCGCTCTGGTTTAATACTCGACATTTCTCGAAGGAAACATGACCGTATAAAATTAACCACTCAAGCAGCGCAATCTGATTAAAATCACTGATGTAGAGATGGCTACGTTCGTACGCACTTTTGCTGGTTCTGCAGTGAGGCCGGGCTAGCGAGAACAGCAACGAACAAGATTGTCAAGCGGCCAATTTCATTCCACCGCCGGAGCCTTTCTAAATGTACGCGTAGTTGAAAAGACTCAAGTTCACGACCGACTGTGACAGTATGGCGCAAACTACGAGAAAGAAAAGTGTTATGGACCGTCGACGACAAAATACAGAGACGCTGTTTCAATGTCTTTGCAATGATATACCAAGGGGAACTCCGGTAACATTCCCTTGCCTACCGCACTTAACAGCACTCATTTATCAGATTTATCTAATATAAATATTATTTACTTGATAAAATATTCAATGGAAAACAAAAGAATCACAAACTGTTAATGGGCTGTTGACACATTCGCTAATGCGAGAACCAGGGATTGAGAAGGGCGCCTTAGGAGCACTGAACTTACAGAGGTATTGTCCGTTCTCTATTTTCTCGACTTCGCATTCCGTTTACGGAATTATGAGTACTATCACAGTTAGCTCTGCATGGCAGGGCTGTGTGTTACCGGCGTTATACGACCTCCCGTGGTGGGAGGCCGTGTAACGCCCGGTAACACACAGCCCTGCCATGCAGAGCTATATCACAGTCACCTGAGGTCTATTCCGCTCGGCGTCTATGCGCCCCATAGACGTGTGTACATATGCCTTAGAAGAAGAGCATATGTACACACGTCTGTGGGGCGCATAGACGCAGAGCGGAATAGACCACAGGTGACTGTATAGTCGCTTAATCGTTCGACGGGAAGGCTCAAATCAAAGAGCTCGCAATATACGCCAGTGCTTTCCCGATCTAACCAATATGGTACCGCTTAATTGCTGTGTCGGTAGCAATGAAAACATGCGAAACAGCACGAAAGAAAGCTTCTACCGTGTGACGAAGATGGAATGTTTAAAGGGGAAGTTCACCAAGGATGAGTTTTACATATGTGCAAGCTTTGTGGTCACTTACCCCGGAAAAGCTATTTTCGCCATTTATAACTTGCACGATTTTTACAAAAACAGATAGAAATAGTACAGGAAGTTGCCCATGTAATTTGAATCATGGGAAAAAGCGCCAAGCTTGGAGCTTGCATAATGTGATATGGAAGGCACCATTTTCCCATGGGTATGGCATTGTCCACTCACCCAGGCTCAAACCAGGCTGTGCGTATTAACATAACTTTTGTTTATACTGAGTATCCTTGCATAAACGGTGAATCACTTATAATAAACTGTCCACTGTCAGGTTTTGTGTTGCTGTTTACTACTGTACTACTGTGAGTGGACAATGTGGGGGCCATACCCATCCGAAGATGGTCCCTTCCATATCACATGATGCAAGCTCCAAGCTTGGGGCTTTTTTCCCATGATTCAAATTACATGGGCAACTTTCTGTACTATTTTTATCATTTTCGTAGAAAATCGGGCGAGTTATAAATGGTGAAAATAGCTTTTCTGGGGTAAATGACCACAGAGCTACCACATATGTAAAAATCATCCTTGGTGAACTTCCCCTTTAATATTGTCGGGATGTCGTCACGTATATCGTCTGTGTTCCGGGTTTGGCGAGCTGGGCGTCACTATAAAATTAACTAGGGGAACTTTCGGATACACTGGCAATAAACCGGTACTTTCGATAACTTCCATTATAAACAAACTGTCCGTAAATCATCATACTGTAATGTTATGATTACATTACCTGTTTGTACAGTGCCCGCTGTAACAAAATCACTCTCAGCTCGTCAGTGGAAGGCACAACAACTATGGCCGTAAATGATGATGTCTTCCCCTTCTGTGTGACGTCATGGGTATCCCTAACGCTTTCACTGTTCGACGCCTGTATGTACCTGCACGCGACTATTTTGTCCACCGAAGAACGTCCCCGGATCATATGTCCCGGGGACATTCACGAGATTTCGCGAGAACTGTATTCGGCGCATGCGGACAGCCATGTTTGATTTATGGCGTGCGTGTAACTGTAAGGTGTGTGCTGTGAATGATCCAGGGACATTTACCAATACAAATGATCCTGGGACATTTACCACTTCAAGTGATCTAGGGACATTCACCACTACAAATGATCCAGGGACATTTAGCACTACAAGTGATCCAGGGACATTTACCAATACAAATGATCTTGGGACATTTACCAATACAAATGATCCAGGGACATTATGATTCAGGGACATTTAGCACAACAAATGATCCAGGGACATTTAGCACAACAAATGATCCAGGGACATTTAGCACTACAAGTGATCCAGGGACATTTAGCACTACAAATGATCCAGGGACATTTACCAATACAAATGATCCAGGGACATTTACCAATACAAATGATCCAGGGACATTTACCACTTCAAGTGATCCAGGGACATTTAGCACTACAAATGATCCAGGGACATTTACCAATACAAATGATCCAGGGACATTTAGCACTACAAATGATCCAGGGACATTTACCAATACAAATGATCCAGGGACATTACATTTACCAATGCTCCTATCAATATTTGTGACAATAAAATAACAAGCTTGGTTTACAAACCAGTCTCTAACACTGCTACAATTTCCGAGTCCAGAAAAAACACGTGTTTATTATTTACACTGAGGTAGTATAGGCCTCGAAATTTAGTTGAAATGCTTTTGCTTGAACTTTCTTCCGGAAAACTTTAAACCACACTCCTTCGAATTAAAAATAACCACAGAGGTCACCGTACAAATTTTGGTACTATGGAAACAAATCTTCCAAAATTTGAAACTCAAAATGGCCGCTACCCATCATAAAAAGTTTAAATCTTCGATTTTGACAACAAGGCGGTGAACAATGTATTCAATCAACAAGATCCAGTAACTATAAAAGTATTGTAAAACAACAACTTCCACTACCTGTGGTCCTCCTTTTCTATGTTGTATTTAGCGGCAAACATTTGCAATCCGTATCTGATTAAAGTTGTGTGTACTGACTATTACGGCACTGTTTGTTTCTTACAAGAACACGTTTCTTCTTTTATTTTGCCAATCAGGGGAGGCCAATAAAGCCGTTCGGGATAAAGGTATATTGGCAAAACCCTTTTGGAAGGCATCAGTGGGTGGGAGATGGGGTTTTCGATCGATATGTATTGTCAGCGCTTGCCAGCGAGGAAATTTTATCCCTTGGCGTTGAATCTCTGGGTAACTTCGTGGAAACATAGAGGGCGGGTGTCGACAGAGTGTAAGATTTGCTCACCTGTACACACACGTGAGCATATGTCGCAGCGATGTCTGTCTGTGTGTCTGTCTGTCTGTCTGTCTGTCTGTTGGTCCAATATCTCAAAAACGGCTGATCAGATCACAATCAAATCTGGTACGTAGATTCAGTTAGCAAATGGCAAGAACTGATTAGTTTTGGTGGGTGTGGCTTGCATACTTTTTGCTCATTTGCATAATTAATGATTTGAGAAAAAACGGATATACATTAAAAACAACTGCACAGAATTTGATGAGATTTGCTACAAATGTTGATCACACCAAGATGTATCAGCAGTGGGAACCATTAAGGGGTGACATAAAAGATAGTTGCTAATTTGCATATTTAATGAACTTTCCTAATATATATCTGATTTGACACCATCAAAATTGATGAAACTTGCTATGTACATTAAAGACGCTATAATACAATATTATTGAAAGTCATTAAGCATTTTCTCTTTAGCCAATTCCTAATTTGCATATTTAATGAGCTTTCCTAATTAGGGATATATATCTGAATTGACTTGACCAAAGTTGACAAAACCTTCTACATGTATTGGAGATACTATGATACAACATTATTGAAAATCATTAAGCATTTTACTTCAGCCAATTCCTAATTTACATATTTAATGAACTTTGCTAATTAGGGATATATATCTGAGATGACTGGACCAAAATTGATGAAACTTGCTAAATACATTAAAGATACTATGATACAACATTATTGAAAGTCATTTAGCAGTTATACTTCAGCCAATTCCGAATTTGCATATTTAATGAACTTTCCTAATTAGGGATATATATCTGAACTAACTTGATTGTAGTGGTTGAAACTTGCTGTATACATCAAAGATACTGTGACATAACATTATTGAAAGTCAAAAGACATTTTTACTTCGGCCAATTCCTAATTTGCATATTAAATACATTTTCATTATTAGGTTTATATATCTGAATTGACACCATCAAAATTGATGAAACTTGCTATGTACATTAAAGACGCTATAATACAATATTATTGAAAGTCATTAAGCATTTTCTCTTTAGCCAATTCCTAATTTGCATATTTAATGAGCTTTCCTAATTAGGGATATATATCTGAATTGACTTGACCAAAGTTGACAAAACCTTCTACATGTATTGGAGATACTATGATACAACATTATTGAAAATCATTAAGCATTTGACTTCAGCCAATTCCTAATTTACATATTTAATGAACTTTGCTAATTAGGGATATGTATGTGAATTGACTGGACCAAAGTTGATGAAACTTGCTATATACATTAAAGATACTATGATACAACATTATTGAAAGTCATTAAGCATTTTTCCTCCAGCCAATTCCTAATTTGAATTTTTAATGATCTTTTCTAATTAGGGATATATACTGGGATTTACTTGATCAAAGTTAGCAAAACATGCTGTGTACATTGATGATTATACCAGGTTAAAATAATATTGAAAGTCATTTTACATTTTCATGTCAGCTAATTTATAATTTGCATATCTAATGAGCTTTCACAGTTTGGCATATATGGCTTGAAGGACTTGGCTAAAGGTAATTACACTTGCTATATATAGTGGTGGTACAATGACAGCAGTCAAAGAAGGTATTTTTATTCTAGCTAATCACGTATTTGTATACTTCATGATCTTTTAGAGTTAATTGGCGGTGAATATTGTTCATTATGTTGATCATAATACTTTCAATGAAGTTGCAAACATGTGCCAAAGGTTCAAATTTACACATAACTGCAATAATAATGAAACACGTGAGCATTTTCAGTTTATATCTGGTTGTGGTATTTGTGGAAGTCTTGCTGTTGAATATATCATGCAGCGAGATGTAGACAGTGTCAAATTGGAACGTTTTACTAAAAGGGCCACGCCAGCTATGCCGATGGTAGTATTGCTTGGGCAGAAAGGTCCAACTTTGGGTGCGAACAGCTTTCACTTACCGCTCAATAATGTACAAAATGCGTAATACATGTAAAAACTATCCCTCTTTACAATTTCATGTAATAATCTCGTCGGCTCAGTACCCATGGCGATTGTATATCAGTGTAGCTATGTTCAACAGTCGTTAAAGTATATATTGCCTTGAAGCGGTCACTAATTTTATTATTTTATTTGTTCGCTTGTTGGTTTATTTGTTTGTCTATTTGTTTGTTTTATTTTCTGTCCTCTGTAGCAAGTGCAACGTTCTCTACGCCACGCAGTCTGCCCGTCGTGATAACGCAGGTCAACTGTACCGGCAACGGAGACTCGATCACTTTCTGTCCCTACAGCAACTCGGTTGGCGTGGATAGCTGTGATCATGAACACCAAGCAAGTGTAACGTGTGCCATCGGTAAGTTACACGAACAAGTAATCTTGCGAGTTGATTTGCTTGAGGAAAGTTTACATGGTCAAAGGGGCGTTCCATTGTATTCAAAATGCCTATGTGAGGGCGCTGTTTTTAAAAAGCGACCACCCGCTTAAAATCTGTGATTGGTTAGATTTTCACTTTCCGTGGTAACTGTGGCAAAATTGGAACACGTGACAGTATACCTTTAACTAAGGTGTTAAGAAGATTATGCATGTGTCTATATCTCTTTGTTTTTCTTGAAAATTTCACTCGTTGTATATGAATGAAAAATATAAATATGTCGCTAGTCCCGGTCGAAGAGATAGAATATTGAAGATGTATAAAGAAAGTATCATAAAAATAATCATTTTGAGTGGCATACAATAAAGAAGTCTAAGTTGTTTGAAAAGTTTGCGCATGAGCAGATAAATTTTGCTCAAAGTTCTGGAAATCCCTACATATTGGTCAATTTTGGAGCACATGGACAGATGTTTAAAACTTTGGCCGTAAACCCCGTATGAAAGAGTTTCGGAGAAACCCCCCTAATGAATTATTCACAACCCCATCAATGTGCGCCTGTCTATACATTACAGCGTATTGCAAACCGCCGACTGACAGTACCATCAAAAATGGCACGGTGGTGTGGGAAGATTGGACACCTCATGAAGAGACTGCAAAAGTCAAGTGTATCCCGTTACATTCAACGGACGATCCAGCACTCACATGCGATGATGGGGAGTGGAAACCAACCTCTACGCCAGAATGTTCGGGCAAGTAGTGGTCTGTTCAGTGAAAATATGCGCTCCGCACTCATGTCAGCAACAGGACCAGAATCAGGAGTGGAATTGTAAAATGATTTTCAGAATCTATACCAAATTTACGAAGCTGTAATGTACTCACAATGTGTTCAGTATTGCGCAGTCACAGTCTTGCCGTGGCCAACAGGCGCCTGTGTCCTGGCTATCAACGGATAATATTAATCCTCTTTCTTCAAAGTTGTATTTAATTCTTTGGTTTGTCTCTGGAGCCTTGTAGAAAGATTTTTAACTAGTATACTATTATGATGGTCACAATAATGTAATTTTTTACTTATCAAAAAAATTCATATTTATAAATTGATAAACTTTTTAAGACCAATAACTTACAGTTATTTCGAAAATACCGCAAATGATAAACGAATACTAGACATTATCACAGCGTATCGCCTGATGCGAAGTCGGGGGGGGGGAAGGGGGTGATGGTGATGCGAGCGGCACAATGTCAGAGTGCATTTATTTATGATGCAAGTATGGAACGATATCTTGGACGTACTTCTGATAGCATGTGTACCTACACGTGTACACGTGCACAGCGCGAGACACATCTATCCAATTGGTCCCTTTAAAGGTATACTGTCACCTGTTCCAATTTTACCACAGTTACCATGGAAAGAGAAAATCTAACCAATCACAGATTTTAAGCGGGTGGCCGCTTTTTAAAAACGGCGCCCTCGCATGGGCATTTTGAATACCAAGGCACGCCCCTTTGACCATATATGGGCATATTTATATCACAGGTGACTGTATACCTTTAACCTCGCAGAATTATGCACTTGGGATCCCAAGAAACAGTTTCGAACTCGCGCTCTGTACTTCTTTCATAATGCAAGTACACAAAACTTTGTTTCGATGCATATGGTGGATGTATATAATCTGCACTGTACGGTAATTTTAAGTGACTTGGAGGCACTCAATAACGAATCATTGATTAACAACCATTGATTAACAATTGATTTCAATCACAGAAATCGAGTCCTGTAAAAAGATAGTCACAATCGGACTGCAATTCTTCTGCATTAGTAAGTCGACGTCTTCTTGGGAAACAGCCAAAGACTTTTGTGAGGAAAACGATGCACAACTTGTAAAAGTGGAAAATGCAAAAGAAAATTGACTTCCCTTCTGGAGAACTACTTGAAGACAACAAGTTTCCATATTGGTGTGGGCTTAGCCGAAAACGCGAAGTAAGTCAAATGGATCGTTTGATGGGCTACAGTTATGAACACCTATTACCTGGTCATGAGGGCTACAGAGCTCGTTTATTACCCCCGAGGGGCCGTGCGTTACCGGAAACACATCGCTGTTCTCCAAGACCGTAGGCCAAAGGGTATAGCGACGTGTTTCTGGCAATGCAAGCTTTAGGTCACAAGGGTAATAAACGGGTGCTAAAGCCCGAATAAAGACCAAATAATATGTTTTATA
Source organism: Ptychodera flava (assembly GCF_041260155.1). Lineage (NCBI taxonomy): Eukaryota > Metazoa > Hemichordata > Enteropneusta > Ptychoderidae > Ptychodera > Ptychodera flava. The sequence continues at coordinate 29,816,313 of NC_091929.1, forward strand.
ACACACTACATGCTCATGCAGATCTAAATTATTCTTTTAAATTTGCTTCGACAGGTACGAAACAATTCATTATAATGTTTACTTGGCGATTCCACAGCGGGAACAATAATGCCATTTTCTTCATAAAAGGAAGTTAAATGTCCTTAGCATACCGGAACGTCCTTGGTTGCACTTGAATCTTTGCTGTCAATGAGCTCATTAAGTTCCTACGTTGTTGAAATAAAAAATCTTGCTGTTTTTTAGTCGGAGACTCGTCGCTCGGGGCACACATCATGCTCCTATCACTCGCCATTGTTTCAAAGCTGCAGATGACACTGAACCCATCGTTACGTGACCGGGCACTTTTCGAAAAACATTTCGCTATGCAAATAGTTTTCGAAAAAATACCCTCTGACGTTCATGATTTTAGAACCAGTACGACTGGTCGTATGTTTTCTCGTCACGTGACATGTTCTGGCGAATCGCAGTAGAGAATAAGCATGTGGCGCGTTAAATAAAATTTACAGCTGTATGTGCACGTCTATGGCGTGATTCTTGCCGTGTATAAACGATGTATTTTTCAGATCGCTAAGGTTTGAAGCATGTTAAATGCCATATGATTTAAAACGACAAAGTCGTTCTTTTTGAGCTTTTGTGCATCGTTGTGTCGGTTTTTTCAACATTTCTTTTTATTATTTTTGTCGAGTTAAGTACTCTGCTAAAGTAATATTAGCAGCGACTAATAAAACCATCCGTTATTTGTACGGGTATCCTTCTAATCCGTACAGCATGTTAGTATAAAATACCTTGTATTCAGCTAGTCAACATAGCTTATATACTTGTATGACAAATAGGGCTGTAACACAACTGAGAAAATTAATACTCAGGATATTTTCTCTCCCTTTTGATGGCGGTCTCAATTGGGGAAAAATCAGCTCGTAGGAGGGTTGCTAAATTATTTGCAGCCATGATCTTCCAAATTGGCACAAAGAAAATTAATATTTCCATTATTCAAATCACTTGAAAGTAAAAACCGTGTCGAATTCTGGGTGAAAGAAAATCCATGCTGAGCCTATATTGAAAAAATCATTTGTAAAATCTTGGAACGGAAAAACCAAACCTCATGTCACTCCAATCTGAACAAATATACCCTCCTATCATCTATCTCAAAGATTATACCAAATCTTGAAGCAGTTTTATTCGTAAGATTAATGGAGGTTTATGACAACAATAGCATGCATGATTAGTGCATTCTTGACAGTTCTACGTTAAAGGTATACAGTCACCTGTATCTAAATATGCCCATATATGGTCAAAGGGGCGTTCCTTGGTATTCAAAATGCCCATTTGAGGGCGCTGTTTTTAAAAAGCGGCCACCCGCTTAAAATCTGTGATTGGCTAGATTTTCTCTTTCCATGGTGACTGTGGCAAAATTTGAACTCATAAACAGATCGAGCTCATGAATTTCAAGTAATTATGTGAGGAATTTCACCACAAACAAACAGGGAATTGACAGGTATTTGGTAGTGCGGCCTAAAGCTTTAACCAGCTTCTCCTCGCACTGCCCTTTCACCAACAGAAAGACGACTTTGAATGGACAGACGGAGACACCGATGGTTACAAACTCTGGAGAGATGAACCAGCTGACGACGATGTTGGATGTGTTCTTTTCATTAACAGCAGAGGCTATGTATACATGGAACTTGAAGATTGTGACGATAAGGAATTATCTGTGTGTGAAGCAGAGAATCAATAATATGGCGACGTCATTCACCACAGCACTGCTGCATCGAGTACATCCCCTCCTGATCTATAATAGACGAAAGCAAACTTTGCACAACATAATGTACGAGGTGAAGCCGAGTACATTATGGAGTACAAAATTTGCTTGAGTTCATTATGGACCAGGAGGGGGTACATTATGGATATTATCTTATAGTTTTGACAATACCAGTGAATTTGTAGATGTAGAAAACATCTGGGTCATAATCGGATATATTATCAGTAATAATCTAGAGAATGACATCACAAAATCAACTTATATTGACAAAGCTATAATAGAATTATGTATGGGATGGGGATTTGAGCAAGGTTCTGGGTCAGTATAAATAACTGGATCGACACCCGAATCAGCGTTCAACCGCTTTATTGACTAGAACTCAACAACACTAAACTAGTACTGAACAGTAACATCTAGAACGTGAGAAAAGTATCCATTTTTGGCGGGATACCGCAACATCACAAACTCGATGTGATTGGCTAATGAATACTGAAAGCTGATTGGCTATCATAGTTCAAAGTCTGAATCCGCACAACAAGTCCACGAAAATAAACTTTCATCTCCGATATTTCTCCCGGGCCGCGGAATTTTTGAGAAATAGCTCAATCAATATATCGAATGAAACATGAACATTGTTTTATCTAAACACCAAATGAAATGCTGAAATGTGTCTTTACTCAGTTCTTGTAATGCACATTAATGAGAGCAAGAGTTAACTTCTAATGGGTAAAGTTTGTTCACGGGTCTACTTGTATGTCCCACGGCTGTCTTAATTTCCGCTGATCTTACAAGGTTGTCGCGTCCGTAGTTGAGTCTTTCAACTTTAGCCAAACTCCAATTTAGGCGTCGCTTCACGTCGTCCTGAACAAGTACTATATCTCCAACCTTGATGGCATTTACAGTTTTTCCGGACAAGTTATGGCTCTCGCGTAGAGCTGGTAAATACTCCGACACCCATCGACGCCAGAATCGCGTGTGAAGTGTTGTTAGCAGAGTATAGCGTTTGTTTAACTCATCGTGGTTGCCATATGTAGGGTCAGTGAGTTCGTCATCATCAACAGATAGATATGGCAACGTAGTCAAGGGACGACCATGCAGTAGATGAGCTGGAGTTAACGGTATATTGTCTCTAACGTCGGCAGAGACATACGTTATCGGCCGGTCGTTCAGCATTGCCTCGACTTCAGTTAGCAGGGTGTTCAGCTCATCGTAGGTTACATACGCACGTCCCAGAGTTTTCTTTATGGCGTTCTTCGTTAGCCCAATCAATCGCTCCCAAAACCCCCCAAACCATGGGGCTCGTTTGGGTATGAATTTCCATTCAACTCGTTTATTCACCAAGTAGTCCTTCACTTCAGGCGCGTCGAATAATCGGTTCAATTCGTCTGATGCTGATATGAAGTTAGTCGCGTTGTCCGAGATCATTTTACTAGGAAGTGAACGTCTCGCTGCGAAGCGACGGAATGCTTGCAGGAAACCTCTCGTCGATAAGTCAGTGACTAGCTCTAAATGAACCGCGCGTGTTACTGCACAGGTGAATAGACACGCGTACACTTTTGTGTCACGTACAGTTTTCGTAGATTTGATGTACAACGCTCCAGTAAAGTCTACTCCTGTCACAGTAAACGGTGGTGTAATGTTTACACGATCTGTTTGGAGAGGTGCCTGTACTGGATATGTGTACGAAGTTCCGCTTATCTTACGGCATGTGACGCACTTTCTCAGGAGAGACCTCGCAGTATGTCGTAGTTTCGGGATCCAGAATCGCTGCTGTAAGTTTGTTACAGTTGACTGGACTCCAGCGTGAAGAAGTCGTGAATGTGCGTCGAGAATTAAGTGATCGGTGAATCGATGATTGTTCGGCAATAAAATCGGGAATTTCACATCGTAGCCGATAGGCGCGTTCTGTAATCTTCCATCGCATCTCAGTATTCCGCTTTCGTCGGCGAAAAGTTTCAGCTGTTTCTGTGTTGTAGCAAACTGTCCTTTCTGTTGCACTGAACGTCTGCCGTAAGTCTCTTGTTGGATGTGTTTGATCCAAACGAGTTCCGCGTGTTGTATTTCATCTGCAGTGATGGGTCCGCGTTTCCGAACAGCTGATTTCTTCAAATTCGATACGAATCTTATGACCAAGGCAGACACGCGAAGGAGTTTTGGCAGTTTGCTGTATCTGTTCGCGTCCACAATGAATTGTATACCAGTCGCTGGCATTTCGCGTTCCGGTTCGATGACAATTTTGTTATCTCCTGTCTGATCTGAGTTACCAAGGAGATCGTCGTCTCTTGCAGCTGACAGTGAAACGTGGTGTATGGCACTGTCAAACAATTCGCTGATTGGCCAGTCGCCGTGGTGTAACCAAGAGGGTCCATTCCACCAAAGTTTGTTTGTCTCTAGGTTACGCGCAGAAATCCCTCGGGTTAGCAAATCTGCTGGATTTTCCTTGGTAGGACAGTATTTAGCGGTGCAAGAAATTCCTCTGATTTCCTTGACGCGATTGGCAATAAAGACTGGAAGTTTCTTGTCGCTGTTTAACCAGTGTAGAACTATCTCGCTGTCCGACCATAAAATACACTGTTGAATACGTAGTTTATCCGTAAATGCGTTGCACAAGAACTTGATTAGCCTCGAGCCAACCAAGGCAGCCATCAACTCCAACTGAGGTAGAGTTAGTTCTTTGAGAGGTGCAACTCGAGTTTTGGCCATCACGATTGCGGTCTTGTTGCCATGACGAAGGTATGCGACCGCACCATATGCCTTCTTGCTTGCATCGGCAAACACGTGTAAGTCGTAGTCTTGACTGTCAGGCTGAATTGGAGAATCGAAGTACTGTCGCTTGAATTTCAGCTCTGTAGTTTTACTGAGATCATGCGCTATATCTGTCCACTGTTTACACATTTCATTACCAAGGGGTTCATCCCAGGCCAGTCCTTTCTTCCATAATTGTTGTATGAACACCTTTGCCTTGACATGAACTGGAGAGAGGTAGCCAAGCGGGTCGTACAAGCTCACTGTAGTTCTGACGACTTCGCGTTTCGTGGTGAGCTTATCGACTGGTTTGTGAGCTTTCTTGGCGTATGTTAGTTCATCTGTTTCGGTCAACCAACGAAGTCCAAGTGCGTTAACAGTAGTGTCCGGTTCGAGTTTATTGTCTCTTTCTGCAAGCACGCGAATGTCTTCACAGTTAGACGACCAGCTTCGTAGATTAAATCCGCACGATTCAAACAGGTGGTTTGACTCTTCATAGTATTCGACCGCATCTTCGTTGCTATCGGTTCCGCTGAGGATATTATCCACGTAAATATTGTTCTCGAGGTCGGTCGAAGTTGGGGTGCGTTCGTGAGATTCTAAGTGGGTCTTTACAACCGCGTTGAGGATGAATGGGGAGCTGACGGCGCCAAAGAGTATCACCTTGAAACAATACGTTTTGAACGGACTTTCCGGGTTCATCGGTTCGGATAACCACAAGAACTTTGTAAACTGACGGTCACTTTCATCCAATCGCACGTGTAGAAAGGCCTTTTCGATGTCGCTCGAAAAAGCGATGCGGTTTACCCGAAATCGAAGTAGAATTTGCGTTAGGTCGTTCAGTAGAGGTGGGCCCGTTAGTAGGCAATCGTTCAAACTTGGAGAATCGGTCGACTGCTTGCAACTACAGTCATAAACAATCCGTATTGGCGTCGTGGCTGAATCTTTCTTGACTGGGTGATGTGGCAGATAGTGGCCACTGCGACGCTCGCTTTCATTATCTGTCGTTTCTTCGATGAAATCCCGCGCCTTTTGGTCGGAAATGATTTTGTCATAAGCCTCCAGAATGTCCGGTGTCAGTCTGCGAGCCATAGAACGCGTACGCATCTCCGCGATATTGTAGTTTGTAGGTAGGGCCGGGTGGTCTGGTTTCCATGGTAACCGTGCCACATACTTGCCATTTTCGATGCGCAAGTGAGTGTCTCTGTACAGTTCGAAGTCATCTTTCGTTTTATTGTTTGCGAGCAGTTCTTCTTTGATACCGATTGTCTCGAGATCCCAATAAACTTTGAGTTGAGACTCTTCTTCGCATGTGTCTGTGAGAATGTGTAGAATCGTGGCTGGGTTTTTGGTCGCCTTTCCTGAGTGAATGGGACCGGAAAGTAGATATCCGAACTTTGAGGACACGGCGGTAGGTCCTGAGCCACGAATCACGCGATCTTCTACAAAATCCCAATAATAGTCCGCACCGATCAACACAGATATCTCGAATGAAGTAGCATCCGAAACGGGGTGAGCTAGTTTCAGTTCTCGTAGGTAGGGTACATCGATGAGCGATCGTGTGACAAAGTTAGTCATTCTTGTGGTGATCTGAGGTACGACGAGCACAGAAATGTCTATTTTCTGTCCAGAGAGCGTATTCAGTGTAAGCGTGGTTACATCGATTGATCTTTCGCGAGGTTGATTGTCACCGAATGATGTCAGCCGAATTACTTCAGTGCCTTTAATCTTCAAACCGAGTTTTGTAGCGAAAGTTCTCGTGACGAATGAACGCGTAGCACCTTCGTCGAATAACACCGTAGCGTCAACTGTTTGGCGTTTCGTAGAGACTGGAACGACGGCTGTTTTGAGAAGGATTGGTCCGTTTCGCGAGTTACTGTTATTGTAGCTCTCCTCCGTCTTGGCAAATTGAACGTGTGTCTCAGTAGCTGGGGTATTTTCGATTGCCTTTGCAGTTTTATCAGTGTTATTGTCCGTGTGATCTTGATGAAGAGACGTGTGATGTTTTCTGCGGCATACACGACAACTGAATCTTGATTTGCACTCACTGACTCGGTGCTTTCCCAAGCAATTGAAACAAAGTTTATCGCGTTTCACAATATCAAGTCGCTTGGCGCGATCTGAGACGACAATGCAGTCGTTGGGAAAATGAGAGTCCTTGCAATAGGCACACGATCTGGATTTCTTGGGTTTAGCGGGTGAAGCTTTGGCGTGAAATGCGGCTGTCATGGATGGTTTATCGGAGGAACCGCAGTCTAGTTCATCGGTTGAGTATCCAGCCTGTAGTGCGTCGATTTCCTTGTAAATCGCTTTCCGTAGATCTGCTAGGTTCCATTCGTTGTTACCGTGTTCCCGTGCGATTTGTTTGCGAGTATTTACTGGAAGTTTTTCCAACACTATGGGTACAAGTAAATCTCCGTACGATTCTTCACGTTTCCCTAGAGATTGAAGGCCACGAATGTAGCTCTCAAGGGTGTCGTAGAAATTTCTGAGACTACTGAGTTCTCCTGTGGGAGTAGGCATGTCCCACAACGCTTTCATGTAGGCGCTTATGATTTTGTGTTTCTGGCCATACCGTTCATCCAAAAGTTGAAGTGCATGTCCGTAGTTTGAACTTGTGAGAGATAGACCTTCGATGGTCCGAGCTGCCTCACCTTGAAGCTGAGCGCGTAAGTACTGGAATTTCTGTACGTCTCCCAGATTTTTGTCGTCATTTACAGCAGACTTGAAGGCGTCAAAGAAACTCACCCATTTCAGTATGTCCCCGGAGAAGGTGGGTAGTTGAAGCTTCGGTAGACTAGTTGTCTTCACAGAAGTAGACTGAGTCACGGGTAAAGCTCCTCCGTTGTTAGATCTGGCTGGTGATGAGCTTTCCGAATTTCTGTCGATAAATCTGCATATCTTACGTTTCCTGTCGAACACGTTATGGAGATAGTCGTCGGCCTCTTCGATGACTCCTTCGAGTGCACCCTCTTCAACACTTTCGATTATTTTCAAATCTACTGATGCAAGAATATCGTACTTAGAGTTTATCAACTCACTTAGAGTGATGAGATTGTCGAGGGCAGTCGTCTTGTTGGCTTCAGAGTCGAAAGAGGCGATGAGATTTTCGGCCTTGTTGAAGAGTTTGGTCAGCGAAGCCCGATGGCCTCTTCTCGTTCCCTTCAGTCTCGTGAGTGGTGTCGATACGGGTTGCTCTGGAGCGTCTGCCATCCTGGTCTCGGCACCAAAAATGTATGGGATGGGGATTTGAGCAAGGTTCTGGGTCATTTTAAATTACTGGATCGACACCCGAATCAGCAACACTAAAACTAGTACTGAACAGTAACATCTAGAACGTGAGAAAAGTATCCATTTTTGGCGGGATACCGCAACATCACAAACTCGATGTGATTGGCTAATGAATACTGAAAGCTGATTGGCTATCATAGTTCAAAGTCTGAATCCGCACAACAAGTCCACGAAAATAAACTTTCATCTCCGATAATAATAGAATTATTTACATATGTATTAATTGTGACATATATTGTTTATATGTATACGGCTAGTTTTCAATCGGATTCGAACCCACAACATACGGCATCAGTCGCCTAGCTGAGAGGCCAGAGACAGAACCGCTCGGCTAAATCCCCACTCTCAATAAAGAGTGGTTCAATAGCCGGCTAAGTTGTTACATTTTTCGACTGAGACCGCTCAACACGTTGTAGAGTTCGTGAAGCACTCACACACGCATGCTCACTATCACAGTCCCTCTAGGGGGACTGTGACTGGGCGAACGATAACCTCGGGGACAATTCTGTCCACCAGCAGTGTTACCAACCCAGGGTAGAAAATACGGCTCTCAATAAAGAGTGGTTCAATAGCCGGCTAAGTTGTTACATTTTTCTGACTGAGACCGCTCAACACGTTGTAGAGTTCGTGAAGCACTCACGCACGCATGCTCACTATCATACATCGCACATACACACTTTATCGAAGCGAAGAAACGAATTTCATCGCTTTAACTGGGCGAACGATAACCTCGGGGACAATTCTGTCCACCAGCAGTGTTACCAACCCAGGGTAGAAAATACGGCTGTGTATATTATACACACTTATGTATTTATTTATTTATTTGTACTGTCAAACAGTCACTTAAATCAAAATTTTAACCTATTACATTTCTGCCAAAAAGTTCATTGCTTTTGATCTTTGTGTTGTCAGTGCTGTTTACTGACAAATGTTATCATTTTACCAATCTAAACTAAAAAGTTACGTCTAATATTTTCCTCACAAAGCATAACTACAATCACAAGTCCTAGAGACCCCTATGCAATGAGAAAATAAAGTTCCTGCTTTGGATACAGCGCCCCCAGTTGTCCCTTTGTGTCATATTAAAATGATACATGCCTTGAAACAAAATTCCAAACTTTGATGCAAAACTTTAAATAAATCATTCTCTAATCCAATCACGGAGAAAGATCAATGGTCATCTTGCTAAGTTTAGGATTAACTTTTGAATTATTACTATTAGATATATCACCAAAATTTTCACTATAAAACTTTACAAAGACTCCGGCTATTTTACATTTAAAATGGTATGGGTTGTACATTTTACATGAAGATGCTGGTCCTATGCCTTGCCAACCAATTTTGCGTCACGACCTGTATGATCTCGTTTGTCCAAAACTTTCTACAGCTAAAATGTTTAGATGTATGCATTTGCTGTGAAAAGGAATTATTTCACTATTCGATCTGACCAGCTTTAACAAAATAGTATATTTTGCGTTAAATTGAAACCCACGTTTTAATCAATAATGTTAAAATTATTAAATTCTTTAATTAGTCATGTAAAATCGTCAGATATACAGGAATAAGACTTATGTATACTCTGGCTATTTCGTAACATTGAACAATTTAAATTAGACAACTCTATTGAATGCGTGAAGTAAGATAGTGTAGAGTAATTGTGATCAAAGACCAACAAACAACTCTAGGATCGTGTTGAACCGGAAGTTATCGACAAAATGGCGATCTTACCACAACTCGCCTCAGACCAATATTCCCAAGCCAACTGAACGTGATGTCCAACAACATTGCATCGAAACTCTCAATAAATGTGACAACGCCATATTTTCTGGAATTTAGTGCAGCCAAATATGGTTCAGGCTTTAGGTTTCATCAAAACGGTACCGCCCAAAGTTCGACGCCCCTCTTGAATGACACAGCTCACAAATTTTCGGATTCAATTCAAGATATAGTGTGCGCGTTCTGATCTGAGCATGATGGATTAAGCTAAAATGTTATCGTAGTTAATACCTGGTGTTAAATATCGACAAAACAAAAGATACATTCATTCTTTTGAGCAAAAGACAGCAACTCGTAACTATGTAAGCTGCAAGGGACATTAGCCACGTGACTGTTGTTATTGTGATAACAACTGTTATTCACGGTATGCTGTCATATATTTGATTCTTCGTTTTTTATGCAACCATTACGTGTCTCAACTTTAAAGTATAATCACATCTACGACTTCATTTTTAGGTTTAACGTTTTCAACTTTATATACCAATATACCTTTCTAAATACGTATACACCAATACAAGCTTCTTTCCATGTAATCAAACTCGAGGCAACTCGGGGATCGGAGTAGGGGGTGGCGAATAAAAGTGCGCTTGCGTTGACTGACTGTTATACATCGAATGGATTTTTCATCTGTTTTTTTTTACCGAACTAAGGCAGTACTACTAAATAAAACTGCATTATCCCTTGGACATGGACGATGACAGCTGTGAAAACTCAGCTGTCTGTGGCGGGGAAGGCTGTGTCTGTGCGGGTCATCAAAAGGTCAACCCCGCCACGCGGCGGACATATTTTGATGACCCCATAGATGCAGCCAACCCCGCCACCACAGACAGCTGCGTTTTCTGAGCCAGGACAATAATAAAACGAATCGAAATAACACACAGGAAAAACTTACTGATAAAACATAAGGACGATAAATTCTTCCGTGTTACATATTCCGATTTGAATCAGATTCCTGTTTGAATTATTTATCTATCGTCATTTTTGGAGTAAAAATAGCTAAATGTAAACTGACAAATTGAACCTTTCGTACAAAACGTCAAAGAGAGGCAAAATGAGGAGTAATTTATTCAAAAATGGGGATTTCAGCTTCCAAACTGCTCCCCTCTATTATAGTTTCAGTTGACAATGAATTCATCCAAAAAGGCGATAATGAATCCAGAGTTTGGTTTATAAGATTTCCATTCCTAAAGTTTTCAACGTCAGACTTTTCGTGTTTCGTTTGGTTTTTGTTTTCTTTGGGGAATTGGGGGCAAAAAACCAGAAAGAAACGTAGCTGATATTTTTCAATTTTTATTGGAGTCATATATAAGAAAATTTACAGTCAGAAAATGTCAGAAATGATCATTAAAGAAAACAGCTCTTTGCTGTGTAAATTAAACAGAATTCAATTATTTTTTCATAACTCCCATAGAAAGATGTTGTCATGGATATATACCAAAGATGTTGTCATGGATATATACCAAACATTCAGGTTTCAAAAACGACGACGTAGAATACTGGAAATACAAGAGTAAAAATCTTCGTTTCTGTGCGGCACAGCGGCACCACTTCTCGCTCGCTTGGTGTCTTCAATCGTCATCTGTAGCGGAAACAAAGACAAAGATGATTCATAAACATTCGGCAGTGTCCTTCGTGTGTAACGTTTACTGTATAGTCACAATTTTTGCCAAAACAAGTCAATTTTTTTACACTCTTGTTAATTTTGTTTGTTTGCTACGCTTTGAATTTGGTTTGCCAGGGGCACCTAGCATTTGCCCTTGCTTGGCGGCGCACTGCATTGTGGAACTAACTTGTGCACATTACACCAGTGGTGGCGCTGTATGAAACCTACACAGCTGCCACAGGTGACTCGACAAGCAAGTAGTGACTGAGGCACACACCCACGAACAGTTTCTATTCATATCACACTACGATGCTTCCACTTAAGAAAACCTACTAGGACCACAATATCCTACAAAATCATGACATGCGCTAACTAAAAACATCCATTGTATAGTTTTTTGTTTGAATTTGGTTGTTTGAAAGAATATTCATTTCATATGTGATTCAAATTATTGTACCATGTCAGTTTAAATTTTCGTATGATTAAAATAAAGCAAGTCGCCATATTTTGGCAAGGTCTGGCAAAAGGTAGAGACTTTTAAGGCCACCACAGTTTGTTTTTTGGTTTGTTTTGTTTTTGTTTGTTTGTTTGTTTTGTTGTTTTGCTTTTTTGTTTTTTTTGGGGGGGTTGTGCGGGTGCAGACGTGATTTGATATTTCGCAGAATAAAGCACTCATGTGCAATCGTGCGGTTTTAGCTTTAACGTTTTAGATTTCTATCTTTCTCACGGAGAAAGCTACGATTTGGTTTATGAGGTCATCACTTGAATCACATGAACTGATGATTCCTTGATTCGATAGGAAGTAGGTTATAATTGATTAACAGAGTTAGGAGGGCATTTTTGTATTATCATCGACCGGGAATGTTTTGATTATTTTGCAACCAGCCCTGTATGGAAGGCTCACCTTGTGTCTTAAAACACAATAACAAAATCGCTAAAATTTAACGTACTCGGCAAACATCGAAGCGGTCGAATAATGCTTTATTTGAATATTTATCTATGTTTAATCTTCTTTTTGATCAATGAACCCGTCGTGGGAACTTTAAACAATCTACCTGTACAACTTTAAATGTGACTTGAAAGATTATGTGAAAATTGATTAATGTTCCATTGTAGATGTAATTTTTTGCTTGAGCCTAGATGAAAATTACGGTACAAGTAATCCGGCCGCTCAATAAAAGTATTAATAAATAAATTTATATTTTATCGGATAAAATTATGATTTTGGCGCCATTAGCAGCTCGCAGAGCGTTAATATAGCAATGTATTTGCTTTATTCACAGTCTACTTTCAACAAAGACAGTGTCAAGCTTCTGAATACCAATATACAAGCTTTTTTTTTCAAAATCAAATCTGTCTGTATTCGGCCAAACATACCTGATCTGTAACAGAAGACGCCATAACGTTCACTCCTGTCATGAACACCGAGGTCCACCACTCCCGGCTCATCGCCACATTCGTCGGATTGGTCATGCGCAGGGTAGCCAACACGCTCATCAGCCAACCAACCAGGTTTGCAATATTGGTAGCCATCTTCCCATTCCTCCTCAAGTTGGTCGTAGGTGGCGATAGAGTTGCCCTGCCTTTGACACTCGGCTTCGGCTTCGTCGAAGGTCATGGCACCGTTGCAGGCTTCCACGAAATAGACACTTTCATCTGAAAACAATAATTACAATTATAAATCTCAATTTGAAAATTTGTTAGAAAGCTGATCAGTTAATGACCTACTAATTTTTCTAGAACGTACTCAAGTTAACTTTTGCAGCTCGTTTACAAACATTTTTAAAGTTATGATGAACACACGCACTCATCTCACATGACTATAGTGCTTGTGTTCTAAACGGTAAGTAACACAAAATGACTGGAAACACCAGCAAAACTAAAAAAAGTGTCGCTTTTAACAAAATATTACCATGGTTGTAGCCATTACTAACTTCAAATAGGCGGGGTAGTTTGAGTTTTTTATTTTGTTTTCTAACGAGAATACATATTTTTGCACTTTCTGAACTTTGCGGGAGTTGTTGACTCCTTACGGAGGACTGTAGAAGCACGGAGAACGCGTTAGGGTAAAGTTGTAGTAAAACATTTAAGATGAGCATGGAGACAGTTTTATTGGCTCCTCATTGCCGACAATTTCGTTTGCTTCTTGCAAGACTGCAGACTACTGGACCAACACGGGATAATATTAAAAATCATACCAATCCATAATCCAATGACACTAGGTCAGAATTTGGAAGACAATAGTTGTAAACATAGACACAAAACAGCACAGAACAGACATTAAATAGACGGTACACAAACAAAGTCAAATTCATGAAAGAAAGATATATGGACCTCTGGCCAAAAGACCAAGAAGTGATGTCAGGTGTTTCGAAAATAGTAAGCGCATCCTGCCCCACATGTGGCACCCGCCATATATCAATCTGTAAGTCAGATAGGTAGTGGTCACTAACTAAGGCCCCATGTCACCGATGCCATCAGTGATCATTTGCCGAAGAGAGATATTGTATTTATCTACCAGCTTGCGATACCTGCCAAAAAAGCGTTTGAATGTAGAGACAAGTCTTGCTTTGGTGTAACCTTGATTTAACAGTTTGTAAGAAAGATGGCCATGTCCCTCTACAAAATCACCATATGAACTGCATGCTCTTGCATATCGAATAAGCTGGGAAATGTAATGAAATATAATATTAGAAATCATCATAAGCCTAGGGTACCATTTTATCATACAACATCCGATAGAAATTTATATTTTTTCGTAAAGAAGGTTGGACCGAGTTCTTATAGTAATTTTGTAAACACATTTTAATAAGTCATAGACCCATCGTGTAAATAACTTAAGTGTGAGAATAACTAAGTATTGCGATACCCTTCACGAAAATAAAGGTATTTAAAGTCTCGACTAAACAACGCCCTCAACGAATAAAAATGAGTAACACTCACCATCTGGATAGCAGAAGACGTCATATTTTTCCCGTACGTCTCTAAATCCCAGAGAAACGATCCCGTATCTGTTACCGCAACGCCTTGATCTACGCTGCATGGGATATCCAACAGTGCCCATATTCAGCCAACTGGGGGCGCACTTTTGGTAGCCTTTCCTCCAAGCCTGGTACAAATGCATGTAGCTGGCGATGGTGGCGCCGTACCTCAGTTTGCATTCTGCCATGGCTTCTGCGTAGTCCAATGACCTTGGGCCGTCACAGCCTTGTACGGAAAAGAGCTTCACATCTGAAGAGGAAATAACGAGATGACGTAAGTTATTTTATGTAATCTGAAATTTTGTTTAATCGATGAAATTGCATTGGGATTCTCTTGGCTTGTACTGAAAAAGGGATTTGCGCTGTGAGGGGAGCTCACCATTCATGCAATTTGGGGATATTTCACATCATACGTGACTCTTGGGGTAGTCGTCATCCCTGTACGAAGGTGGGGAAAAGAAACTAACATTTGAAAACAGTGCACTGAAATCTATTATTGGGTGGGGTTTGGGTTTTTTTTGTTATTGGGGTTTTTTGGTTTTGTTCTGTTTTGTTTTGTTTTAACAGAGCAGTATAGGGTACCTTGAAAGTGTACAGAGAAACATCAGCGAAAACGAGGCTCCTTATACTAGTAGGGAAGGGTAACTTGCAATTAATTAGCAAGGGGAGATAACAAGTTTTTGTGCAAAAAATTGGAGGATGGTCAGTATTTGTCGTTCAGTTTTGGAAAAAAATAATTCCTGTCTCTTGAGTATCTAACAGCTGTAACAATATTTCGTTTTTTTCATGATCATGATTGAAATTTCTGCAGAGTATTACAAACTCGCGTTGATCAGTACTGCGGTACACATATGGCTGAACGCTGTCAGAACAGGATCAGGGGCACCCGAATGGAGCAGATTCTTATTGCGGTATCATGTCCGGTACAAGATATGTCTTTATATTTCTCTAGTTTGGAATAGTTTGCTATATTCTATCATCTTCATGTTTTAACATTTCTTGGTAAAATATTTTACTTTCATTGCTTAATGGAGACAAGGATTGTCAATGAAAGATAAACCATACAGTGAACTGATATGCAACTATATTTAATGAAACTGGGATTGATTTCCTCAAAACACATGCTGAAACAGATGCAGAATATGTAGTGCTGGTATGATACATGTAACACATTGGTTTTGCTGGCTGTCTCTGTGTCTCTCTACTCGTGTGAATTGCTGTTTTGCAGATGAAACTGTCAGAAATGAATGCTAAAAAGTATTGAAAACTGTATTATCTTTCTGTTCTGTTTCAGTTGGAGGTGCGCGCTTTCTTATTTACGCGTAATGTGATCGAAATAAAGTGGGTGAATCATAACTCCATCTACTAAAACCCGACTGTTATCATATTGGTGAACAGTTCAGTTTTTGATGGCATTTAAACACATACAACTACTTGTGTTGGGATAGAACAACACAGATGTCCAATCTAGAGACATGCTGTAAACTTTATTCACCGTTACATTGTTTGAACAACTTGCAAGACTAGAATTAAGAAAGAAAAATGCACAATACGAGTATTTCCCAATGCTCTATTTTGGAAAATGGAAAATCGATATTTAATTTTTCCCAATATGCTTAACAGTTGGAACAAATAGTATGAATAATGGAGATCCCCCACGACATCGACGATTCTCGGCCATTTTAAGGAGAAAAAAAAACCAACCCACAACACCCCCCCCTCCTCCAAAAAAACCAACAACAAAGTAACATTGTGTGGTTCCGATTATACCCTTTCCAAAATAGAGCAGGTACATTGAGAGATACTCTTATTGTGCATTTTTATTTCTTAATACTCTTCCTGCAGTTGTTCAAACAATGTAGCGGTGGATAGTTCCTTTACAACATGTCTCTAGATTGGACATCTGTGTTTTTCTATCCAAACACAAGTAGTTGTATGTGTTTAAATGACGTTGAAATCACCTGCTCATCAACAAAAGTTACAGGTAAGCTTGCTATCGTGAGAATTTGAGCCTCTGAGGCCCTGTACTGATCTGTCCAAAGGGCGCATCCTACGATACGATGCTGGTAAAACAAGTGGGTTTAGTGCATAGACCGTAGAGAAAACAAAGTCTATGTTTCACGTTAGGGACCGATTATTAAGACATTTGAGCGCAGTTTCGACAACCAACTTCCTTAAACTATACAAAACCGGTATTTTCGAGCCGAATCAGTGAAATTTAACCCGAAACCGTCTCATAGTTCATCACATTGTTTGTCACCTGCATTAGCTATAGGACCGCGAGTGCTCACGCTCCAATGGAGTGAAAGTGTATATTGACGTGTCAGTGAGATAAAGGCAAAATTTTAACATTAAGTCTATCCTCACCTCCTTTTTTCTGAGAAATGTTGTTTGGTCTTCTTCCGACAGACCGCTCCCAAAACGGATAGCCTTCAACAAAGACCTGAAAATCAACACCAAAACCATAATATAGTGGGGTTTCTTTCGTGATGGAAGATTTGTGTCATCTACCAGTTCTATCTTCTGTGCAATCCGTACTCGATCGGCTGGATCGCTTCAAACATTGAACTACAACTCATATCAGATATGGTGTCGTCAGGGAAAGTATTTTAAAGTCCAATAATCGATTTTAATGGTTGGTAACAATTTGTGTCACGTGAGCTAGTGATATCACGGAGTATGCTATTGTCATTTGTGAAGTTTCTTGTATGTACCGCGTATCCACATTGACGTTGCAGTAGTTTCGCAAAATGTGTAGCAAGTTAGAGATATGACCTCGTTCTTGGCTAGGAAAGATAAATCTGTGGAACGAGGTTGAAGCTCTGCAATGAGAATAGCACTGCCCTGAAATTTGTTGCAGCGCCGGCCACTCCACTGAAGATGCCTCGTTCTGTTAGAGTCATGCATTTCTATTTGACTCTCAGACTTTTATACTTGTTCCGATCTCGAAGAAATAAATGCCCAAAATACGTTATAAAAAAGTGTACCAGCATAATTTTTCAATCATTAGGTCCTTGAAAAAGAACAAAACTATTGTATGTTATCTCCAAAAAAGGTAAAACCAACATCAGACACAATGTTGTATCACCGAAAATCGCTAGCATTTTATCTCCGTTTTAACGGCATCGGATAGACGCGATCCACAGGTACACAGAAAAAAATCTTTGGTACGAGGGCGACATCATATTAATTGATGCGGCTCGCGCTAGCTTAAGGTAATATGCACCTCGAAAGTGAAAGGCTTAAACTTTTGCTTGAACTTTCCTCAGAGAAACTTTCAACCATTCTCTTACCGAAGCAAGAATAAAAATCAGGGGTCACCGTGCAAACTTTGGTACTAGAGAGACAAATAACTTGCGATTTCTCGATATTTGAAATTCAAAATGGCCGCCATCCCTGTGTTAACTCTATGGGAAAAATAAAATTTTCGATTTTCGAAAAACTAAGACAGTGAAAACTTTTCTTTCACCAAGAGCTTCAAAATGAGCCCCCATAAGGGGTAGGTCAGAAGGAAATTGATAAAATTTGAAGGCCCGAATTTCTGTCCCCGAGGTGCGTTCTTCCTTAAAATGAGACGAACAAGAGTATTTAAAATCTGAACAAAAATTAAAGTCATAGGCTTATAATTATTAGAGTCTTAGATAACGTACTTTAAGCATTTATTTCCTCGAGATAGAAAACAGGCAGTCTTATAACGATGTCTCTACTCTAAATATGCGGGCAGAATCCATCGTTGGCGCTTACGTATCTGTCGACTTTATGCAGATTTACAAGGATTAGTATGACCGACTCGGAAAGCTGAAGTGTTCACCTGCGGGCATTTTGTGGCCTCAATTTCATAGATTTGTGAACAAAACATTTGCGGATATGTTATCAATGTATGAAGGAAGAAACAATCGTAAAAAATGCTATAAAAATAACATCACATGATAAATCCGGATGTATGGGTTAGAAACTCATGAGCTATGAAACTCATGAATAATTCAGCGAAGTAAATACATACTGATTTCCCCTTGTTTGTGGTATGAAAACCGTAGACTCGCTAAGATAGCGTCAGAATGCGAAGGGGAATATGCAAGCCACATGAACATTTTGGCATCCATGAGATAGAAATATACCGTTTTGATCTCCTGCTCGAAATAACAGCGCGCTGAATACGACTTTGAAATTTAGCCGGTTTAATTGCTCACGTAGCAATGTAAAGAAACGTTCAAAACTAATTCGAACATTCAATTACTTACTTGTACACAGTGGATCAGCACCAACACGAACAGAGTACATCCGATGCGGGACGCCATGACTACCAGTGGTTTTTCGTCTTGCTGAGTTAAACTGGGAGACGCGAGCAGAATGAAAATTTTGGAGTAACCATCCCCCTTATATACATTGTCAGCGCCCAGGAAAAGGTACCCGGATAGAACTATCGGAGAGAGTTATACCGAAATGTGATACTAAGAACAGGAAATAGCGTGGAGCTACGCGGAGACCATAAAATCGCCAACGGCAGACCTAATTTGTACTTAATTGGCGAATCACATACACGATATGGGCTGGGCAATAACGTTTTGATTATGGGCATCAACGAAACCAGGATTACGCGACACAAGGCAACTGGTACATACTGTAATAAATAAAACAAGGATGACACAAGAAATAGGGTGGGCCCACAGGGAAAATTAGAACGGTATTGGATATTATGTTGAGATGGTACGGTGCAGGATGTAACGGACGCAACGATACAGATAACTCACCGACGCATACGGTGGCATCATATTGTGTGACGAAACGTGGCAATTTCTCTATGTCACGTTATTTTCTTGGCGATATTTTGTCTTCCCTGTGATAACTGTGTATGGGCCGTTCTTTAATGATATCTATGTCATCTCGTTTATTACTCAGAGAGAGAGAGAGAGAGAGAGAGAGAGAGAGAGAGAGAGAGAGAGAGAGAGAGAGAGAGAGAGAGAGAGAGAGAGAGAGAGAGAGCTAGCTGACGATAGCGTAAGTGTGAATATTTGTAACTGAATATCCAATGGAAATTTAAACCTGTGGAGATACATAAAACTTGCAGCAAAATGTTGGCAATCGCTTGATATCCCCGACAATTAATCCCCTACTGGGACACATGATTGCTGTTTGTCTATTCCCAGTTTTAGCAATGCGACAAAGACCGGGTACTTGAACACCATTTCGTGTATGCTCACTCTCAATTGTTTATACATCTAAACAAGAACGACACGTCATCACAAGTTGAAAAAATAAATCTCTTGTGCTGTCAAGATTGACATATGATGGTTAGTGATATGCCCCTGATAAATGCTTTATTATAACTAAAATACATCAAAAAGACAAAATTAAAGCCATCCATCAGAGCGCTTACTCTGGATAAATAATACCACTGTCGAGAATTGTTTGGCAACAGGTCTTTTCTTGATGTGCGTACAGCTGGCTGGACTGTCAAGGACAAGTATGTCTTTATGTCGAGTTTAGTCGCCCATTTTACAAGTTCGAATTCAAGGTGACTTTGATAGCGGAGCGGCAAACTTGGCTTGCTTCTTCTTATGACAGAAAAGTTTGCTTCGTTGTAAATAACATTCGACTAAGTCGCCATTAAAGGGCTCGTAAATTTGTTTGAGGATCTTTTTATTTCCTCAAATATCGAACGGTTCACTTTTCGGTCAAATGGAAAAAAATGTGTTTCCTGCAACGTGGTTGCGAATGAGGCTAGAGCGATGAGAGAGTTTTTTTGTAATTTTTTGACGGCAGTTCTTAATTTCTTTGATTTTCGAATTTCTGTTGAATGTCATTGGTTTGTATGTTTGCTTTATTGTTTGTTTGTTTGATTGTTTGAATCAGTTCTGCTTTGCTAGATTGGGACGAAAGAAAACTCCGACGAGAAAATGTATTTACTAATGTGAAATTGCGGTTTAGTGTCAGCGGGGCGTGCACGATATGTGCCAAGTTATCGGAAACATATTCGTTCTCCTTGACTTCACTCCGTATCAGCCAAAGTACATTTCCTTCGATTTGCATTCCACTTTGTGTAATTAGTGTAATTACTCCTGACACCAATTACTCTCTGATTGATATTTCGTCACTCTATCAAACATTTTTGAGAATTGACAAATTATATCATAAAACAGCAAATATTAGTATTTCATCTCCATAATATCCGTAATACTGTAACTACACATTTGTATAACCATGTTCCAGTATTGGTTGTCAAAATGATGGATTATAGAATTAGAAGGCTGGAATAATTATAAGGCATGCAGTCAGGGAGCGACCATCAGATTTGCTCAGAGAGTGTTAAAGAAGGGTTTAAACATTTTTCAGGTCAAAATTTTCAAGAGAAATTTGCAGCTGATTTGCTTTTAACAAAACGGGGTATGAAATCCTCCCGGGGGTAACTCCATGGCTAATAGTACGGGGGAGTCTCCTCACGAACATGGAAACCAAAACTGTTGTGATACCAGTTTTGAGCAAAAAAAAACAACCCTTTCTGATACCATACAATATAATAACAAATGGAACGTTTATCTTACGTATACAGATACGACTCACTCGCCTTGCGTACCAGGGGTACCAACAGTCCAACCGACAGAATCGGAAATTTTGATGGTAGATCTGGGATGTAGATACATGGGTTTCCAGTGTTGACAGCATGATTTTTTAACAAATGTCAGTTTGTGTTTAAAACCGGACCCTTTCTCATACCAACACCTCGTGAAAAGTATACCCTTTCCGATACCAAACAGTGCAAAAAACGACCCCTTTCGCGCGGACCCTCCCCGTATAGCCATCTATGGGAGTTACCCCCCCCCGGGGAAATCCTGAACAAAATAGCGATGCTATGTCATCTCTGAAATAGCTCATTAACTAAATCTTTGAACGTGAAAGATCTGCGTGTTAGTATACATTTTGATAATATTTCATTATTTTTGGTTCCAGAAGACACAGATATATTCTGTTACTCCTCCCTAAAGTAAAGCAGTTGAACTTGAACTTCAAATAAAATATTCTCCGACTCAGTGCATCATATACAGCACGCAATCTTGTTGTTGACAAATAAATTAACGTCCCGGACCAAATGTTACTTGTCACAACACTGTTGCAGACTACATACATACATTTATTCACCTTCAGCTTTCCATTTTGAGTCCGCATAATCTTTATTCTAGCAAAGAACTTGTAAATCTATGTGGATTGACCAAATTTGTTCTTGGGACGCGTTTGCGTTACATAAAATTCATGAGCAACTCCACCGCGTTGAATCAATTCCATCTGGGGGTCACGACCCCGTATCTCGATGACGCATCAACGTGACGAAGCAGCCCGCTAACGGAACTTCAGCGAAATTCGCCTTCCCACGCTTTTTCCGTGAGTGAGTTCTCGAGAATATACATCCACCGCATGGACTTTTATGGAACTTAAACGGGGGGAAATTTTATGCTTCACCCTCGCGTGGGGGAAACCGCAGACATATCGTATTAATGGCCTTAAATAATAGCTACGTGTGACGTGCCGCATAAGACAGCTGTACTACAAGCCGCTCTCCTCGAGAATAAACACCACAGTTTATGTTCCCATATTTTCAGCCATTATATCTAAATGGGAGAGAACTTCATCGGTCGTATTTTCCTGACCCAGTTTTCGTGTTTACGGTTGTTGTCCTTGTATGTGACCGGGTCATGACCAGCTAACACCGTGTATGTCGACTTGAACAGGCGAAGGCCATGTCATTGGAAGTCACTGCAAGGGTAATGAGATGCATATGCGGCATGTCTTTCTTATTAACACACACCATGGCTCATTTTTCGGCGATAAACCACCCCAAGGACGAAAGAGCAAAGAAATTTTGACTGGTTTATGAGGAAATACGCGTACAATAGCAAGATGTACATGAAATGCACTACATGATCAAAGCCTGTCTGCTGTATTATTATAACATATTGAAATTTTGGCATGATACGTTTTAAAAAGGTTTTTCATCAGCTGTGAGAATAAATTTAGCGTATTTCAATGAGCCCGAAATATGACATTTATAGTTGATACCATTCGCTGTCATGGTGACATGATTTATTGGTTATAGGACGACCACGCACCGGTGACTATCCGTCGTAAGCGATTTAAACAGGACGAGAAATTTGGACGCGCACTGTGGTGAATAAAATATTTTTTAACGCCATGATCGTAGTTCATTCAAATATTTAAATTTGGTGGATTAATTGATAATTTCTCTATAAGTGTCGACGTCCGTCCTCCAACAATTTATGATCCCGGTTCTACGCTTCTGGAGAGAGGAATTTCAGAGTTACGATCGTTTGTACAGCGTGCAACGGTGACACATCACGCATCGGGGACTAGCTATCGCGATTTTTTGACGGTTTTTAACGAGCAACTTAGCGTTGTGATCTTCTTGTTTCGACCAAATAGATCCCTGTATTGGCAAAATCCAAAATGAGCGAGTATGAGTGAACGGATACTGAAAACGAGGCTACAGGCCGAATGACGATGACGTCACACTCTGCAGTGTCTCTGCAACAGACGACAGCCGAAAGTTTTACTAATATTTTTATAAATCTTGTTCTTGATCACAAGTTTGTTTCTTCTCTCTTCTCCTGCGACCCGAAAAGAATGTGGAAGCATAAACTACTAGCAAAGCAAAAACAAGGCTTTGTGTACAGGCAATATTATTGATGACAAATGAATTCTAGTCCATATTTAAATTCGGTGGCCAGGGTTCACAGTAGGCATTACCCACCACCATCTTAGAAATACATATTAGTAGCGTACAGATGGGGAAAATTTCTACATCAATTTTGAAACTT
Organism: Ptychodera flava; assembly: GCF_041260155.1. Classification (NCBI taxonomy): domain Eukaryota; kingdom Metazoa; phylum Hemichordata; class Enteropneusta; family Ptychoderidae; genus Ptychodera; species Ptychodera flava. Next base: position 29,839,296 of record NC_091929.1, read on the forward strand.
GATTCAAACTACTGGAAATATTGATTTCTCCTAATTAAATTATTCTGGCCTCTCTCCAACTTCAGAATCATTGTCATATACTTAGCTTGTAGAATCGAGTTGTGAACTCGCAGACCTCTCTAACTCCCTCCCCAGCAAAGGCCTTCCACGTACAAAAGTATCATGAACTCAAAAAGGACTCGGAATACGACACTTCTTGACTTAAGGCAGTATGCGCCTCGAAAGTGAAAGACTTAAACTTTTGCTCAAACTTTTCTTCGGTGAAACTTTTTACCATTCTCTCACCAAATCAAGAATTATAAACATCAGTGATCACCGTGCAAAATTTGGTACTATTGAAACAAATAACCTTAGATTTCCCGATATTTGAAATTCAAAATGGCCCCATCCCTGTGTCAACTCTATGGAGAAAAATAACATTTTCGATTTTCGAAAAACTATTCTTACACCAAGCTTTTAAATGAGCCCCCACAAGTGGTAGATCAGAAAAGAATTGATAAAATTTGAAAGCCCGAACGGTAACCATTTATTACGTATTTTCTGAGAGTACAGGGAGAGACGAGAAAAAGAAAGCAGATATTTCATCCATAGAGGGGTCACCTCGACGATAAAATATGAAAACTATAAAAATTTTATTTTTCGCGAACTTTTAAACCGAAATACATTTCCTCAAATAAATTACGCTTCATGTGACGCATCTTGAATTTTATGGTCGCTTAGTTTCATGGAAAAAAAGATATCTTGTTTTTCGCGGTGGAGTTTGCAGTCTATCAAATATTGTCACGTGAGAGCTCATTACGTACAGGACTTGATTTTTTGGTATTTTTATCGTTGCCCATACAAACTTGTGAGTTGAGTTAACTTAGCTTTCCTACGCTTTCAGTACCGTTTAGGGTAGAATGCACTCCGGGGATAGATTTTGAACTCTCAAGAAATTGCAATATTTTATTAGCCTACCACATGGGGGCTCATTTTGAAGCTCATATGGAGTGAATAAACTTTTCACTGGCTTAATTTTGTGAATCGGGAATTTTATTTTCCCAAATAGAGATAGCACAAGGATTGTGGCCATTGCAATGAATTTGAAATATCACTAAATATCGGGCAGTTTGTTTCTCTAGTAGCAACATTTGCACGGTGACCCTCGATTTTTATTCTTGATTTTGAAAGAGAATGGTTGAAAGTTTGCTAGAGAAAAGTTTGAGCAAAACTTTAAGGCTTACATTTTCGAGGCGCGAACTACCTTAATCCTATAGGCACTGAACAGCGGTACTCACGGTTCCTATTTTTCTTGTAGGCGCCGAATTGGCAAAACGACAACGACAAGACACACAGACAGCAAAAAATCAGTATACTTCCTCTTGCTTGTCGTTCGTAGCTTCATAGACAAATGTTCAAGACTTTAGTAATCAGCGTTTTTGAGAAAAATGTATTACCAAAAGACAATTCACGCGGTGCCGTGGTGTTTTCCTAAAATTGCGTTTTCAAATTTGGAAAGATCTGTAATCATAACCACAGGCGCGTGGAGTGGAGAATTATTATTATTCTGAGTATACCAAATTGGCAATTCCAAGCACATTTTGTTATGACCGGCAGTCATAATCGACAGGTTGGCATAATAATAGTATAGTTATATTTGAAAGACTGAATACAGGATCGACTGTCAATAGTTTGTAGGTAATATTGACGAAAGCCAATGCAAAGAAATCAACCCTAGGAAGAAAGCACTCATTTCGTACTATGACGGTATCTCGGCATAAAATACGAGGAAATGAAAAAAAGAAAGAAAAGAAATAATATAATATGATTTCATCACTAGGTTTATCGTTCTGGGAAAAAATCTAAATTCATTATCTGTTGTCAGAAAATAGAAAAAGTACGATTGTCAAAATAGCCCGGGAAAAACAACAATACCGAGAAGTCATTATTTTCTTCGGAAGTAATTTTATCTGAGTGTTTGGTTGTTTAGCCACTGCGCACATGATATACGGACCCGGATACAAACAAATGCCCGGATGGTGAAATGCTTTCGTTTTATTGATACGATATTTCAATAGTTTCAGGGATTGGCAAGCTATCTTTGTATAGGTATAGAATGTATAAGAATTGAAAGTCTTAACATTATTATTCTGGTAAACGAAGTTATAGGTGTTGGAAGGAATTTCTCCAGCCTCTGTCTGTCTGTCTGTCTGTCTGTCTGTCTGTCTCTCTCTCTCTCTCTCTCTCTCTCTCTCTCTCTCTCTCTCTCTCTCTCTCTCTCTCTCTCTCTCTCTCCTCACACACACACCGATCGACTGTATACCAGGAGATTTTGACCAGTTCACGAGATATAAACATGTGCGATAAACATGTGCATATTATGGAGTGAGCTGGTCGAACTTGAGCGATATCGATAAACCCATTGCTGGGGTGATTTATTGCTATTATATCATTAGAGTACATTGAAATTTGGGTGAAACGATAAAAGAGGAAATTTGGTGGATTAATTGATAATTTTTCTGTAAGTGTCGACGTCTGTCCTTTAACAATTTATGATCCCGGTTTACGCTTCTGAAGAGAGGAATTTCAGAGTCAGGATCGTTTGTTCAGAGTGCAACGGTGACACATAAGGCATCGGGGACTAGCTATCGCGATTTTTTGACGGTTTTTAACGAGCAACGTAGCATTGTGATCTTCTTGTCTCTTCCAAATAGAGCCCTGTATTGGAACAATCCCAATGAGCGACTGTGAGTGAACGGATGCTGAAAACGAGGCTACAGGCCCAATGATGATGACGTCACACTCTGCAGTGTCTCCGCAACAGACGACAGCCGAAAGTTTTACTAATATTTTTATAAATCTTGTTCTTGATCACAAGTTGTTTCTTCTCTCTTCTCCTGCGACCCGAAAAGAATCTGGAAGCATAAACTACTAGCAAAGCAAAAACAAGGCTTTGAGTACAGGCGATATTATTGATGACAAATGAATTCTAGTCCATATTTAAATTCGGTGGTCAGGGTTCACAGTAGGCATTACCCACCACTATCTTAGAAATACATATTAGTAGCGTACAAATGGGGAAAATTTCTTCATCAATTTTGAAACTTGATTCAAAGTACTGGAAATATTGAGTTAAATTCAATTTGCAGCAGAGCTGGCCTCTCTCCAACTTCATAATCATTGTCATGTACTTAGCCTTGTAGCATTGAGTTGTGAACTCGCAGACTCCTCTAGCATCCCCCCCAGCAAAGGCCTTCCACGTACAAAAGCATCAGGAACTCAAAAAGGACTCGGAATACGATACTTCTTGACTTAAGGCAGTATGCGCCTCGAAAGTGAAAGACTTGAACTTTGCTCAAACTTTCTTCAGTGAAACTTTCAACCATTCTCTCACCAAATCAAGAATTATAAACATCAGTGGTCACCGTGCAAAATTTGGTACTAGCGAAACAAATTACCGAAGATCTCCCGATATTTGAGATTCAAATTGCCGCCATCATTGTGTCAACTCTATGGAGAAAAATATAATTTTCGATTTTCGAAAAACTATTCTTACAACAGGCTTTTAAATGAGCCCCAACAAGTGGTAGATCAGAAGAGAATTGATAAAATTTGAAAGCCCGAACGGTAACCATTTATTACGTATTTTCTGAGAGTACAGGGAGAGACGAGAAAAAGAAAGCAGATATTTCATCCATTGAGTGGTCACTTCGACGATAAAACTATAAAAATTTTATTTTTCACGAACTTTTAAACCGAAATACATTTCCTCAAATAAATTACGCTTCATGTGACGAATCTTGAATTTTATGGTCGCCCTGTTTCATGGAAAAAGAGATCTTGTTTTTCGCGGTGGAGTTTGCAGTCTATCAAATATTGTCACGTGAGAGCTCATACGTGAGGACTTGATTTTTTTTTTTCGTATTGTTATCCTTGGTCATACAAACTTGTGAGTTGAGTTAACCTTAGCTTTCCTACGCTTTCAGTGCCGTTTAATTTACAATGCACCCCAGGTACAGATATTGAACTCTCAAGTAATTACAATATCCTTTTAACCTACCACTTGAAGGGGCTCATTTTGAAGCTCATATGGAGTGAATAAACTTTTCACTGGCTTAATTTTGTGAATCGGGAATTTTATTGTCCCAAATAGAGATAACACAAGGATTGTGGCCATTGCAATGAATTTCGAATATCATTGAATATCGGGCAGTTTGTTTCTCTAGTACCAACATTTGCACGGTGACCCTGAATTTATTCTTGATTTTGAAAGAGAATGGTTGAAATTTTGCTTGAGAAAAGTTTGAGCAAAGCTGTAAGGCTTTCATTTTCGGCGCGAACTACCTTAAGGTTCCAAGACAAGAAATTTGACCTTTTTAAACTAACAATTCTCTAACGGTTAATAAGCTCTGAACCCCTGTAAAGTATACATTTTCTGAAAGCCTAGATATACGGGAACATTTTGGTAACCACAGTGTCTCCATTGTTTACATAAGTATCACGTGACACGGTAATTTGCATAACCTTTCAAAAAACGGTTTTCCCTATGTTTTGTCTCAATACTTCATAATATCTGACTCAAACTTGCTGGAATGCAAGCTGTCACAACGCTCTTCCAAAGTGTGTCTCAGATTTTTTATATCTTTCTTAGTTTTTTGGAGCATAATTTTAAAAAATCAACTATGCTTAAATTCACTGCTCTGGAAGTTTTTCTGGCATAAAAACTGTTGTAGAAGGTTTAAAAAATTCTGAGACACACTTTTGAAGACCCTTCAGAAAGCTTGCACTCACACAAATTTCAGCCACATATCTCAAAGCATTGAAACAAAACATAGGGAAAACCGATTTTTGAAAGGTTATGCAAATTACCTGTCACGTGATAGTTATGTAAACAATGGTGACACTATGGTAACCAAACTGTTCCCCTATATGTAGGCTTTCCGAAAATATACAATTTACGGGGGTTCTGAGCTAATTAAACACTAGAGAATTGTTGGTTTAAAATGGTCAATTTCTTGTCTTGGAACCTTAATCCAATACGCACTGAACAGCAGTACTCACGGTCCCTATTTTTCTTGTAGGCGCCAAATTGGCGCAACGACAACGACAAGACACACAGACAGCAAACAATCAGAATACTTCCTCTTGCTTGTCGTTTGTAGCTTCATAGACAAATGTTCAAGGCTTCAGTGATCAGCGTTTTTCGAGAAAAATGTATTACCAAAAGACAAGTCACGCTGTGCCGTGGTGTTTTTGCTAAAATTGCGTTTTCAAATTTCTAAAGATTTGTAGTCATGACCACAGGCACATGGAGTGTTCAGTGTATAATAACGAAACAGAAGGATTCTTTCTGAGTATACAACATTGGCAATTCCAAGAACCTGTTGTCATAACTGGCTGTCATGATCGACAGGTTGGCATAATAATAGTATAGTGATATTTGAAAGACTGGCTACAGGATCGACTGTCAATAGTGTCTAGGTAATATTGACGAAAGCCAATGCAAAGAAATCAACCCTAGGAAGAAAGCACTCATTTGGTACTGTGACGGTATCTCGGCATAAAATACAAGGAAATGAAAAAAGGAAAGAAAAGAAATCATATTTGTCTATGATTTCATCAGTAAGTTGATTTCTGGGAAAAAAGCAAAATTCATTATCTGTTGTCAGAAAATCGAAAAAGTACGATTGTGAAAATAGCCCGGGAAAAACAAGAATACCTAGAAGTCATTATTTTCTTAGAAAGTAATTTTATCTAAGTGTTTGGTCGTTCAGCCGCTGCGCACTAAGATATACAGACCCCAGCAAAGGCCTTCCACGTACAAAAGTATCATGAACTCAAAAAGGACTCGGAATACGACACTTCTTGACTTAAGGCAGTATGCGCCTCGAAAGTGAAAGACTTAAACTTTTGCTCAAACTTTTCTTCGGTGAAACTTTTTACCATTCTCTCACCAAATCAAGAATTATAAACATCAGTGGTCACCGTGCAAAATTTGGTACTAGCGAAACAAATTACCGAAGATCTCCCGATATTTGAAATTCAAATTGCTGCCATTATTGTGTCAATTCTATGGAGGAAAATAACAATTTTCGATTTTCGAAAAACTATTCTTACACCAAGCTTTTTAAATGGGCCCCACAAGTGGTATAGATCAGAAAAGAATTGATAAAATTTGAAAGCCCGAACGGTAAACATTTATTACGTATATTCTGAAAGTACAGGGAGAGACGAGATAAAGAAAGCAGATATTTCATCCATTGAGGGGTCACTTCGACGTTAAAATATGACAACTATAAAAATTTTATTTTTCGCGAACTTTTAAACCGAAATACATTTCCTCAAATAAATTACGCTTCATGTGACGGATCTTGAATTTTATGGTCGCCTTGTTTCATGGAAAAAAGAGATCTTGTTTTTCGTCGAGTTTGCAATCTATCAAATATTGTCACGTGAGAGCTCATTACGTGAGGACTTGAATTTTTTTTTGGTATTGTAATCGTTGCTCATACAAACTTGTGAGTTGAGTTAACTTAGCTTTCCTACGCTTTCAGTACCGTTTAGTTTAGAATGCATCCCGGGTACAGATATATTGAACTCTCAAGTAATTACAATATTCTTTAGCCTACCACTTGTGGGGGCTCATTTTGAAACTTATACAGCGTGAATAAACTTTTCACTGGCTTAATTTTGTGAATCGGGAATTCTATTTTCCCAAATAGAGATAGCACAAGGATTGTGGCCATTGCAATGAATTTCGAATATCATTAAATATCGGGCAGTTTGTTTCTCTAGTACCAACATTTGCACGGTGACCCTGAATTTTATTCTTGATTTTGAAAGAGAATGGTTGAAATTTTGCTAGAGAAAAGTTTGAGCAAAGCTGTAAGGCTTTCATTTTTGGCGCGAACTACCTTAATCCAATACGCACTGAACAGCAGTACTCACGGTCCCTATTTTTCTTGTAGGCGCCAAATTGGCAAAACGACAACGACAAGACACACAGACAGCAAAAAATCAGTATACTTCCTCTTGCTTGTCGTTCGTAGCTTCATAGACAAATGTTCAAGACTTTAGTAATCAGCGTTTTTGAGAAAAATGTATTACCAAAAGACAATTCACGCGGTGCCGTGGTGTTTTCCTAAAATTGCGTTTTCAAATTTGGAAAGATCTGTAATCATAACCACAGGCGCGTGCAGTGTTCAGTGTATAATAGCGAAGGCTTCTTTCTGAGTATACCACATTGGTATTTCCAAGCACCTGTTGTCATAACCGCCTGTCGTGATCAACAGGTTGGCATTATAATATTATAGTTATATTTGAAAGACTGAATACAGGATCGACTGTCAATAGTTTGTAGGTAATATTGACGAAAGCCAATGCAAAGAAATCAACCCTAGGAAGAAAGCACTCATTTCGTACTGTGACGGTATCTCGGCATAAAATACAAGGAAATGAAAAAAAGAGAGAAAAGAAATCAGATATGTCAATGATCTCATCACTTGGTTGATCTTTCTCGGAAAAAAAAATAAAATTCGATATCTGTTGTCAGAAAATCGAAAGAGTACGACTGTCAAAATAGCCCGGGAAAAACAGCAATACCGAGAAGTCATTATTTTCTTCAGGAGTAATTTTATCTAAGTGTTTGGTCGTTTCGCCGCTGCGCACAGGATATGAGGACCCGGATACAAACAAATGCCCGGATGGTGAAATGCTTTCGCTTTAATTTATTGATACGCGTATGTCGATATTTTTATGAATTGGAAAGGTATCTTTGTATAGGTATAGAATGTACATCAATTGAAATTCTTGACAATAGTATTCTGGTAAAGGAAGTTATATGTGTTCGAAGGATTTTCATCAGCCTATGTCTGTCTGTCTGTCTGTCTGTCTATGTCTCTCTCTGTCCGTCTCTCTCTCTCTCTCTCTCTCTCTCTCTCTCTCTCTCTCTCTCTCTCTCTCTCTCTCTCTCTCTCTCTCTCTCTCTCACACACTCTCTCTCCCACACACACACCGAGCGACTGTATACCACGAGATTTTGACCAGTTCACGAGATATAAACATGTGCGATAAACGAGTGCATATATTGAGTGAACTGGTCGAATCTGTGCGATATACCAATTACTGGGGTGAATTATTGCTATTTTATCATAAGGGGATATTGAAATTTTGGTGAAACGATAAAAAAAGGAAAATTTCTCTTGTAAATAAGAGCTTGCCCGTGTTACAAACGTGCTACACCGCAAATATAGCACGGTTATTTTCACGTTTCGACCAATCAGATCACTTTATTTGCGTTATCAACATACTATTATGATCTAATAGATGATATAATGATGTGCGACCATGAATGTTGAACTAAATGCTCTAACACTCAGACAAACCACAAACATACCAGTCGTTAGAACCAATTTTCATGAAGACCTATATAATAAAGTAAATATAATGTTCATCACGTTTTATCGTGTGATTGATCATTCAGACTCGCTTTGACAGCCTCTAATTGTCCTTCATGAGTGTTTAATTGTTTCCTGGTTCATATATAGTTTCTTTGCAAATTGTATTTTCTTGATTGTCCTAATTTTTACGGCAGGAGAAAAATATTGCCATAAACTAAATTTTCGATTCGTGGCAATGCACTGAAAATATTTAAAACGTTAGTGTTGTCATACTGCGATAAATTTTATTGGAGATCCCTAATTGTTCGTAATAAACGTTAGCGTGTAAGGGTTATTTGAAGGACACCAGCTCCTGTGACCGGTAGACTATTTCAATTTACTTGCGATCAAAGAATACCTTCGGACAGATAGGGATTTCAGCGATTAATATCGATAACAGCTGATGGCGCGAGGTCGTTGCTGTCGCAGCAATCTTGATATCACGACAAGCTCCGTACTTCAAGTTGCTTTAAGTTCAATGTTGAAATAATACTTGACGAATATAATTTGACAAAATTCTTCAAATTTAGTCGAATTACACATAAATTTACCAGATTCAAAGACTAACAACGATATGAATAACAGAATGACCTACTTTTCGAGCTACGTACTGGTGCTAACGAAATGATAATTGTCCAATTAGTAGTGGTAAACGCATAACATAGATACTAATGATTAGTATATTGCGAGGTGTTGGCCTACTGATTTATGATTAATATCCCTGATAAGGTCAACTCGGTAGCAGTGTGTGTTCACTGACGTGGTCAGAAGTTGCAAATAGAGTGTTAACAGGGGAGAGGAAACGGTTGATAGCAACACACGGAGTGATAGTCTTTTATTGGAAATATCACGCATAGCATCGCAAGGATGTAAAAATTTCATGCTTTTCCCTGAGTATGTATTGACAATAATGACACATACAGTTCAGTCGTACCTCCGTCAAAAACCTGCTTCTCCATACAAATATTTGATGTGGCTATGGAATTTACTCGAAACCGTCGATCTACTGCTTAACCCTTTGAGTGCTTTAATTTTTCCCTCCAAGTTACCACAGCATTTTGCAAATTTTTTATCAATTTTTCTACAATTTTTTTGATAATTTTATACCGAATGGACATCACATTTCATTGTCTACACTTTTCTATCAAAATTTTGACAAAAATCTGCAAAAAGTTAGATTGCGTATAGTTTATAAAGGCAACCGAAATTGACTTTGGCGCTCAAAAGGTTAAGCAAATGAACATTTGCCTGGTATCCAAAAGATGTCGCTTACGTTATATCTTTCTGTCGGTACACTCTATCTGTACGACGGACTCTTCGCGGTAGTGCGAGTCTATAAATGGAAGATTCATATCTGGTACGGTTAAAGGTCACGAACAGGGCGCCATCTGAGTCAAGTGGCGCGCCCTCTGCCTTTGAATTCCGTGATGAAATGCACGGCATATTTCCAGATGGTATGGCGTCAGGGAAAGTCCCTGGTAAAGAAAGTCGAAGAATTAGCTGAAAGTATCTGATTGAAATTGAATTCTCAGAAGAGTCTGAGAGGAGATATCCGGGTCATCTGTTGGTCCATCGATCATTATAATGCAACATTCGTTTGACTTGTTATGTATGAACGTGGCGTTTTTTCCAGCTATCCTACGAACTGATGATAGCTATTGCATTAATACTTACAATATTGGCTTTTTTACAACTACGATATTTGAAAGATGAAAATTGCTAAAATTGATTCGATGCAGAAGACTTCAGATATCCAAAGTAAACTATGCTACTCACTACAATGGTATGATTTAACAATATTGCGGCTGACATGTGCCGTGCATTCCGTCGTTGCAGGCTAAATTTGTCGCAAATAATCGTTTGTCGAAGATTCTTCATCGTCGTCTGACAAGTAGTACATCTCTCTCTCTCTCTCTCTCTCTCTCTCTCTCTCTCTCTCTCTCTCTCTCTCTCTCTCTCTCTCTCTCTCTCTCTCTCTCTCTCTCTCTCTCTCTCTCTCTCTCTCTCTCTCTCTCTCTCTCTCTCTCTCTCTCTCTCTCTCTCTCTCGTTCGCATTACCTTTAGGTAGTTCTCATCAATGAAAGCCTCAAATAAAAGCCTCAATCTTTTGCTCAAACTTCCCTTAACCAAACTTTCGCCCGTTCTCTTTCAAAATCAGGAATAAAAATCAGGGGGGTCACCGTGCAATTGTTGACATTAGAGAAACAAATTACCCAATATTTACCGATATTTGAAATTCAAAATGGTTGCAATCCCTGTGTTATCTTTATGGAGGGAAAGAAAATTCCCGATCGATGTTCCAAAACTAATCCGGTGAAAACTTTATTTACTGCATAAACTTTGAAACGCGCTCCCACAATTGGCAGGCCAAAAGAACAATTGGTAGGCCAAAAGAATATTGTTAAATATAAGAGACCGAATATCTGTCCCCAGGGTGTGCTCTACCTCAAGGTTACTTAGATTGATGGCTTTCGACAGCTGATATTTAAACATACGCTTGTGGTGTGAAAGTCTCGTCACTGGTGATAAGGAATTCACGAAGAATGCTGGGAACACAAGTAGTTTGATGTGAGGCAACAAAAAAACAGAGAGGTTACGTAAAAGTAGAACGATTTCGACGATAACTTCTCACGAACATGTAAAAGAACGCGTTGACACTGTTATGGATATGATACTGGATATTTTAGTGAGTTTTTAAAAATAGACTCCGTGAACTTTTATGAGACTTTGTCCACGCTATTACTTTACCGCGAGTTTCAACATCTGTAATATGTTTGAAATTACAAGGTTTTAAAAGAATATTGATGTACATGTAAGCATCGTTACGTTTTAGCGTTTTGTTTTGAACAACTTAAATGGGCCACAGCCTCTCTGTGAGGTCGTGCAGAATCAACGAGTTACTTCTGGGGAACTAACCTTGAACGTTTGCCGAATTAATTCTTTTTCCTCGAAAATGACACAAAATCAACTGACATGCGTGTTTCTGTGTTGCATGTTTTCTCTGTGATAAGCTTATTTTTCTTATCGTTTGATTCCATAGCAAATGCATTTTTAAAGAAAAGATATGTATTTTTATCATTATATATTAATATATTGATATCCTTCCTATACCTAATTATCAAAATAGACATTCGATGTCGTGCAATCGTCGTTCGTCATTCCGGTCAGCTGCATTTTTACAGAGTGGAATTAACTATCCGTAGAAGTACCATTAACAGCGTTATATCCAGTATGCATACTGTATCTTCTCTGCTCCGAGACGAAAGCTACAAATATCAGTTCTCTAATCCGACTTTCTGGAAGTTTGCATCCACCTGTAGATCTTTCTATTGTCAAGTTCACTGCCAACTTGATTTGACAGTGCCTCGGATTTCTATACCCAGACTTCCACGCACGCACGCACTCTGGCTCACACGCACAAACGTCCACATCAACCCACACACACACACAACCACCAACAGCACACTAAACCCCTCGTTCATTTCAAAAGAAAGCGGAATTGCCATCATTAAAGTTGTGTACATTTTATTCGTTGCTGGATGTGGAAATGTCGGTCGATGGATGGGAGAAATTCGCGTAAGGTTTAGAAACAAATAGACTCGATATGTATACTGTATATTACGAAATTTAAAGCAAAATTTCATTCCATTTTAGCTTTTTTTCCTAAAATTACTTGTGTCTCAATGCAATTACATAAATTATGATGTATTACCTCTGAATAAATGCAGATTGACTTATGTGCACGAGTGTATTCCACCTCTGTTCAACTAGATGACAAAACTCGTCAGACCGACTTAAGTCTTCCTCTATAAAAAAATACATATATTTCTGTGAGACTGAAGATACTATAGTAAGTTCTTCGTCAAATATACATACGTGTGCTTTTCGACTTGATGTAGTGACGTCATTCTTTCTATCCAGTAAAAATAAACTTCATAAGGGTGGAGGCTTAGCCTTGCGGTTAATCATCGCAATCAATTCCTTCGAGGGGAGCTAAAAAGCCACATATAACATTATTCTTCTTTCATTGCCGTGGGCGTATGTCACACACGTTTTCTAGAACAGGGTTCCTTCAGGGTCGACGTCTAATGGTACCCTAGCAGCGACACTTGACAATCACGTGACATACTTATCGGATTTCAGGAACACTGAAGCTGTGATTGTTGAGTCACCGTCTATTGTACTGATTACTGCCGGTCAGTGGGCGGACTTAATGATCTGTAAAATAAATCTAAATCTTTCGCTTCGTCGGAAAGAGCTCATAGATGCCTTAATAGTCATTGAAAATGCCCATTTGATAACTTTAATGCATGTATTTGATATTGTTAGCGTCTTGTTGTCATAACTCACAGAACGCGGGCATCGTCATTGTATTTTATCTGTTTATATTCATGAAATGGCGATATAAAGTCACCAGTTGACCCACAAAATCTGAGTTTTATCGAAAACAGTCTTCTTACTTGTAATTACCCAACTTCTGAGACCAGCGATAACAGCCTTCGACTAGATTCTTCATGAAATTTTCGGTTTTCATTACTTGAATTCGTATTAAAGCGTTGAAAGATCGCGCCAAGCGCAGTTGGTAAAGAATCTCGTTTTTGAGTGTGATCATCTTCCAAGAGAGGACAATGTGAACGTACACTATTTGCCCCTTCTTTGGTAAATGAATCCTTTCTCTTAATTCAATTCAATTCAATTCAATAAACTACATGTTCATCGAACTAAAAAAGCGCCAAATTTTCTTCAAGCGACACTCAGAATTCAAAATCATGCGCATGCATTACGAACACGAGGAGACACATTTGTCCAGTATGTGTTTGTCGCACTACAACTGAAGACTAAATGTAAAATTTACTACATCGTCATGGTGCGGTTGATACCAGTACAAAATGTGCTAAAATGACAAAATATTGCGATAAACGCCGGTAATAAAGTGACTAGATAGAGTAGTGCAATAAATGTCAGTAATAAAATTATAATTTAAAGCAACTATAGTTGACGGAATAAAACATCTTTATATGTCTACTGTTTGAAAGCGAAAGTACTGATGTCGACGACTCGGTTGAAGTTCAACTCATCACAAGTGGGCGGGGGTGTGTTTGATCCGGATGAATCTGACTTGTTTCCTTGACTATATTGAAATAGTTCAGGATGTTGAATTTGTATGGCGCCAACAAACGGTCCTGCAGCTGTAATGACAACATGTGCTGAGATTTATAATATGCAGAACGATTAGGCCCAACGTTAAGGTAGAATGCGCCTCGGGGACAGATATTCGGACTCTCAAACTTTTACAATTCTTTTCTGATCTACCACTTGTGGGGGTTCATTTTGAAGCCCTTTGAGTAAGAAAAACTTTCACCGTCTTAGTTCTTTTCAAAATCGAAAATTTTACTTTTCTCCATAGAGTTAACACAGGTATGGCGGCCATTTTAAATTTCAAATATCGGTAAATCTTGGGCAATTTTTTTCTCTAGTTTCTCTAGTTTCTAGTTTTTTGATTATGAAAGGAATGGTTGGAAGATTCTTTGGGGTAAATTTGAGCGAAAATTCAAGTCTTTTAATTTCGAGGCGTATACTACCTTAAGTATTATTATAATTTCAGAAGGGGCCTAGATTTGCCGCAAGTCGGCGGGGTTATTAAATAAGTGTATTTATTTCAAATGAAATAAAATTTCAGCTTAGTGGTAGTTGCCGGAGATTTCAATAAACTCTACAGCGTTGGCATTATTATTAAACCCACGCAAACACCTAACTTTTGCCTTTACTAAAGCGAGATTTATAAAAACGACAAACTTGCCCAGCGAAAGAAATTACCATTTTAGTTTAGTTCCAAAACTTAATGAAACATAGAAAAGTGACCAGTGGGCTACCACCTGTGTGGAAAGGGGGAATTTATTCGTGTCAATTGTGGTATCGAAACCAGTTGAGACAACGTAGCAATGAAGTAAGTTTTACTCTCCGAACTTAATCTGCCGGATCCCTGCCCCATTTCTACCTCTGGCTGCGCTACTAACGAAAATAAGGACCCTATGTGCGTGAGCAGCGCAGCCAACGGTAGAAAAAGGGCAGGGGCAGACCAATCCGAATTGTGCGACTATGTCATGATACTGTGACAGCCTACCAAAGTGATTACGACTTTCACCACTTCTAAGCTTACAGTCCGGCCATGGCCAGAGGGGTCCACCGTGCAACCCATGCACATAAACCTACTACATTGGTATTTTGTCATTCTTTTACACAATGTACTGAACAAACGGAACGATGTTAATTTTGGGACACACTGTCTCTCTTAACTAATTTTTGCAGCTCGCTTTTATTGTGCTGTGTCTTCCTCTCAAGGGAGTAAGCGAGCAGTAAATACAAAAAACTTACATTTTGGAAAGTTGATATAATGTTCTTCATCGAGAGGGCAGCGTCAGTATTCAAAGAAATCGACGTATCTGGGAAATGTGGGTTTTTGTGGCAATATATGTTGTTCTATGTCGCTAGAAGTATTACCTGATAATTATGATCTATTTTTATTGATTAAATTTGTGACAGTTTCTGGGTTTATTTTACTGAGTTTTATGAGAAGAAGCTGTTTTCGTGTAAAATTCCGCTGTAACGGATATTTTAACACTAACCGTACACAGCACAGCACCTTAAGTGAAACGAACGTGAACACGCAAGATCATGCGATGAATGATTAAAGCACAAATGTGAACAAATTGCATTTTTCACTTCAGTAATAGAAGCGGTTCATTTTACAACCCGGGTAACTGCATTTTTTACTTGTAACAAGTCCAATGAAATGACAGAGATTGAAAGGGGAATGACTGGAGCGAATGTTCTGGTCTCATCTTAAAATACGTAAAGTCTGGCGTTGAGGGCGCTAGACAAGCACCCACCTAAAAAGATGTACACATTTAATTTCACATCGTGTTTTCAGACTATTCCTTTGTACATTCTTTGTTTGACTCAGTGTATTCACAGTACGTAGAATGACGCTGCATGTTGATGGTAGACATATCTACTATCAAAATTTCATTTGTGAATAAAATTAACTTTCCTTCCAAAAGAGTCCATGCTAATATATACTATGTCAGCACCAGTACACTTGCCTGCGCGTGCGTTTATGACTGTCTCGCATGGGAGGGCCCGTGACGTATCATGTTTCAGCGAGTAATATGTCGTGGTTTGTTGCTTTCTTATACAGGAAACATAAAGACTTATTTTCATCCTATTGTGTTTTTTTAAGTATATATTCATAAACTCGAGAAACTTACAAGAGGAACGATTGGTTTCTAGTCATGGATGTCTGTATAGTTTTTATGCCGACTATTCCTCGCTGTACAGGTCTTTCAACACTGAAAAGGCTGCAATGGTGGCTAGTTATCTTGAATTATGTATCTCAGAGGTTAGGTCCTGGATGACAGAAAATTTTCTCTGCTTATGATGAGAAAATTGAATTTGTAACCTTTTCTGCCACTACTGGTAATCAGCCTGAGAACGGGATCAGAGAAATTAGGGTTGGTGATACTTTGATTCCTGTTCACGTTCAGGCAAGTGCCTGGGAGCCACTCTCGACTCTAGCCTCACAATGAAGCCTCATGTTGGTCAGATCTGCCGTTCAGCCATTTTCCATTTACGTTGCATTGCACTATCTAAATATGTCACGGAGCAATGAATCCATGCATTTGTTACATCTCGTATTGATTCATGTACCTCTCTTTTATTAGGACTTCCCAAATACTTAATTAATCGTGTTCAACGTATTCAGAATATTGCTGCCAGAATTGTCACTCGTTCTAAACCCACTTCATATATCACTCCTGTTCTTTAAGCAATTACATTGGTTGCCTGAATTTCTCAACGCATGATTTATAAGATTTTAATTGTCACTTAGAAATGTATCCATCCCATTGTTCCAACTTCCTATGTGGCATGATTTCTCTATATGTTCCAAATTTGAGATCTACGGATCAGACTCCCATAATAGGTAACGTACTGTATGGGAATCGTGCTTTCAGTGTTGCAGCCCCCTTTCTTTGGAGCAATCTTCCACTGGAGGTCCGATGCTCCCCTCCTCTCTCCTCTTTTAAATCAAACCTTATAACGCACCTCTTAAAATTAGCCTTTAGTTTATCCTTTAATGTTCCTTTAATGTACTTTTGGGGGCTGATATAAAGTTTACCAGATGAGTTGATGTGCGAAGTGTTTTGTTTTTTTTGTTGATTTTAAATTTTTTTCATTTGGATATTTTTCTTTTTAAGCCGTGAACTTTTGTCATTTCACTTGCCTCTTTTACATTTTTAAATAGTAGTGTAATTTTACAGCGTTTTTGATCGCTTTTTATCACAGTGGATATCGACGCTTTATAAATAAATAAATAAATTATTATTAATTATCAAGCGTATAACTTGTCTGGAAAAGGATTCCACAATACAGTATTGTTGAATCCTTTTCCAGACAAGTTATAAGGTTAATAATTTTCTCGATTACGGTGAAGGGGAAGGGCTGGGACACCCGATGGGAGAGTTGAAATGTATGTGCCGCCTAACATACCTCTGTTGGCCTGGATGCGTTATACTTTAATCAGAATTCAGGAAGCTGTTACCGTTAGGGGGCTAGATAAGTCCACAAAAATAAATTATGCTGTTCCGATAACATGGTTTCAAAAATAAGGTAGGTAGGTCGGCCGGATTTTGTTCTAAATATTTTTATTTTTAAATGTGCAATTTTCAGGGGTTCAGGACGATCACACACTGACTAAAACATTTCCAGAAAAATGTATCATACATATTAAAGGGAAAACATAAAGACATCCTCGTTCAAGCAAAAATCAAATGCCAAGTAACGAACGCGTGATTTTACGGGTTTTTCTTCTTTTTTTACTTCCATGTTTACGTAGCGCTAACCCAGTTAATTTTAATTTTATTACATCAACATCTACAACAACTACATAAGCAGGAGTTGTCTTCTTTTTGGGGGGGGGGCTCCATGTCTCGAGCGTTCAAATTTAATCCTCGTTCGGCCTGAAAAACTTGAAACTATTTCTTTTTACTTTGTACATGGTTTAATTTTTAGCTCTTGAGCCTCGCAGTAGTTTGTGTAAGGCCACGCCGCACCTGAGTACTCGAGTGTGAAGGCATTTACATTTGAGGTGTCGTTTTACGGTTCTAATGACCATTGAAAGTGTCTACATGTACCTGTTGAATTACGCCTTGGCCCGTAAGCTTACCGCGTACTGCAATCGTACATTGGCAGTCGTGGTTCATATAAATTTGCAATGCCGACAACTTTAAGCGATGGCGTAGTAGCGAGAGTAACATATTTCAACTGTCGAAAACTTCGATTGTTATTCCATGAATTTAAGCTTTTGGAAAACGCGCGATTTTACCTCGGATAACAGTGAGTCAAATGGCTCTGTCTTACATGTAACAGGGCGCAATGTATTGAACTTACATTTAGAAGGCATATGGCAAACTGCAGCAAACGAACAGTTATCAATACTCATCGTGCACAAAACTCTGCGAACAATAGCCACAGAAAGCTTTATAATAACTTTAAAGCCAGCGTACGCATAACAATAGGACACATTCGCTTTTGTCACTCACTCCTGACCTTTGACGCCGTACCGGGTGTGGTCGTCACGTGACCTACCTTCGAGCAATTTCATACTCCCTAGCATGGTATGTCAGTTTGCCGTCATTTCAATTGGGAAGGGGGTAGATTTGAGCACGCGATACCAGCACCGAGAATTATTTTCAAGGTCATAAACTATTTTTTCAATTAAAAAAAAAACGGAATGGAATAACAGTATATATTTGCTTCACAAATACCACTGCTACCAGAATAAGCA
This sequence comes from Ptychodera flava, assembly GCF_041260155.1. NCBI lineage: Eukaryota > Metazoa > Hemichordata > Enteropneusta > Ptychoderidae > Ptychodera > Ptychodera flava. The sequence goes on from NC_091929.1 coordinate 29,857,557, forward strand.
TTATCTCATACCTATAGATGTTGCATTCTGCGTATCAGAAGTGCAGCTTTACGGATCATAGGATGTCGTCGTCCCCCCCCCCCCTCCTGCAATTCCGAAGTTTAAAATTATGTTATGTTACGTTTAGATTAACTGCCAAAATTTTGGAAGCATTTCCCCGCCTTCCTCATGGAATCGCTCTAATATCGTGTTACAAAACACACTGTTTTCGGTTCTTTTTCCAAGTTCATTGCTTGTGTAACATTTTCTGACACGGAATACGCCTATGAAAATTAACAAAACAATGTATCTCTGCCTATTTTCCAAACTTATCATCCTTCTATAAGCGTGTTTCGCTGGGTTAATGCTGATGATGCGTTATTAAATCTCGCTTTCGAGTTGTGACGGATAAGTGACAATTTAATTTATACATGGTTTGTACTCAAGTCGTGACTGTTTTATAAGTTTTTTTATATCATGCCAATGCTATTTAGTCATACACTCCTGTCTTTTTCATTGAAGACAACGTTATGTAACGGACGACGTTTTAACAATAAGATTTTGGCGTGGTCGCTTTGCAGCAATTGTATTGAACATTTATCAATAAGCTAGGGGGTCTCCAAAGCTATACCTTCATCCCCTCGGCGCTGGTGTCTGACAACTTTCACTTACACCAACGTCCACGGGCCGAAACTGATCTTCAAATCGTCAATTTGTAGGCGTACCAGCGTTGTAGGAGATGACAGCCTGTGGAGTGCAGCTCACATTTAGGACGATAGCGTAGAAGAGAGAGTGTTATTTCTCTTTTTAGAATTTTAATAGCGCCCGGACAACTACTTGTTGCGGGCCACTGTACAGTTTTTTTAAGTGTTTAGCCTTTTGGGTGGGGTCAACGCGACTCCTGGAGCCCCAACACCGTATCTCAACTCCAGTACAAATATGAGTGGACATCGGCACTTATCTCGAGTCCTCTTCACAGCTGCCGTGCTCGTGGCGGTAAGTATATCAGATAACATTTGTTAATATAATCAAATCGCGGACCCAATGAAGCTGGTAGTACGTTGCTGTTAATGTGTATGTATTCACTTTCACACCTGCTAGTCAAGCCACATACCTCACATACCGCCTACCATTATTCTTAAACCGTGAGTACAAACGGTTGACCTATATCCAGAAACGTGTGCTACTGTTTTATCAAAATTACACACTTCTGTTCCCCAGCCTCCGGTTTTCATGAAAGCGATGTCATATCTTCGTGTGTCAATATGATTCTGCAGTTCTGGCTAGATGCCCTGTTCAATGCGGGTGAATCCGGTGTGTACCTGAGCTCAGTTCCAATGGGAGGGCCAGGGCTAGGCCATGTCACTGACGGTATTCGGTCTACATTATCTGTAGAAATGCATTTTATTCTGTATTTTCAGAATCTTTTTGTCTGTTTAATGATGAAATCATCCTCAGATCATAGATAATGAGCGTTTGTGTGCTCCTTGCAATAAACGGTGACGAGTTTTGGGTGACTATTAACTCCGACGGCGTGTGGATTGAGATATTATATACGCTGTCTTTGACAACAAAAGTTCGCTTTTTCTGTTCGGTAGCTCAATGCTGTCGGTCAGACAGACTTAACTTGTTCAGAATTTAATGACCGACAGAAATCTGAAATATTTTGGGATTGGTCCGTGTTATATCACCTGTGTTGTGCAAGTGTCCCAATCCCATGATGCACTCCAACTGTCGTTCAGTCTGTGGAAACCCAATGTTTCCACAATGTTCTTGTTGACTGCAAATGTCATTTTTGATATAATTGGTCTCAATCTTAAGCAGTTTATCTTGCTTGATGATTGTTTTTATATCTATTTATCCATATTTAAGTAAACATGGTTAATTATAAATGTCAATATGGCAGAAACCATATGTGAAACACAAATTAAAAATTTTGCAGTTAGTCAATGATCAGTCAGCGGTTGGTGTAGTTGTTTCAAGAATTTATGTCATCTTTGAGGACTGTGTGTGACTGTTGATAAACTTCAAGTCAGCAATGTTCTTCCAGGCCAGGTTGAACTTTTTCCTCAATAAACTCTCAACAGTCCTAGAGGAATCTAATGGTAGGGGTGGTGACATCTGACTCAGCTTTTGTTCGCATCGCCACAACTAGCGTAGGAGTTCATTAGGTAACACCCAGTTCACAAGGGATACAAGTAATTGTCTCTTCATACTGTTCCGCTGGAAATGAAAAGCTGTCACTTTGAGCTGAGCACTTAAAATTCTTTGGTAGTATGAAGATGCCTTTGACAAAGAGAGCTTCAAAACTTTTTTTATGATCCTTTACCATATGATAATCAGTAACAAACCTTGACTCTCCTGTTTAAATTTGACACTAAAATTAGTAATTAATGATACCTTCATATCTTTAACTGAACTTCCATGTATCTCAGCAATTATCAGCTATATATATATATGTATATATATTATATAATATATATATATATATATATATATATATATATATATATATATGTAACACACAAGTAATTGTATATATATATATCTTAACACTTAAATCTTATATATATATATATATATATATATATATATAATATATAAATAGTATATATAGATAGATAGATAGATAGATAGATAGATATAAGATTTATGTGTAACATGCGTAACATATGTAACACAAAAGGTAATAGTATACCGGTATATGTGTGTGTATAAGTGTAGCATTATCACCATTTTGCTTATAGCCACACATTTATTTCTCAGGTTATATAGGGTTGTGTTCTGATATCCCAGTGTTAATAACTTCAATTGAACTTCATTCACAGTATTTGAACTGGTTTGGCAAAAATGGCTTATTCTAAATGTTTATGCACAAAATTGTAAAAGCCTTGCCTTGAGTGAATTCCAGAGGAAATCATTGATTTTTTTTGTATCACTGATGTAACATCGTAGCTAAACAGAAAAATCCATCATCACAGAGCAGGAAATTGAACAATCAACAGTTTTTCATCATCACATTTGGCAAAAGTAGAAATTTATTTACTTTCATATTCCTTTACTATACTTCACTGTTTGTTTTTAATATGGTTCCTTCACAGAGTGGTATTTTTTACTATTTCCCAGGTAGAAAATTAAATGCTTTCTGTACAGAGAGGCCAATGTACTTCTTACATATAGCGAAGTGCATATTATATCTGTCACCGAATGATCATGTAAAATATAAATTTTTTTCTGAAAGAGTGTCTGATTTTATGAATCTTTTCTCACGTCTGCTTTTCAGTATGCATTCTATTCAATAGGCAGTAATAAATACTGGAAACTGCAAATTTTTCATTCTGTTCATATAGCTTCTAACGCTTCGATCTCTCATGTATATAGTCACAGGAGTAACGGTGTGGAGTAATACGCATAGGTCAATAGGAGAAATAAAACAGAAAATTCTGGTCAAGGACGCACGCAAGATGAGGGCTTAAACTTTATTCATGAAAGTCATTTAAGTATGGAGAGCTTAAGGGTTGATACATACCACAGTAGCATAAATGCATGCAACACAGGAGACATTTTTCATTCATCTATTGTGCTCTAAAGAATTAAGAGCAAAGAGCTCGACCTTTGAACTTTTGCTTTTGTTGAAACATTTTTTTTAACCAATGGTGGCTAATTTGGTTGGGACAGGGTATCTCAGTGTCTTTTAACGCAGAATGCGTGATCTTTAAGCCCACTGACTCTCACCCTCGGCGGTGATCCGTGACTTTTCAACCTTCCCCCTGCCTTTTAACCCGTATACTTATGGTTTAGCCCTGTCCTGTTATGTTCAATGGCACAGTCGGTCCTCTGTAATATGGGAAATGGGGGTGGTAGGTTACATTCATCTGAATTAATCTGCTTGCTTTTTTCAAGCTGCAAAGCAGACTGATATAATTACCTTTTCAAAACCGCATTTAGAGACCCTAAGCTACTCTGTAAGCCTATAAGCTTTTACAGCACTATACAGCTCTTTACCAGAGTTTTTTTTTCAATTTTTTTCCTTCACTTTTTCCAAAATCAAAGAAGGCAACATTCGCTAGCTTTGTCCAAAATATTACCTTTTCTGTCAGGTTTATGAAACAACAGGAATTAATATCCAAACAGTTTTTAAAAATGTTTGTAAAAGTGAACTTGAAAATTTGTATTTGAATTACAAGAAAAAGATTATTTACAGTGTTATGCTGCGAGAACCTGAAGCATTTGTGAGAATTCGTGATTGGCATTGTAGAAATCAGTGATATTCAGTGTTCTTATATTTAAACATTGTAGAACAAATTAAAAAGAAATTACTCCGGTGGGTGTTTTTAGCTGTTTTGCAGAGAAGAAAAGTATTTGGGTCATTGAAAATTTGAAGATTCAAGACTCCATTTCTCTTGGCACTGTGCCTATGCAAACAAAGTGATCCATAGCAAGGTCGTCACAGACACTTGACAATCCTTTCTACTGATAAAAGATGAGATCAGTATATATTGCTGTTTGTTCACCTCAGTTTATGCGTCTCTTGAATTTTATCTTTTTTTTACAAAATTTTACAGTTCATAATTGTCCGGGTGAATTAATTTGAACATATGCCAAATTTTCTGTGAACCGTTGGTCAAATCATTAATGATTTCCCATATAAAGTTTGATAAATCATTGTTACTTTGTAAATCAATAATTTGTGTGAACTTGAACTATTTACTACCGATATATTACTTTCTACTGTTGTTAGTTGTTCTGAAGTCGACTGGTATATAATTAATCTTTGGAAATTTCATGGGCAGAATTCAACCTACAGAAATGGAATAAGGTTAAAACAAGCACATTATTTACAGAATTGTGTACATTTTGACCTTAAAAGATTCCTTGGAACCTGGAGACTCACAGTTCACACTGACGATGCAAGGCAGGTGGTTTGGTGGATTTTTGCGTAATTGAGTTTCATTATTAACTCAGTGTGCCTGACTGACTGTGTAATTTACTCGTTAAATAATAGTCCCTACAGGAAATAGTTAGCAATTGCCTCCATAAACAATGCCTAAGTGACTATTTGTATCACAGTATCACATCTTGAACTCTCTCTACTGTAAATCAACTGTAGGCATAGACTAAGACCAAGGCTACAAGTAAGACTTTCATGAGTTCCTAAACACATTTTAATTATTTTAAATTGATTAAATGGGAAAGAATTTTAAAATATTTGATAAAAATAATTGTTTTAAGCTAAACCAAAAATACAAAAAAGGTAAAATAAATGTAAAATAAAATTCATTTAAAAGAATGGTTATTTACCATAGCTATAGGAAATGATCTTTTCTCAAGAACAGATAGGATTATTCATTACCTAGATGTTATGATTATCAGCTTTATGACTTTTCCATTCATCGTCCAACATTTATAGAAAAAAGCGTAATTCCTCCCTCCCTTCCCCAAACCAAGACTACCCTCCCCCAACCAGGACTAAAGTGTATACACAGTTACACTCAATACTTTAGGTTTTATTTTAGGTTTATTGCACTGTTGCTGTACACCAAATTATTTTACGTTATGTTACACATGTTGCTTAGCAACCATTGCCATGGTAGCACAGCTTTCATTTATGTTAACCAGCGTCCTTCACTTCTCACCTTTGAAGTCATTTATCACCGTAGCAATGAACATCTAAGTTATATATGTGCTACCTCATCAGTTTTTATTGAGGTTTATGAATTTTTTATGAGCAATGCACACTCTTGCATTTTGCTGCTCCTTAATTTCAATGTTCGTTTTGAAAAAGTCTCGCAGATCATGTCAAAGTATTTGCTACATGTTTACCATTTTTAATAATACTGGGGGTTATACACATGCACGTTAACTATTTATAGTAACTCGGAATGGACTGTAAATAAGTTTGCATGTAGTTTAACTCCTGTAGGTAACTTGAGTTGAAGTGGTCCTCAGGTAACATGCCTTGGTTGTCTAGCAACATACCGTACAACACTTCTTAACTATCAATAGCGCTGTTCACGGTTAATAGTTTTTACGTGGTATATAGTTGCATGCGCGCAACAAAGAACACTTCTGCCTGAATTACGTACAAATTTTGTCAGTGTTGCATGCGTGGCTGTTGTTGAAGCTTGAAGCCGTTGATATGTCCTTTAGTATCCATTGTATCTCAATTATGATTTTTAATTTTCAAAAATTTCATCTGAATTTGCTGACAAATTTATATTTGCATGATATCAATGAGAAAAGAATGACATCATTTGTAAACAGCTGATCTGAAACAGACATAAAGGGAAAGTCTTATCAACAACAGCTTTCAGTGTATTTATCCATGCCTTAATGTCTAAATTTATCAACAAAATCTGTGGATCTCTATGATAGATCATGGTTTCATTACTCGTGTATAGATCATTGGTTTTCATACTGGTGTATTGTGCAAGCAACCCTTGATTCGTTATACAAACAACATTTTAATACGACACAGTTTGATGGAAAATGTGTGAATGTACATACTTAATTGCTCCCTGAACTATGTAACTTAACTGCTAAGGGACGATTCAGAATTTACTTCCAGGGGGAGGGTGGAGGATTTTCTATTTCTCGGTGATTTTTTTCCATGGCCCCCCTAGTAAATAATAGAAAAAATCTATGGCCCCCCCTCATCTTTCCTGTTTTTTTTCCATGGCCCCCCCCCCTAATATATACATGCATGCTTATACGGTACATTATAGACATATCTAGTCTAACAAGCTGCAGGAACTGTAGGGCCTAGTGGACATTAATCGATGATATACCAAATCATTTCAGGGTTATGTGACTATAAAAAGAATGATTTGCAGGGACTGCAAGTGGCACACTTTTGGAAAGGGTACCAATAAACATATCTGGTTGTAAATTTCTAAAGAAAAGTTAATTACTAAATATGAATACTTTTTTCGTTATGTCTCACTGATACATATGATGCACACAAAGACAAGCAAAGATGTCAGTTAGAAATGGTGAACTGAAAATCAGGGAGCAGATAATTGGCAAAGTGATATATATCTTGAAGTTTAATGGTACATCATTTGCAGATATCCAGATATTTCTGGAAAGTGTGATGTACATGTACATGCACACGTTCTGCATACATTTTCATTGATGATGCTGAATATTTGCAGACTCACGGTACAAGTTTTAAACATTAGGAATTAAAATTGGTGAAAGCCAACTTGTTTTTAATTTTCTCTTTTTTTTCTAATTTGGTTATCATAAACCAAGTAGCTGCCACTGAAAGCAAAAATGCAGAGGAATATTTTAGAACATTTCTTGGACAAAACACCTTATCCAAAACATGAATTCACATTTTATTCTGCTCATTCCATTCACAATCCAATGTTCATATTAAAATGCAGACAACCCTGTGCAAGTCAAAATTCACATTTTGTCAGCAGTATTCTTCAAAATTGACAAAGCATGCATATTTCAAATTTTTTTAACAAACTTTAATTTTAAAATAGTCATGATGCGCATGTTTTCAGATGACACGAAACAATAAATGTTAATTTGTTTTTTTGCCTTTTCTGCCAGCCGCCACTGAAATCTTTGATTATACATATCAGAATGAATGGGACACATAAGTATTAGCATCAATACACAATGTGTAAGCCTATCCACATTTCTCCTAGCCTCATACACACTGAGATCACTTCTTGGACTACAGCAAATTTCTTGTGTACACAATTTCAACAATCCGACACCATAGCATTGGCGCAGTGCCACATGATCTTCTGGATGCGCATACAGGATTATTGGAAAATCAACCCTTTTGTAAAATTTTTCACCATATATTTTTGACAGTAATACATAATATTTTTATTTTCAACATTAAAAAAATATTCGCTGAAAAGCACCTTGAAGATGAGACGGCCATAAATTTATTTTCAAAAAGTTTATAGTAGATGTAAGCACTGTAAAAAGTTATGTAGAACATTTAAAAAATTTAGAAAGGGTAAAATTGATGAGAATGAAACATAGAAAAAGGAGCAGAAAAGAAGAGTAGCAGTAGCAGTAGTTTACTCAAAGGAAGAAGTGGGTGTATATTTGGGGTAAAAAACCTCAATTTTTATATTAATGATAAAAATTTATTTAAGTCAAAATCTAGACAGTATTTTCTGAAATGTAATATTTCACTTGAAAGGAGAGTATTCATGTAGAAAAAACAACTATTTTATTTGGCATTATCCATCCTCATTTTAAAATTGTAGGGGTTTAAAGACTGACACTCTAATAATTAATTAAAATCATGATCAGCAAAATTAAAATGCCTCTTATTCAAAATGCCTCTTATTAAAAATGTAAGAGCTTTATTGCCAAACAAAACCAATTGATAGTTATTGTGTTATATAGCATTTAAAAAACATAATGTGAAATTTCAGAAAATTTGACCCAGCCGGAGTGGAGTTAAATTCTTTGGGAATTTTGAAATTGGGAGGCAAAAGAAGCCAAGAAATCGGGTGATTTGCATACACTTGCATAAATTAACACTTCTTTATCATGCAACTTTCAACTGCTTTACAAGCATCAAGGTAAACCCAACCTTAAAAAGACATTTGCTGTAATTTTTAGCATTTGTTCAATGTTCATCTCTGTGTATCAGCATTTGTTTGTTATTCTATCACTACATAGAACACCCAATGCTGTATTTAGCAACATACCAGTGTGAACATAAATGACCATTGTTATTGTTGATAAATGAATTCTAGTCTGGACTTGATCTGAGATCTCTTTTCAACAAAAACAACCCTGACTGTTCACTGTATGTTTGTATTGACATGCTAAATACTGGACATTTCATAACGCTTCAGGGAGGAGAACAAGATACTGCTATAGATGCATAAAACAAACCACTGTGAATATACCAAATTTGGCAGCTAAAGGAGTTAAACTAAACATGTTGAGTTTATCTGTCACCCAGGTAGCGTCTATGGTTCTCTTTTGTAGAGATCAGAAATTCTGGGCAAATATTGAATTGATGTTTTTTTTCCTTGGCCCCCCCTAAAAGATTGTGGTATTTTTGTCTGGCCCCCCCTAAATTTTCTTGGAAAAATGGGTGGCCCCCCCCTGAAAATCCTCCACCCCCCCCCCCCCCCAGGAGTAAATTCTGAATCGTCCCTAAATATCACTTATCCAGACAAACATAGAATTTTAACTTAATCATTGATACAATATGCTCTCAATTACTTTCTTGTTTACTATTGAAATTTGCAGTTGTTGTGCAAATAATTCTAAAATATTTTGACAAGTACACTCAGAGTTCTCCTTAAAGGCACCCTTCTCAATCGCAGGTTCTCGCATTAGCGAATGTGTCAATAGCCCATGAACAGTTTGTCATTCTTTTGTTTTCCATTGAATATTTCATCAAGTAAATGATATTTATATTAGATAAATCTGATAATTGAGAGTTCTCCTTAAGGGTTTTTTAGGTTGGGCCATCCCTGTTTTCCAGCAATCTATTTATATGTTAATAACTGAACGAAAGAATATATTTTGACAACACAGAAATATGCAAATCGTATATTGTTATGCAAATTAGTCATCTGTCTGATTTTGAAAGCTTTGGAAAACACTAATACCACCATGATACAATTATTTTCAGTAACAGCTTAAAGATATGGTTCAGGCGTCACATTGTCTTACCAGGAAATTTACTTACTTGATTACAATTTCAATGGAAAACAAAAGGCTATGACACCTTCATTATCCTCTTACAGACTAGAACTAACTCAATCCCTGGGATCGCGTCCCCTGCCTTTAAGTTCCAGGGGCACCTGGTTCCTGTTATAGAATTCCCGTGGGCAATCTTTCAAAATACCAGTAACCCACACCCAATGAGTCAGAACCTAATTTGCATATCATGTGATCTAGTACAAATCATGAAAATCTTGTCAAGAGCTTGTTTATCAAGTTATGGATTAAAATTCTCAAGATGAATGATTAATCAATGATTTGCATATCTTACAGAACTGTCAGATTAACTTTACAAAACAAATTTGAAAAAGAGACAATCTTAGCAGTCAAGGAGCAATGTAAAATTTTTCTGGCAATTGGCTCAAAAACTTGAATGTTTCAGCAATCAGACAAGCTCAAAGTGTACTATAATCTGAAAATTGTAAATGTTTGGTAATCTATGAGTTATCTGCTCATGTTATCACAGTGAAAGAAACGATTACTGATGTGATAATTGAAAAAAAAAGATTGTTATTTCAAACGTAGGACGTATAAATGAAAAGTGGCAATTCAGCCGTTGTAGGAATTTACAGTATGTGAATAGTTCATGCATGACTTCATGTAAGACTTGCTGAAGGACTATAGACCAGATTACTTTGATGTGGCACAGGAAGATATTTTGACATGCATGCATGCCTTACCTGATCACTTGGAGAATTTTACAACTTTATCGTGTGCTATGCCTAAGGTCCTCAAAAATGTACATTTCTACAATAGTAGCTCATTACCTACATAAATTAAAGATGCCCCAAATAGGAAACATTTTTTAATAATAATACATGATTTTACCAAATTTTGCACTTTTTTAATGGGTCTTACCACAAGAAAATAATACAAAAAAGTTCTTGACGGACCTTACCGAATTTTCTGAAGGCACGTTACATTGAATATTTTTAAACTGTCTCCAGATGCAAAGATGACCAAATATATAATTTCAAAGTTGAAAATATATGCACACATCACTTCACCTCGCCACCCCCAATTTTTCAATGGTATGTTCCGATTAACCTGTTCACACCCAATTACCTTATAAACAGGTGGCAATCACACTTGATAACAATGACTTTGGACCAAACCATGCAACAGTAAAAGGATTAAAGCTTATTCAGGCTCATTTCATTTTAATCAGTGCAAATGTAAACATTGTGAACAATCTCATACACAAAATGATATCTTAGACTCTGAGAAACTCTAGTCGTTAGATGAGTCTGTATAACACTAGTATGGAGACTGTCCTTGTTGTAAAACTTGAGCACCACAGTCAATTTTTGTCACCTTTATAAAATGTTAATTATACCCCTGTCAATTTCAAAGTTTCGGATTTTTGCCAATATTTTAGTAAAAAAAACTGTAGCCAATGAAATGTGATGTTCATTTGGTCCAAAATTATCAAAAAAAATGCAGGAAAAATTCATAAAATTGGTAAAATGTTGCGGTAAAATTTTAATTGGAAAAAATTACAGCACTCAAAGGGTTAAAACTTGTCTCTAGTCTTTAACCCTTTCAGTGCAGCTGTAATTTTTCCCACCAAAATTCTAGTGCAACATCTTACATATTTGTATAATTTTTTCTGTAAATTTTTGATGATTTTGGACTAAAATTGTCATTATTCTTCATTGACGACAATTTTTGAACAAAATTTGGACAAAAAATGAAAAAATTGTCAGGATTTGAAAAAAAAAATTTCTTGGTACAACGAACATTGATTTTGGCACTCAAAGGGCTCTTCACACAAAGGTATAAAGAATACACCCTGAGGACAGATAGTTGGACTCTCAAACTTTTACAATATTCATTTAGTCTACCACTTTTGGGGGCTCATTTTAAATCTAGTGGGGTAAATAATATTTTTGTCAGCTTAGTTTTGTTAAAATCAGGATTTTTTATTTTGCCCGTAGAGATCACATAAGAATGACAGCCATTTTGAAATTCAAATATAGTTAATTATTACCAGGAAATTTGTTTCTCCGGTATCAAAATTTGCACACTGGCTCTGGATTTTTATTCTTGATTTTGAAAGAGAATTGTTAAAAGTTTATTTTAGGAAAATTTAGCAAAATATTAAGTCTAATTTCGATGCACAAATTACCTCAAAGGAAAGTTAGAATATATGGATGATCACACTGTTTTTCATTGAATTAACACGCATGTGGTCACAAGATTTCTGCATTATATATCTGATCATATTAGAAGTGATATATTTGGCCAAAAAAATGTTGAATATATTATGTTCATAATGTATAATTTTGGTCAGTGGAGACGCGTCAGGTTCAACCTTTCGTATTTGGTTTTTACCTGAAATACAGAAAGTTGGGGCCAGTACATCACTGTCTGAAAAATGCCCTGTACTCACAAATGGTGTAAAAAGTTGCAAGATACAGAAACCTTGGTTTGTACCAGGAGTCAAAATATTAAACATGCATCCTTTTCAGTAAATGATGTCTTTATTTAATATTTGAGATGGAAAATTAGCATAGGTGATATGATGGTATTTGCTACACTATATAGATTAACGAATCCTACAGACTGCTCAATTGCGTGAATGGTATAATTAGTTTTTGGGGTATTAATAGCCATATCAGATTAACGAGCATGCTTGGCTACTGTGCTGCAGCAAAATTAGCTCAGACAATGGGACAAAATCTAATGCCAGAATAGAATTAAAATTTGGTGTGGTTATAGTAGCGTGTACCCTTCAAATTGAACAGCGTCGATGAATACGACGTTGTGTAAATATGTTTAACTCCACTGGCACGCACTGCTGACGTATTCAGTTCATGTTTGGTCAAGGATGAAGAGAAATTATTCTGCGTTCAGAAATAGAATGGAAATACAGCTGTTATTGTTGTACATTAATAATATATGCTGTTACACAAAACTATTGTTTTAATGTCTGTCATGTATTTTAGGTAATCGGAGTTAAATGGTTCAAAATTGTGCTCAATTTAAATTTTTTTCCAAACCAATAAAAAAAATGTTTGTAATGTACTAGCTGCTTCATAATGTCGTCAAAAGTGCTGCTAATTCAATATTATGGGTAACCATGTACAATGTACATGTACATGTAGGTGCTATGAAATCTGTGGATGCTATTGGTACAATATTATGGGATACACTGTACCATACTGGTGCTATGGATTCTGTGGATGCTATTGGTACAATATTATGGGATACACTGTACCATACTGGTGCTATGGATTCTGTGGATGCTATTGGTACAATATTATGGGTATCGTGGGTGCGCTATGGATTCTGTGGATGCTATGGGTACAATATTATGGGTGTACACTGCACCAAAGGTGCTATTGTGTGGGTGCTTATGGGTACAATATAGGCGCCATGGATACTCTCTGGGTTTAATTGATATTCTTATCATGTATGAAAAAATTCCATTTCAGGTCATATCATTTGTATACCATATTGACTGTTGTACAAATTTAGACCATTTGTCGATCAGCAGTCAACTCAGGACAGCCTACCAGCTTCTTTGTTTGATAAAAAAATTATAATTTTATACAGTTGAGGACAAATCGATAGAAATACAGAAATAAACAAAGAAAAAAAGACGTCATCATTTGAGAAGTTGATTCTAAAAGTGAAAAAAAGGTACAAATTTAAGAAAAAAATATTTTATTGAATTTTATGCAGGTTATGCTAAGTGAACAGCCGACTGTGCACTTTGGAAATACAACTGTTATTGTTGTACATTTATAATAATATATGCTGTCACACAATTTTGTTTTAACCCTTTCACCACCATGGTTTGTCCCAAATCCATTGTTTTCTATGGTAAAGTTGGACCTGTACACAGGGAACTGGGGGTGAAAGGGTTAAGGAAATGTAAATTCACCGTAGGGATATAATATTTTTGAATTATGAGCAGAAAATCACATGATCAATAATGCTTTTTTCATCTGTTTTTCTATAAAAATGTCTTATGATTGGGGAAAATTTGAGTGTCTGCTGGGGAAATAATCAAATAATTGACTCATTGGTATGTTTGTATTAAAATATGAGTTCTCTCTCTTCTGGCAATTTTTAAATGTAATTTATCAGTAGAAGTGAAAAGCGTAGTTTGAAGAATGTCAATTGTAGTAGCATAATCATATATGTTGTCGGATGGGCAGTAAATTATCGGAAAGAAGTTCTGTGTCGCCTTCAGTGATGTGTGAATTTTTCAGGGAAAAATGAGAAGCAAAAATAATTAAACAATTTGTCAGTTTGTATAGTGTTCTCAACGGTTAAAATGAACACACTGAGTGTGTACTTGATGTAAGGCCACAAAATTATTTCATGAATAATGAAGCGTAGAATTTTAACAAAAGCAACAATAGGCAATAGTGTTACATAAATGGTATATTTGCTGAAACTTTTGTTCCAAAATGTAGTTTGAAAAACCAGCAAACATCAGTACCAACAGGACTAAAATGGACTGATACCTGTACGTGTATCGGCAATCACATATTCTGTTGGCCGTGTTGACGGGTATTTCAACAACAAAATAATATTGGGAAGAACCCATTTTATGGTAGCTGGGTGGAGCAGGGTGAGTGAACCCTGCCATTCATAACATTGAAAGTCTGTGAAAATGGTAGATTAGTCTGTCATTGTACCGCCCTATTCACTTGCAGAATTCAGGCACAATGGGAGGTATTTAATGGCGTAACACTGCCTAATAGATGCCTTAATTCATGGGCAAGTCAGTAAAGTGGCAACACCCTGTGTAGTTTTTGGTGTGGCCACTTTTCTCTCAAGGATAATTGCAATTTGTTGAAAAACACTCACGTGAATTAAGCATATTTTGAGTGTTACTATAAATATCTACTATCATAATTCGCACAAAAACACAATAGTGATGTATTAAGTATGCATAAAGGTTTGAATTTTGTACGCTGACAATCGCTGTTGAAGTGCTGTTTTCTGTTCATGTTTATTCACATTTAGACAATGCTGTTGTTCTTGCACACGGTTTGTGGCATAACAGTTCGATGGTAAACTAATTTTCAAAATTCACTTTCCCTCCCCGGTCACTTGGTATGGTTACCATGAAAGAAATATTTTACACATACATGTAACTAAAAGATATAAGGTTGGCTGTGATGTGTGCATTGTTATACAGAATGAAAAATTCATAGTAATTATATAATACTCATTGAGCGTACTCTAGTGTGTTGGTCCTATTTTTGGGCCAAGTATTTCATGCATGCCACAAATTTTATGCACAAATGCTGATGAACCAAGTTTATTGTGCTATAGATATAACAATATTCCTAAAACTTGCGATATATTTGCAGTGAAGCCATACTACAAAAGCGTTCAGTTTTCTGCACGCAATGTACAGTTTTTTAACAATCTTCAAAGTCGTTGAAGTTTTTTGACCCACAATAGTTGCAACGTTGAAAAGAGTACTAGTGTCGGTGAGAACAAGTTCAAAGCCTGGTTTAAGAGTAATAATAAATTTTCAATAATGATAGCCTAACCCTTTCACCACAATGGTTTGGCCGAAACCCATTGTTATCAATGGTGATTATGGGCCTGTTCACAGGAAATTGGGGATCAACAGGTTCACAGGAAATTGGGGCTCAACAGGTTAAATATTCTCATTTTTACAGAGGGAAACTTTAAAAGCATGTGATGCTTATTGACAGATTGACAAATGTTTGGTTAACCCTTTGAGAGCTGTAACTTTTCCCACCAAAATTTTAGTGCAACATTTTATCAGTTTTTATAAATTTTTCTGTAATTTTTTAAATATTTTTTGACCAAATGGATATCACATGGCTACAATTGTTTATCAAAATTTTGGCAAAAATTTGAAAAAAATTGACTGGGGTACATTTTAATAAAGGCAACAAAAATTGGCTCTGGCCAACAAAGGGTTAAAACTTTGCCAGTATGAAAACAGGATGGCAAAAGTTTTTACATTATAAATAAATTCTGATGAAAAATAAAAGAGAAAATGTTATCAAAATGTACACGTGCCAGTCACTGTCAGTCATCAGATCAGGTGTAGGGAATTAAATCGTAGGAATAGCAGTGAGTCAGAAAATTGATTTGTATTTAGTCTTCAAAAACTGAAAATCATACATTTGAGGACATTGGTCTTTTGTGTGATAGTGGTACTTAACAACAGCTGTGTAGCTCTGATTGCCACATGTTACATGTCAACACAAAATATTTCTGCAGGAAAACAACACGCAGATACTGTATCCCATACCATGTCGAATTTAAAAATATTTCAACACTTTCATTTTTGATCAAGGCATGTGTTTTTTATTTGATTTTTTGGGCAAAAAAAAATTGATGATATGGAAAAACAAAATGCTTGAAAATTACGTGATTTGCTATCATAACTCTGTTTTTCTGAAAATAATTATTTAAAAGTTCAAGTTAATCACATTTAAAATAACAATCCTATGATATACATTACACGTTGGTGCTGAATTTCCATATTTCAGTTAAAACGTGATTATTTTGCAAAATAAACATGATGTATAAATATCAATATTATCATTGCCAATTCAAAATGGCTGCCGAATAAAGAGATGGTCGCTGTTGCCAAGGCAGCAAATACCAGCACCACCAAAGTTTGCTGCCTAGTAGCTCTATAATCAGTACATCACGGAAATACTGCCAATATGCTGGCTTTCAAAATATGGGTGGATGCGGTAATCCTCTTTCATATAGTCACCTTTCTAGAAATAAGGCAAATAACATTTATAGATGATCCAAATAATTTCAGTTTAGTATCAGACCACGATTATCCTTTTGAACATTATCAATACATGCTGACTTATAATGAGCTTAAACTATTCAAGATATTTGATTTATGAGGAATTTTTCCCATACATGTATGTCCAAAAAAATATGGTTTGATACCATAGAAACAGTTGCTATAGCAACTTGATTTCAATGATTAAGGTACTACTGATAAGTGCATCAATTAAAATTTTTGATGTTGTTTGAGCTTGGCAAAATTATTGAAAAAGCTAGTCATAATATCATGTTTAATAGTTTCTTTAATTTGGTTTCATGGCCAGAGCGTGTCAGATCAATAATATATTTCAAGATTTCTTTTGTTGTTGGGTGTGGCGGAATTTTTTACAATTATGATTATCTAGTTGTTGGAGTATTGCCTTGTGTGCTTTCTGGTACAATTTGACCAGGTATGTAATAAAATATGACAAATATTTCTGTTGCAAACAATACCTCTTGGAGAATAAAGAATAGGACTTAGGTCAAAGGTCAAATGATAAAGCTTAAAAAAGACAAGGCATGTTTGGTTGTGTATTGTTATCTTCAGACTATTAGTTTTGAATTTACAAAAGTGTATTGTGTACCAGGCAATTTTTCTTTTCTTTTTGAAACTTGTTTAACTTTAATAAAGACATATATAGTCTGGAGAGAGAGAGAGAGAGAGAGAGAGAGAGAGAGAGAGAGAGAGAGAGAGAGAGAGAGAGAGAGAGAGAGAGAGAGAGAGAGAGAGGACGAAGAAACAAGATTTTAATACTTTGAAAAGTTTGATACATTTTTTAAAAGGTTTCAGTTTTAATAGTTTTTCATTTGAAACCTTCGCAACCATTGCAGTCACTGTAGAAGTCTCATCTATACACACGAAACAATTGTTTCTAAATTGGGCTTTTTTGTTGTATTTACACCAGGCTACAATGAACAGCACTAGTAAAGAAAACAATGAGAAGTTTAACTGATATCCTTGATCCATTGGGGTATAAAAATTAACTTGAATCTGTCAAAGTCACCTTTGTGTTATTTGTTTTTGTAAAATTTGACAAGGATAAACATAAAAGTATTATATCAGTATAATATCTAACTTTGAAGTTGGTGTGTATATGCAAATGAAGTAGTTTGACCCTGGGGCTGTTCAAGCTATTGCAATTGACTCATTCACGTTCGGAATGTACTTGGACATTGTCATTCCGTGTTCCAATTTGCATATGAAACTCCCTGGCATAGGAGCTGACAGACCCTGTCCACCATCACAAAAGACAAAACCTGGTTGAGTGTAAATGGATAGTGATCACTGGTGAGCTTTTCAAAAGCGGCCTGGGCCACTCCTTAAACTCGTACCTGGCCGTGTCGTTCAGTGTCTTTCTGTCTTTCACAGCAATGAGCAGTCTGACACTGTAAACCCAAGTTTGCCATAAAATGTTGCAAGTGTTCAACACAAGTGATTTGCAGTTCCGTAGACTAATGACTTTGTGAAGGCATCAGGAAGGTTCAGTGTTAAAACAATGCATAAATTTGCATGGAATTAACCAGGAAAGCATGAACCTTAACTTAGCATGTTACAGTTTTCAAGATGCCAATGAAATATTTCTCTTTTTTTGACATTTTTTACAAAACTATACTTTACTGTCAATTTAGCCAACTCTTATGTAACATTAAACAATAATTTTAAACAATTTTTTGTATAAATACAAAAAATTGTTTTCAAACAAAGGACAATGACAAATATATAAATATATATATATATATTATATATATATATTATATATATATATTATATATTATATATATATTTATATTTTCATATATATATATATATATATATATATATATATATATATATATATATAATATATATATATATATATATATATATATAAATACATATTGAAATGTGTGTGTGTGTGTATATGTGTGTGTGTGTGTGATAAATATAACACAAATTACTTTTAATGACTTGGACATTATGACAGTTTCCAGGTTTACTTCAACGCTAACCATTGGAAAATGATGCCTTTTTTGTTTGAACAACTTTGCATATGCATTATTTCATCTATACATTACAAAAAATTCGACAAAACTGAACAACTTTGGAGCCTGGTTCTGCTGCTTGGTTTAGGTTGGTTGGATTAGCCGTGATGGTATTTACCTATATATTCACCAGTAGTAGGTGATAATGGCATTTGTATTTGGCAAGTTCAAGTTCGACATTATGCAACTCAACACTTTCATCATATGCAGTCTCTGCATCAAATCAGCTGGTATGCTCCGATGTTCTCATGTGTACTTTGTGGTGTTGTTATGATGAACTCACAATATCCATATTATCAAATGTAAGACAGAGTCTTCAATGGTTCAGATATAAGTAATTATTTATGCATACATGATAAATATGAGGCCGTAGGTACAATTATATTGATGAGCGTTAACTGGCAATATATTTTCTGCGTACTATATTTGGATCAGAACTGCAATTATTGTCCCTATACCTGTCATTTCAATTGCCATTTTATGTACCGCTCTGACGCCCTAGACGTTTTTATTTCAAGCTTACAGGATAAATATAAGAAAATTTGCTTTTATCCCAAGAACTATTACACTGTGTAATGACATTTCTGTCCATATTTTGCCTTAAGACATTTGTGTCCACACATTTTTATTCTTAGAGTCCACTCTTTGTGTACATATACTGTACATATTGTGTTTTTAAAATATATCTGTTCATTTTTATAGTTTTGTCTGCTGCTGTTGTACTGTTTCTTCGTTTGTTTGTTTGTGTTTATTCTGTTTATTCTCTCAGAGTCTGTTATTGGGCCTTTCAGCCTGTTGACCTGTCAAATAAAATGAGTGAATGTTTGAGACTGGTAATTTACGGATTCTTTCTCACTGCAGGTGGCATATTCCCAAGACACTGTTGGGAACCTAGCTTCGTCGGAAGTTACGACAACCTCCCTGAAATTGACATGGGATCCACCGGTTCAATCAGCAACGTCAATTTCATACTTTATAATCATAAGCCCATCGAGAACCACAGGAGGAGGTTCCTTGGAGACTGTCTCCACAACGGAGGCAACCATAACAGGTTTGAGTCCCGGCACAGAGTATACATTCTCAGTGAAAGTGAGCTTTGATAATGTTCTGAGCGACAATGAAGAGACGCTAACAGTATCTACGTTAAGTGATACAGGTAAGAGTTGTTTTATTTTTGTTAAAGAGCCAGCTGTTATTTTTGATCTTTTCACTATTCTTATATTAATGTCATCTGCTATTCCTCGTTCTACTCCCTAAAGCATGTTGCACCACCAGTTACTAACTTTGTCAACACAGCACCTAGTATACCCTGTTGTGATACATTTGAATTTTAGTGCAGACAAGAATCCAAGACAAGATAATTGTCAACAATAACACTGCAGTCTACACATGTACAGACTTAGCTGACAAGCAGAGTACTCTGTATCTTAACATACCTTTTTGGAGTTGAACAAGAAACTGAAATTCACACAAAAATGGTGAAAAATTCACTAAAAGTTGCAGCTTAATTACTAGTGGCTTATTAAAGGGACAAAGTCGGCCATTTTTCATGGATTTTGTTTGATGCAAGATACTACTTATATTGTTTGACATGTTGAAAGATACTGAATAAATGGGTGACCATACATGTATTCGACCCCGGTTTTAGACAAATTAAATGAAACCATCGCAAAAATGAATTAATGGTCATGACCATTATTTCATTTCCACGATGGTTTCATCTATCATGTCTAAACCCGTCGTCAAATATATGCATGGTCACCCATTCATTCAGTATCTTTCAACATGTCAAACAATATAAGTAGTATCTTGCATCAAACAAAATCCATGAAAAATGGCCGACTTTGTCCCTTTAAGGGGATACACCTCTGTCTGAGCATATAGTGTTTGTAAATTTTCTATGCTTGCTCAACTTCCTTCCCTACTACCTAGAATTATCTCTTGGATTTTCCATACATTCTTATGATTTTAAGGGTATTGCTGCCCTCGCCTAATGTACTTTCTTGTCATAACATCAAGCAATACTTAACCATGGATAACAATACTGTAAACTTATACAAACCCAAATCTTGTCCTAATTAATGTATGTACTGATTGTCCTTTAGTGCTTCCACGAGTGACATACCTCTGCAAACTTTTTTCACCATCCCCGTTGTTCACGTCCCGGGAATCCTTCAAATTTTAAAATTATTTCTGATATTTTTTATAACTTTTGCTTCTTTCTTCATATCGTTGCTATTTGACTTTTGACATGCCTTCCCCTCCTCAACTCAGCCTATCAGATTTGTTGTAACAATTGTACTGTGCATTAGTATGACTGTAACAGATAAACTGATTTGCTGTGTTACTGACTAAACAAACGTAGATGATTGACAAACTGATTCATTAAGAAAATTTCTCCATAATAATTGACTCATGAAAAAGAGAAATCTCATTGATTCAATAGCAAGTTGCTTTTCTGGGTTTAAATTTCAACATCTTCTGCCATAATACCAGCTCATCAGAAAAAGATAAATAATTAACCGGGTTTTGAAAGATACAGTCTAAGGCATTTTCAAGCACTGATTGCTTTACTACTTAAAAATTCCTCACAAAACATCTTTTATCTGTATAAGTTTTGAATAGTTTTTGATGGTTTGGTACTTTGCAGAAAATTAAACCCAGATGAGAACTTGGCATAATCATGATTTTTGTGTAATCTTTGAATGTTTAACCATTGCTCGGCACATCAGTGAATTTTCTTGATGCATGATTTGCATTTGTGTCGTATGCTCATTGACCTTTGAACCCTACAATTTGCATGTCTCCATGGCCATCAAAAGCAAAAACCTCTCTGATGTATGTGTTGTAGTCTGCCAGTGGCCAATACAAATCCAAAGAGCTAATGTTGAAATTTGATCAAATTGTTCCGAAAGACATTGAATAATGAGTTATGCATGACTTGTAAAAGTGTTTGTTTGAAACAGTGAAGCCTACTGAAAGCAGCCATATTGTCAGGTACACCTAATAATATGGCTGTCATAGTTTGAATAACAATAGACATGTGGCCATTGTTGAAGGTAGTTTGCACCTTGAAATTGAAAGACATACAACTTTCATTCAAACTTCCCTCAACAAAACTTTGAGCTGTTTTCTTTCAAAATCAAGAATAAAATCTAGGCTCACCATGCAAATTTTGGTAATATGGAAACAAATTACATTAACTTTACCAACATTTGAAATTCAAAATGACTGCTACTCTGTGTTAACTCTATGGAAAAATATCAAATTTTCAATTTTCACAAAAACACAACATTGAAAACGATACTTACTACATGATGAGCTTCAAAAATGAGCCCCCACATGTTGTTGACGAAAAAATTTAATTTGAGAGTCTGTCCCTGTGGTGCATTCTTCCTGAACACAACTGAAAACATTTTACCAAACAGAGACTGTGTATGGGTAATTATGTCGCTGAAGTGTTATACTTGATCAAAATTTCAGCAAGTGCTCTCTTTGGTCAGTAAATCACGGCTACTACTTCCAGAAATGAGAGGATTTCATGTAAGGGTTGATATCACAGTCATTGAAACATCACATTCATCCACATCCACTCATCTAAACCATTCACATCATCATTGGCATGCCTTGGCTTCATCACCGCATTTCCATATCATTAAATTTGCATCATCCCATCGACTATCGCACCGCGCTACTGATACTTGACTAGTTGAATAACAAGAAAATAGGATATACAGCACAAAAAATTGCTTGCAAGCCAAACACTGCCTGCAATGCACTGGCTTTGCTAGTTTAACCATCACAGCCCATGGGTGTTTTGCCTTACGCACATTTCATTAACTTTATGCTAAGATTCAAGGTCACATTTTTATTATTTTTTTAATCATCTCACTCACGTGGGTGATGGAAATAAAGTAGCTTTTAAATGTTTTCTCCTAATTGCATGTCAAGTTACCAGGATGCAGGAAAATGTATTCCTTTTATTTCAAATTCTGATCTCTATTTTTTTGTAAATTTTGTTCTGAAGGAAACAATATCCAGGTAACACAAAAAACTGAAACATTGTTGATCTTAAGTTGGACAGAACCAAGCGGTAGTGTGTTCAATTATGACCTCTCCTACCAAACTGGTTCCAACGCCCTATCTACTCAACAAGAAAGCGGTAACACTGCTCTTATTTCAAGCTTGACACCGGGGGCGCTGTACACAGTCAGCGTGTCGTACAGGGCTACATCGGGTGCTTCACCGACAGCCCTGTACACCACAACAATCAGAATGTGTGAGTACAACTTTGAGTTGAAACTGCACCATAAAAGCACATTTGAATAAAAAAAGTGAAAAAGTTTGCCACTTCTATGCTTGCTCGTGAGCGGTCTTAACACTTTGAGCACTGTAATTTTCTCCCGCCAAAATTTTAGTGCAAAATTTTACCAATTTTTATGAATTTTTCTGTAATTTTTTGATAATTTTGGAGCAATTGGACATCACATTTCATTGTATATATATATATTTCAAATTTTTTCAAAAATCTGAGAAAAAATTGACTGGGGTTTATTTTATATAGGGGACAAAAATAGACTTTGGTGCTCAAGGGGTTAAGCATGAACTTCCCCTATAAAAGCTGGATTACAATAATCTATGCAAATGTCAAAAAGCCTCACTACTGATCGGATATCTCATGTGTGGTCCCAGAATCCCATAATTTTGCCATGTTTCAGGCGTTGATTGCCATTGCATCTTGCATACAATTGTCTGTGAATATATAGCGACTAAACTTGAGTTGAAAATTAACTGAAAAAATGTTCTGTTTTTGTCGGAGAAGGCATATGTTTCAAAATGTGTTCCTGTACAACCATTTGATCCGTATATTATGAAAGTGCCCATCATGATTATTCAAATTTATCATACAGTCAGAGCAATGCTATGAGAATTCAAAAACTCCCGCCAAGTCAGTAATCCCCCTATTGTGCGCCCACAGTCATGTAACATCCTGTTTAAACAATGTGCTCGTTTCACAAAATCTTAGAGTATAGAGTATCAGTCAAAATCACAACACCGTGAACACATCGCACCCCAGAGATGTTGTGATATACTTCGCTAAGGGATTATAATTCTTCAAACATTGATGCGATTTTTTTTCAAGGCATGTTGAATCCAGCAAGTTTACACACATATCAATGATTTTAATTAAACATGTCAGTGGCATACAGGTACACAATTATGCGCATAATTATACGTTTTCACAATTATGTGCATAATTATACAGGTTCACAATTATGCGCATAATTATAGTGGATCATTGTATCTGAATTTTTGCCATGATTGTAGCCCTCAATCCAGATTTTGATTCGCCATCCACCTGAACACTTTTGACAAGCCATTGTCAAGCCAAGTGTTTCACATGACTATCATCCTGTTCAGAAAAGGGAGCCATACCATTATAATTTTGTCAGTCAATCTCATGTCATCTATTCAGATATCACTCACTAGACTAGCTGGCAGCATGGCTGAATTCCATATTTTTATTCTTCACACACCATTTTGCCTTTTTTACAGGCGGAGACTGTATGTTTCATACTAATGTGGTTCGGAACAAAAAATGAAAACATACAGTCCTTGCTCGCAGCACAGAATATTTTGCTTCCATGTTAGAACAGAATCAGTTTGCAAGATAACAAGGCTACTTTAAGAGGAATATCTTCTCACAAACACAATGTTGGAAATTTTAGAAATTTTTACTCAGTTTTCTCGGGTGGTCAAATGGAATTTAGCCAAGTGCCAACTGATACACATATATTTCATACATTTACCTTGTAGTACTTAAGTATAGTGTGTGTACACCCTTCTAATGTAGATACCATATCATCTTCCATATCATACATACAGTACCATTGCCACCATCAAGTTTAACAACGTCTGGGGTCACTAGCAATAGTGTCACTGTCCAGTTTAGTCCACCGTCATCTGGACAGTATGATAACTATGAACTAACCACGACCCCATCAGGAGGTACAGAATCCGCCCCGGTGACCATCGCCAAGGAAGCAACGACTTACACTGTTAGCGGCCTGACGACGGATACTGAATATACAGTCAGTCTGTATGCGGTCAGCGGTACAGGTGCACAGACGGAGAGAAGTGACCCCATTACAACTACAGCAACACCTGGTATGTAAATTAACTTGGCCAATAGCAGTGATGGTAGTTCTGTATTTCTAGCTATATAGTACCATGAATATGACATCATTTTTCTGACAGAAATAGACAAGTCAATGTCTTTTGTTCACGTCTTTCTACCTGCAGTGATCTTGTAATCTCAAGTTCGACAAGTTACGGTAGTACCACCAAACAATATACCGGTACCTTGCATATCAAACGTACAATCATGTAAAGTGTACCAAAGGCCGAGTGTTCCCAATGACATCGGTGTTGACACACATATTAATTTGAGTATCAAAGTCATTTTACTGTGAAAGCAGTTCAAATGAATTGAAATTTGAAAATAATACATTCACATACTTTTTTTAATTTACCGCCATCACAACTACAGCTTCTCCAGCTGGTATGTAAACTAGTGTCATACAATTGCTGTAATCTGCACTTGTTCATCTAGGATTGTTGCTATGGCATGACCCATGCATCATCAGCTCTGCTGTTATGAATTTTCAAATTATGATTATAATGTCAGTATTGCTGTGCTTTAATTTGCATAAAGTAATTTGCATGGAAATAAGTTTTTTTGGCTGATTTGCATTTTGTAGTGCTACGTTACCGTTAGTTTTACAAAGTACCTCTCTGTGGTTAAGGTAGTATGCACCTTAAAATTGAAAGACTGAACTGTTTGTTCAAATTTTCTGTAAGAGAACATTAAACCTTGTCCTTTCAAAATCAAGTACAAAATTCAAGGGTCATTATGCAAAATTTGGTACGAGAGTAAAAAAATTACCTAACATTTCGGAACGCGTAAAATTCAAAATGGCAACCATGGGTTAACTCAGTGGGGAAAATTAACATTTTTGATTTTCAGAAAAATGAGGTGGTGAAATTTTATTTAGTCCATGATTTTCAAAATCAGCCCCAACAAGTGGTAGACCAAAAAGGACTGTAAACGTTTAAAAGTCCAAACATCTATCCCTGAGGTGGATTATTCTATCTTCCCAGTAAGGTACTATATAGCGCCTACTTGCATGAGCATAAAAAGACCAATTATGAATGTTGAACTTTCATAATATTTGTTAATTCTTTCCTCCACCAGTTTCATTTCTTCTGACCGTCACAACTGTCACCACAAACTTCCTGGTTGTGGAGTGGGACGAGCCAGCCGGAACTTACGACTCCGTTGTCTTGACGTACGCCCCCGAGAGCGACCAAAGTACTCCCACCGATGCTAACTCCATCGGCGCAAACCAAGCATTTGCGTCTGGCCTCACGTCTGGTACGGCATATATGCTGAGATTGTACACAGTTGCGGGAGGTGTTAGAAGTGAGGTGGTTAACCAAGTGGAATACACTGGTATGTATTATTTCACCTTATATTTACCTGCAGGAAGTAGTTGTCATAAACTTGATCAATGACAACGAGCCAAATTTTAACGCATCTTCTAAATAATTCAAGTACCTTAAATTTCAGAGACAGTCCATCACAGGTGTTTGTCTAAATTTGTTCAGATTATGAAAAAAAAAAATAGGTAGATTTCTTATTTTGATATTTCATATGCAGTCACTCACAGTGTAATACAGCGACAAACTTTTACATCTTATTTACACTAAATAAAGTTACACCTTTCATCACAATAGTTTGACCCTAACTCATTGTTATCAATGGTGATTGTGGACCTGTTTAAAGAGACTTTAGGGGTGAACAGCTTAAAGAAAATATAAATGACAGTAAGACAAAAGTGATTTCATCGACTAGTAAATGTCATCATGAATTCAATGAATGGCTCTATGGCCATTTAAAAGTTGAGGTAAACAGATGTAAGTCTAAGTTTGGAAAGTGAATTCAAATGTTATATTCCAGTTCTGTAAATTTAATGATTTATTATACATGTATACCAAGAACGTTTACTTTTTGCACATCCCAAAGTGGGGAAAAACTTTTGATGGTTTCAGTGGACCCTTATTAGCAAGGTTAGCAAACACTTGGAGTGCTGTAATTTTTCCCACCAAATTTTGGTGTAGCATATTTTACCGATTTTTATGAATTTTTGTGTAATTTTTTTTACAATTTTGGATGACACTGACAGCAATTTTCATGAGCAACAATTTTTGATCAAAAATTTTGGGGGGAAAATCTAAAACACAATCATCTGGGCCTGAAAAACATATGCAGGGTTATTTTCTATAGAGACAACAAAAATTGACTTTGGCGTGCAAAGGGTTAATATATGCGGTAACTAAAGGGCATATGCAAATTATGACATCATGAAAAGTAGCAATGATGCATACAGTAATTTGATTTGACATCAGCACCGTGCATAATTGCTCTGAGCATGGGTTCTATTTTTTGATAAAACTTCATAACATTTGTCATTATACCTTGAACAGCTCCAGCAAAACCACTCACTGATGCAGCGCCAACCATCACAGCAAACACTGTGACAGTCACATGGTCCGAACCAGATGGCAGTCGTGACCACTACAAAGTGACCTACTCTCCAGCCAATGGCCTGACTGACGCCAGAGGTCAACCAGGTGACCGATGCGACCACCTTTACATTTGAAGGTTTGGACCCAGGTATCCAGTATACAATCAACGTTATAGCGGTGGCCGGCGACCAAGAAAGTGATGCTTTAGAAATCTCAGCTACAACATGTAAGCCATAACGAATAATTTCCAATGATAACACTTAATCACCCTTTAGGTGATAAGAAAGCATAATTTAGGTGTCATTAAAGACAATGTTTTACTCTCTAGACATGTTTATTGCTGCAGCTTGCAGTTACATCTCTTAATTTTTAGCTCACATTTGGTTTTACCAATGTGAGTTTATCGTATAGGCTGAAGTCGATGGCGTCTGTATGTATGTGTGTATGTATGTATGTATGTATGTATGTATGTATGTATGTATGTACAGTATGTCCGTCAACATCAAAAACACGCAAACCGCTGCACGTTTCAGCTTGGTATTTCGTGTGTGGATGCATCCTGGGCTATAGATGGGATTTTGTTCAAATGAAGTCTGCATTGCCAAAATTATGCAAATGAGCTTACAAAATGTGAAAATGGTTAAGAATTAATAACTCAAGAACCGCTTTTTTGATTGCTTTGAAAATTTGTGTGCAAGTACCTTAGGTTAACCTTATACATTTTTATGAATATTGTGAAGATATCCTTAATTTTGTATTTTTGCTGAATTTTTTTGTGATTTTTCTCATTTTCAGTAAAAATTCTTCTTCTCTGAAACCGCCGGCCCAATCGCTCTCAAATTTGGGTTGTCTCTTTGCAAGGGTGTTACTCTTATAATTTGTTGAAATTATGACAAAATTGGGAAAATTACTATTTTTGTGCAATTTTGTCATTTTTGGTCAAAAAATCTTAGACAGTGTTTCCTTTTTAAAACCCCTGGACAGACAGCTTTCATATTTCGTACACAGACGTACAGAGATGACAATAGTTAGATATGTGGAAATTGTCCTGAAATATAAAAAATTGTATTTTTAAGACAATATTGTCATTTTTGGTCAAGAAAACTTTATCTCAACATTACTTGTTTGATAGCTTTGTAATTTGGTATAAAGTCCCTTGTTTGATAGCTTTGTAATTTGGTATAAAGTCCCGAAAGATGTTATTAGATAAATTTTCTGCTCAAAGTGTTGGGAAACCCCAAAATTTGTATATTTTAGGTACTTTTCTCAGTTTGTGACCTTAAATGACCTATACTAACCCAGGCTATGTTGTGAGACAATTTTGAAGGCTGTGAACATAATTTTGTCATATTTGATACCAATTTGTAGGAAAATTTGGTCCAGAAAACAAAGCTGAGGTGATTTTTTTCATTTTGGACCAATCTTTGCAACTTTTCTATGTAAGACATACAAAAACTGATGAGAAATTTGGATCAAGGATAATTCCAGATGTTGTAATCACCACCCACAGTGGAAGGCATTTCACTATCTGTAACTAACTTAAGTGCTGTTTACATTAGAATGATAACACTCATGGCATTAATTAATATCTCCAAGGTTGTAAATGTACTTCCTGTCATTTGGTCTTATGTAATACCAAGGGGTGGAACATTTGATATGCAGGAGGGGGTAGGGTTTAGAAGATCAATGATGTAGCATTACTTTTATACCAGATCCCTTGTGCATTTTTTGCCCACTCCCACCTTTTCTTTTTATCAAGCCTTCTCTGTTTTTTGTTGTTGACATTTGCTTATGTATTTAGGATCTGCTTCTCCCATTGCTATAGAAGTTGATATGCATGTTCCTACCTAAGTTGGAGACCTTATTTGCTTTTGTCATTCTTGTTTTTCCTGGTTTAAATATTTCTCGAATGGACCAATTCAACCGAATGTGAGCACATAGTGTCCTTGACGGTATTTTTAATTATTATTTTGGTCCTGTACCCCAGAGTAACAAAATACCGATTTTTTCATTCAATGGCAATTAATCCCCATCCACCCCACCTCAGGCCTAGGTAGATTTAGAAATCAGTTTCATGAAAGTTGCCAAATGAATAGGTCTTTTTTAAATCATCATCCCTGCAGAAATATTTTTCAGGAATATTGGCCGTGCAAACGTGACCACCGAACTTCCAGGATCAAATGGTTGACTCCTTGGAGGGAAATGGGGATGAAACAGTTCAGCTTGCTGTCACAACTCTGAAGAAAATTGTCTTATTTTTTTCTTCCACAGTACCAGGAACTCCTGCCGGGATCAACTTGAAAGAAGTCACGGGCACGACGATTCGCTTCTCATTCAACGAGTACCCATCAGCAAATTCTTACTTAGTGGCGATCAGTCCGGCTGATGATGATAGCGTGACGTATCCCGATTCCAACCAGCAGCACACTTTTGTCAATCTGACACAGGGTCAGGAATACACGATAACTGTAACGGTAGTGATTGTCGGGTCAACCCCAACACAGAGCCTAGTCGTCAGGACAGGTATGTAAATAGCGTTGATCGCGATTTCGGGTTTGTTACTAAATATAGCTGCACGCGCGCGACTTTCGGACAAACATGCTGAAATTCGGACAAATTTTGCCGTTGTATGCGCGGCTGTTGTTGCAGCTTGTAGTCTCAGTCATCAATTCATACGAATAAGTGTGACGCTAAATGGCCTTTCTAACACTCGCAGGTTTTATTTTCGTCGTTTATGCGGAAAATGCGGACAAATATTTATTTATGCATATTAATGAGAGAGAAATGTGACGTCATTTGCGATCAGCACAATTATATAGTACGATATATTGCATCTCGTTTGGTAATTTTCTAACTTCTCACAACATTTTAATGTTTCAAAACTCCCTCTGTCAAATGTTCCAAATTTTTTGTATTCGATGGCACAGTGTTTCAAATCAATTTAAAATAGTTTTCCAGATTTCTTACGTTAAATGTTGTTACAATATTTCAAAGTTCTTGTCCATAACAGATTTTTTTCAGATTTATTTGAAATTTTTTCGGCAAATAGCATCTTGTTCAATTTCATATGTTTGATGATGATCAATTGACACATTTCAATTCACTGATTTATTAATAAAAGAATAGAATGTATCGTAGTTAAGAAAATCACTTGGGCATGATCTCATGGAATCCATCTGTCATTGAAAGTAGCAAAATTAAATACCAGTAGAACTATTAGATATTTTGACACAAAATTTTGTGTTTCTTTCTGTTGACTAAAATTCAAATATCAAAACTTTCTGAACAGATTTGAGTCAGCCTGGACCAATCACATACAATGTGACTGACACCACACCCAATAGTATCATGTTTGAGTGGACGGACGGAGAAGGCGTCTTTGAGAACTACGAGGTGAGCGTCAGCACGCAAGGCGGTCTGTTGGTGTACAACACGACTTTGAACTCAACGGATGACACATCACTGCTGGTTGAAGACTTGCAGCCAGAGACAACGTACACAGTTGTTGTCGTAGCAACTGCTGGGTCAGGAGGAGATAAAGATATGAGTGATCAAAGAGAAGTTGACATCACCACCTGTAAGTAAACCTCCAAAAATTTCATTTCCAATGTAGGGGATCTCACTGATTTCAACAATTGTGACTTTTCACTGTATATATTTCGCATGATTGTAAGTCATTATCATATACTTTGCATACTAAACAGTGTTCATTAATACAATTTGCATAAATCAATATAATTATCTAGAAAATCAATAAAGATTCACTTTAAGTTGTATGTATTATGCATTCTTTGAATCAGTGTTCATTAGGTTACGAGAATTATTCATCTTCTGATTAAAGTCTTGTGGACTTTTCACATCAAAGATATCAAAGGAGGTACAGTCATCCCAATGTCTGTACAATTTTATTAAATTGTTGGTGAGTCAAATAGTTGTGGCACCTACCTTCAAACTTTTTAGTCTGTATCCAAAATCTTTATTTCATTTTTCAACACCATTCTGCTCTGGCCGCTAACATTATCAACTTTTTGAACAATATTCACCCATTCTCCTATTTCAGTACCGACTGTTCTGTCGGTCACAACTATTGGTGAGGAGTTCCTACTTTTACAGTGGTCAGCACAGGGAGGTGACGTGGATCACTACAAAATCACCTACTCACCAAGCGACGGTGATCCCAGCTCACCATTCGACATTCCCTTGGGAACCAACTTGAAACTGATCAATGATTTGACTCCCGGCCAGGAATACACCATAACATTTTTCACCGTGGCTCCTAATAACCAGGAAACAGAAAAAGGATCAATTACACAAAGGACAAGTAAGGGACCATCTCAATTGTCGCATAAGTTCAAAAAGCGAGGGGGGAGGGGGGTTGATGTAAATGAGGGAATTTTGTTTCTTGAACTTATGCGACAATTTGAGAATATATCTTACATTGTATTAAGCTTACGGTATGTCCAGCACCGAAGTAAAATATCAATAATGTACTTAAGGTATATGTCTCAAAATTGAAAGACTTAAACTTTTGCTCAAACTTTCCTCAAGGAATCTTCCAATCATTGTCTTTCAAAAATCAACAATAAAAATTGGGGTCACCGTGCAAATTTTGGTACTAGAAAAACAGATTACCCAAGATTTACCGATATTTGTGTTAAATCTATGGAAAAGAAATAAAATTTTGGATTTTCGAAAATCAAAGACAGTGAAAATTTTTGTTTACTTTGTGAACATTCAAAATGAGCCCCTACAAGTGCTAGATCAGAAATGAATTGTGAAATTTTGAGAGTCTAAATATCTGTGCCTGAGGCGCATTCTACATTAAGAAGCTATAACAATCATCCTGACCTAACGTATGTCTGTACTCAACCTCATCTGTAAACTGTGCACCATTCACACAGAACCCAAGATGCCAGGTGCAATTGCAGTGAGCAGCATCACGTCAACCCAGGTGGTTATCAGCTGGACTGCTGCAAGTCCAACTGGTGTCTTTGATAACTACAGAGTCACATACAGTCCGGATGACGGCCTCACAACATCACCTGTCCATGTGGAACCCAGCACCACTCAGATCACCCTGGCTGGTTTGACGCCAGCCACTGCATATGATGTGTCGGTCACTGCTGTCAGTGGAACTCTGGAAAGCACAGCCTCGGCTGAAACAGTTGCAACATGTAAGTATACATACTACGTCCACCTGACTGCATGCAGACAAAGTAAACCCCTTGACTAGCAAACTAGACTACTGGACCAGCAAATTAGACTGTAGGACTAGCTAACTAGCCTGTAGGACTAGCAAACTAGACTGCTTAACTTGTAAACTAGACTACTTGACCAGCAAACTAGACTGCAGGACTAGCAAACTAGACTGCTTAACTAGCAAACTAGACTACTGGACCAGCAAATTAGACTGTAGGACTAGCAAACTAGCCTGTAGGACTAGCAAACTACCTAGACTGCTTAACTTGTAAATTAGACTACTTGACCAGCAAACTAGACTGCAGGACTAGCAACTAGACTGTAGGACTAGCAAACTAGACTGCTTAACTAGCAAACTAGACTACTGGACCAGCAAATTAGACTGTAGGACTAGCAAACTAGCCTGTAGGACTAGCAAACTAGACTGCTTAACTTGTAAACCAGACTACTTGACCGGCAAACTAGACTGTAGGACTAGCAAACTAGACTGTAGGACTAGCAAACTAGGCTGTAGGACTAGCAAACCAGACTGCTTAACTAGCAAACTAGACTACTGGACCAGCAAACTAGATGGCAGGACTAGCAAACTAGACTGCTTGAACAACTAATTAGACTGCTGGACTAGCAAACTATACTATTTGACTAGCAAACCTGAGTGGAGGACTAACAAAGTAGACATTGACAGCAGGACTAGCAAACTAGACAGCAAGACTAACAAACTAGACAGCGACAACAGGACTAGCAAACTAGACTGTAGGACTAGAAAACCTGACTGCAGGACAGGCAAATTAGACTAAAGAACCAGTAAATTAGACAGCAGGACTAGCGAACTAGACTGCAGGACAAGCACACTGGACTGCTGGACTGGCAAACTAAACTAGGCTGCATGGTCTCAGAATCACCTAACACTGAATGAATTCACTCACCTCTGCATTTGCAATAAATCTATAGTAACACGGATACTTACTCTTTATCTATTTTCACAGTGGCTGGCAGTGCACTGGAAGTGTATATCATTGAAGTCACAACCACCTCCATCTGGCTGAAGTGGAGCCCGGCTCAGGGCAGCTTTACTGGCTATTCCGTAAGGGCCTTGAACACCGACGGAGATTTCAAAGAATACAATGGATTGTCTCCAAGTATCCAGTCACATACTCTGTCAGACTTAACACCAGGATTGAAGTACACTATCTTTGTATCCGCTGACGGAACAGTTTCCTCAACAACAGTGGCTCAATATACAAGTAAGTTATTTTCCAATTGGCAAAAATTCGATTTGTAATATACCATAATTGATCACGTAATGTACTATCAATTTCAAATCAAAGGCAAGGGAAGGCTGTGTGCCATTTGTGCTGCCTAGAACTTTCAGGTGATAGATATTAAAGAGAAAGTGCCCATGTTAATCAGTTTATACCCCGCTGCAAGCATTGCAGCACTTTCTGGATAATAATTTACATAAATTAGCATCTGCTTTGCATTTGTTCCGATAAGGCTGCACAAGTATATTGCAAGTAGTTAAACTGCGGCACTTTTTTCTGCATCATGTCTGTTTTTGAATGTTGTAACATTTTGATACCTGTGTATATGATGTTTTTCCCTTGTTCCTCATCGCAAAATGTTGTGTTATTATTTGAACAGGACCCAACGCTCCGGTAAGTGTAAGTTTAGGAACGCCTTCATCCAGTGGAGTGACAGTTGTCTGGGGTGAGCCCGCAGAAAGCTATGATCAGTATGAAGTGAAAGTGGTCTTGACGAGTGATGAGTCTATAGTTTTTGTTCAGACTGTACCCAAGGGAACGACATCCTTTGACGTTGCCGACCTACAGCCAGAAACAAGCTACAGAGTGGAAGTTGTCTCTGAAGTCGGGACCGACCAGGAACGAACTCTGAGTGAGGTTGTTGCTACGACTTTCATGACTGGTGAGTAAGATGAAATTAGTCATTCACATTTTATGCACCCTTTTTAGTACCATTTAAGCCTTTGAGCGCAAAAGTCAATTTTTGTCACCTTTATATAATATACTACAGTCCATTTTTTCTGATGTTTGCCAAAATTTTGATAAAAAACTATAGCCGATGAAATGTGATATCTATTTGGTCCAAAATTATGAAAAAAACTAACAGAAAAGTTCACAAAAATTGGTAGCATATTGCATTAAAATTTTGGTGGGAAAAATTACAGCAGTCAAAGGGTAACACCTTGCTTATCGCTGTATCGTTTTGATTTCTGCAGTAGTTTTTATCCATCCCTAAATTACACTTTCTTGCTCTGCTTCAAAGTCATGTCAAATTACCCAGAGTTCAACATCCTGATACGACCAGTATATGAGTAATATCTAATGTTATTTTTGTCAACTGAATCATTTTTAGTGCGGTGTAGAATTCCCTTGTCAACACATTGGATATTGTACACATTGTCAAAGCTAACACTTGTTACATCAACACAGTCAAGAAAGGGAGACACCATCACAGTGTTTTCTTCTGGACACATGATTGTGCAAATCCCCTCTATCTTATCAAAATCCCTCTTCAAGTAATCACATGTCACCTTTCTACAATGAGGTTTGAAATTAAGATTACACACAGTATATATAGTAGCATTCCACTTCATAATTACTGTCTATGATGTAACATCATACAGTTGATGTAATCACCTATTTGTAGCCCCAGTAAAGTGATACAAGTTTCCTATCCGCAGAAGGATGAGATAAAGCCAAAGGACTGTCTTTTATTGGATATTTGATCAGTGCTGTAACCTATATTGCTAATACCTTGAACAAAATCTAAATTGACATAACTGAAATTTGCATAATTTATAATAGTCCTCCTTAATCAGAACCAAATCCCCCTCAACTTTTCAAACAGAGGACAACATTTCCCCTTGTGAGAGAAAGCTGGAGAAATCACTGACATCATTCTATGATTCATGTGTTACTAGTAACCTCACATGTACAATCTTAATACCATCATATTTCTTTCCCTCCAATTACACTTTATTTTTACAGACCGCTCAAAGGTTAACATTGTTGATTACAATGAAACAACACTGTCTCTTTCCTGGGAGCTGCCGGCATCGATCCCGGAATCCATCAAGGTGACCTTGGATCCTGCAGATGGCACGCCAAGTTCACCAATCACTTTGACCAATAATGAAACATCTGAGATGATTATGGGTCTAACACCTGGTGAAGAATATACCGCTGTGGTATTGGCTGTGAAAGACGATTCATCAGAGGAAGAGATTGGTAGAGCCACTCAAAGACTCAGTAAGTAACGCCATCACAGAAAAAGAAACAAAGGCATTGAAGTGAAATACTTGAATCTCAGTCACTGCCATGCTTAACAGAAAACATAACAGAATCACAACTGAGAAAGAAAGATAAAAGAACTTAGTTAATGGGCTGGTCGTACAGCAACGTCACAATTTCATGTTTCGAAAAATATTGGCACATTCTGCCCCCCTCAATAATGTTCGACACTTCAATAGAAGTGTTTAATATTATTGAGTTCAAAAAACTTTGGGCATTATCAATGGACTATTTCCATATTGTACATCATTTGAATAAAGTGTTGCACATCATTTGAATTAAGTGTTTCACTTCTGTAAATTCAAATAACTGACGGATCTTGATTTTCAGTGCAAAACAGTGTTTTGGTACAAGTGTTGAAATAATTGGATGCAAGCATTGAACGTTATATCCAAGTGTTGAAAACTTTGAATTAAAATGCTGTACACTTTTGGATTCAATTATCAAATTGAAATTTTGAATGTTATGGAATTCAAATATTCAACTTATTTAAGTGTTGAAGATTTTGAATTCAAGTGCTGGGCACTTTTGAATTCAACTATCTGTTGGATCTTTGAACGTTATGGAATTCAAATATTCAATGAATTGAATTCAAGTGTTGAATAAAATTGGATTCTATTTTACTCATAACAATTTGAAGCATAACTGTTGAACATCAAGTGGTAAATTTTTAATATTAGTGGTGGTACCAAGTCTCAGTAAGTTTACAAATTAGGACAGGCATTCAAATTTTCACCATTGATCTATTTGCAGAACCTACCGCGACAACGAATCTCACAGTAACTGGCAAATCATACAGTAGCATCGACATCAGCTGGGATTACAACCCTGATGAGGGCGATCTCTATGATGTCTTTGAAATTGTCCACGAGCCTGCCGATGCTCAGATTGGCTCTCCATACTTGTTGGACTCCTACCTGCCAAAGTCTGTGTCGCTGATGGGATTAAACCCCGCAACCAATTACAACATCAGTGTATACGCAGTGTCCGGTCTCGGCGCTCATCCTGAGAGAAGTGTGCCCAGTGAGATTTCAGAGATGACAGGTAAGACTGTGATTACCTTGGTTGTCTTGTGAGTGTATACAGGCAGCGACTTTGAACTTGAGCTCAGAAAATCTTGCTTTGCAGCTGTGATCATACATACAGCAATTAATCATTTTCTCATACCACTGCACCTGATCGGTGCACAAATCAATCTGTCCGATCAATCCGTAACAAAACCAAATTTTTGCTCCAACTTTTGAATTCCCATTCTTCCGTCTGATAGACCAGTTAGTGTTAAGACATGATTTGTCCAGAATAAACACAGAACTACCTAACTTCAAAAACAGGTTTTTATCAAACAAAACAAAGACAATGAACAGTGAACTATTACTTTAAATCAAAATTACATTTCCAATCTTAACTCTGTGTGAGCTTATGGGCTCAGCTCTAATCTGATATTATAGTAAAATATTGGCCACTCTGCCGTTTGGTCTTTCAGTAAATGCTTTTATTCATGAAATGCAGCCAGTCGGTAATTCTTTCTGCTTGCAATTGAACAAAGTTAATGTTATTGTTCCACAGATGTTGCATCACCAACCGATATTATTGTAAAAGAAGTTACGACAGACATTATCCGTATCAACTGGCTAGAAAGTGTTGGTGCACAGGGATATAATGTCCGCATACGGGAAACAGGTTCTAATGACAATCTGCAATCCCAGTTTTACACTGCTGGCGGAAGCAGGGAACACACCTTTACTGGTCTTACTCCTGGCCAGCTGTACACCGTATCAATATTGATATCAGGGGTTGGAAGTGAGCCCTCTATTGATCAAAGAACATGTAAGTCTCTTTCGTTTTTACACCTTATTAGCTAGGAGAAATTTGACTGGGCAAACACATGGCCAAATTCACACTGTGTCAATATTAGGGTTTTTGAATTGAACTGTTCATTGAGAAAAGAAAATACAAGTCTAGTTTTTACATGTTATTAAAAAAGGTAAAAAGATTACAAATGTCTCAGCTTTCCATAACACAAACGTTTTTCAGAAAAAGGATTTTTAGCCCCAAATACTCCTAGAAAACTCTATGATAGCTAGTCAATGAATTTGCAGTGATTTTTACCCTAAAGAAGTACACTAGTGAAGGGGACACAAGTTGACATGTACCAGGTATCTCTACATGTATTTGTCTGTCAGCTTAGTTTTGTATGTCAACCTCAGTCTCTGAAGGACGATATCACTGCGTTATTTTCAGATCCATTGCGGCCAGGTAATTTGTATCCCGGCACTGCAACGGCGACTGAAATCAACCTCGCGTGGGATGCTGCTCCAGGTGGTGTCGTTGACAGCTATGAGGTGACGTACTATCCCTCAGAAGGCACGCCCTCGTCTCCTGTACACTTCGCAGTCAGCGACGAACTCTTGCTGCATCTGACTATGCTTCGCCCGGACACAGTGTTCACCATCGTGATCGTAACGATGGCTGGAAGTGGAGCCGATCAAATGACCAGCCAATCACGTACAACAACCCAGACTACAGGTATGCAAATCTGTACTTTTGTATCCAATTAACCTGTTGAACAGAATCTTTGGTTGATCGCGTAAAACATTAGAAGTCCAAATCTTGAGGTAACATGGCAATTACTTGTTGAAAAAATTATTTTTCTTGTGTTATTAATGTTGTTGTTGACAAAAAAAATAATACTTTTTCCAGGTTCATTGAACCCACTGGAGATCATCATCAGACGAATTACGTCAACTGAAATTGACATCATGTGGGGTCAAGGTGATGACAGCGGAGGAATCTATCTTGTGGCACTTGAAGAGAGCGGCAGTGGCAGTCCTGACACGACACCAGTCACAGCTGGTGCGCCACTAGAACTGTCTTTCACTGGCCTCACACCAGGTTCACTCTACGACATCACGGTAACACTGAACAAAGGGGGAACAACAACTGAGGAATCCATTTCCGCAAGGACAAGTAAGTAACTCTGATCATATGGTCATCATTGATTGACCTTTGAACTCTGACCCCAGAGTTACTGGATGACATCATATGGGATATGTGCAGTTTCACAGATGATCATACCAAAGTTGCTAGCCTTATCATTCGAATAAAATTTGGAAAATATTCAGAGCGTTGTTTATTTTACCATTGTTGCATAAATACCTATAACTGTATGAAAGTTTTAGTGTGTGTTCTAGTGTTCTGGAGAGGTTTTGACTTTTGAAAGGGGAGTTTGGAAGAACGGAACAATTTTGTAATTCCATGCATGGGGAACTTTGATGACTGAAAGTGACTAGCTGACAATGGTTATTAACATCTTTGCAATTTTCAGCAAAAAAGCCTGAATTTGTAGAGTTAATGATTACCCTATAATAAGGATAAGTGATTTTTGGAGAGTTCTTTATATGTCTGTATATATCACTTGTAATTTCAAGGTTGCTGGTTCAGTATGGAATAGCCAAAAAGTTCTTTTCATGGCTTTTTCAAGATTTTTGTACGTAATGAAGATCTAATCATGGCTTTATTTTTTACTTTTTTCGTAGCACCCCTGCCAGTTGAGTCTATCTCACTGTCATCCTCAACTGTATCCTCATTGATGCTGGCATGGACAGCACCACCTAACACCACATTTGACACCTACGTTTTGGAGTACAGTCCCGTTGGTGCAGCAGTCCCCTCACCGCTTGAACTTGGATCCGATCAGTCCTCTGTGGAATTGACCTCCCTATTGCCGAATCAAGTCTACGATGTGTCCATCCACGTCTTGTCCGGAAGCGGAGACGATTTGAAATCCAGTTCGACTATCACGGAAGGTTTTACCACAGGTAGGTGAAATATCCAACGGGTCTCTTCATGAACAGGATCCATGTATTGTTAAACCTCTCTTCTCTCACTACACAGACAAGCAAAATATATGTTAGATATAAATTGTCAATAGACAAGCCCTGGTAAACCTGGATATTTGCAACACTTTGGTCATAATTTTGAACTTAGTCCCATATGTGGTGAATGGTTTCATGTGGGAATAGAAGAATGCACAGTGTTCAACACACTCAGTATGCCCTAGATATCTTGTGATGGCGATATAAACAAACTCACATGTACAAACTCACATGCCAAAACATGCATTCCTGTGCGCATTTGTGCATGTGGTTTTGTTTGTTTGTTTGTTTGTTTGTTTGTTTGTACTGTTTATTCAATTTCTCTGTTGAATTCATTGTCTTTAGAAATTCCATGATCATCCCAGGGACAATTTTTAATCCTATAGTAATCCCTTAGGATTTCAGTTGGATTTTTTGGGAAAAGGATAATCTCTTTAACATTGTGTTTAATCCAAGATTTTTGCATAGAGATTTGAAAAAAATACGCCCTTGGAACAATTATAAAGTTTCATTATCCAATAAGACAAATTCATCAGAACTTTCTTTGCCGTTGTACACACATGCCTCACTTACAAACAAAATGTTGAATTGCGAGTAATAATTTGCATATTTATAATGCATGATGAAAGTTTAAATTGCTCTTATGTTTCGCCAACAGTTCGTGCTGACCCCGGTGAGGTCGTCATCATAGCGCAAGATGAGACCTCCATTGACATTACTTGGGGAGAAGCAGATGATAATATCACTTTCTCAGGGTATCTGATCAGAATTGAACCAGCGGATGCCACCACAAGCATTGTGTGGAAATTACCCTCTGACGAACGAACACATCGCTTTGACAGCCTCATACAAGGCCAAGAGTACACCATCTATATCCAACTGCAGGGAGCTGACATCGAAACAAACATTACACTAAATACAGGTCAGGATAATTCATATGTGTAATGTCAGATTGTTTTTTAGTCCCCATGGACAAAGTCCAGGGGAATTATAGATTTTGTTGTGTCCTTTTGTGCGTCTGTGCGTCCATCCATGCATCTGTTCCAGTAAATTTCTCAGAGATGCCCGGTGTGATTTCTTTCAAACTTGATACAAGGATTGCTCCCTATGTCATACATATGTACATTGATTTGTTTTGTGATTCAATCCAATATGACCATAATTCCTGTCAATGGTTCGAAATTCATTAACCAAGTGGGTACTATGTCATTGACAATGACTTGTTATATTTGAAAGCTGTACAATGGATTCATGAAGGTGGTTAGACCAAAAACACAGTTTGTCCCAAATGGGCATCGTAGAAATAGTATCTCACTGGAATTGTCTCAAAACTGTCAAACAAAGAAACAGAAAACTTTGTCATGCTTTTTACTCCACCTGCTACAGGGAAGGGGACAGATGGAAAAATAAAACACGTAAAACTCAGCTTTTGGCTGTATAGCTACAACAATACTTGTCTGATTGAAGCATTTACGTCTTTGATATCACTGTACTTTTTATGTCCTGTGCTGTTAATTCAATGTTTAAGAAAAGTCATTAAAATAACTTCCATATGGTTTGCAAAGTACCACTGGTATTATTTATATGACATTTGTTTTACAATTGTTGATGCGTTGAGAGATGATATTGAAATGTTCTGCATTTTGTATTAAAGTTTATTTCTCAGTGCATGATTATTGATCTCAGTGAGCAATTACAATTCACCTAGCAAGTTTTCACAAAACAGATAACCAAAAGTAAAAAAAAGATGAAAATGAGTTGTATTGTAAGTCATTAAAGTTTAAAACGTATGATCTTTTTTCTCTTTTCAGATCCCTTACCCATTGAATCTCTGGAGATAAGTGTAACGGATTCCACAAGTCTGTTGGCAACCTGGGATCACCCTGAAGGGGTGGTTCGAATGTACGAGGTCTATTCAACTCTTGAGGGCGGTGTAACTGCCTTGGCTGGCACAGTGCCAGGCTCTGACAACACGTTTGCCCTCACTGGTCTAAACCCAGGATCGACATACACCGTTGATGTTTACAGTACCGTGGGTACCGGAGGTGGAAAGATTAGCAGTGATGGAGTGACAGCAAATGGAACAACCGGTAAGATCATCTTTTGCAAGGAAAATCTGAGATTGCAAGGCAAATGTTTTCTGTATCAGATATTTGTAAATTCACTTGTTCACCACATTTCACCATAACAGCAATTTTAGTATGTTCAAGATGGGCCCCTCTGTTTGGAGGCCTTGATTAAAAAGGATAAGTTTCCTCTCATTAAAAGATACATTCTCAAAACTGATAAATCAAAAATTTAATCAAAAATAATTTTGTACAAAGTTTCCACCGCGTAACAGCCAAACAGTGCATTTGGACAGTCTGTATCAGATATTAATGATGGTTTCACAGAGTGTGTGATATCGATGTTGAGATCCCCCAACCCCCAACCCCCCACCCCCCAATTTGATAGTGTATATATTCATGTACCATGATGTAACACATTGGAATTCAGAACTGTCTTTTTGTCCATTGAGATTG
The DNA here is from genome assembly GCF_041260155.1 of Ptychodera flava. Classification (NCBI taxonomy): domain Eukaryota; kingdom Metazoa; phylum Hemichordata; class Enteropneusta; family Ptychoderidae; genus Ptychodera; species Ptychodera flava. The sequence continues at coordinate 29,899,572 of NC_091929.1, forward strand.
TAGTAAGTATGTCATGAGGGTTTATGGAACTCAGAACTGTCTTTTTGTCCATTGAGATTGTAGTAAGTATGTCATGAGGGTTTATGTCTAGCATAAACAATTGCTATTGAAAGGATATTATATTCCTATATGCTGCAGTTGTATGTTATGCTGCTCGCCTACAACATGGAAAAAAAGATAAGTTGATACGTTACATTACTTTGACCAAATTGATGGCTATGGTACTGCTCAGAGTTGCATTGTTTCAGTCAATCCCCTGTGCTGGTTGCATTTTACATCAAGTTACTACAATACAAATCTAACAAAAAATCTCATTTCACAGCCGAAGTGGAATCCAACGTAGTTGTCATCAAATCAGTGACCAAGAACTCCATTGATATCATCTGGAATACGGACCTGGAACCCGATCCGGAGACTCAGTCGTTCTTCCTCGTGGAGCTATCTCCTCCAGATGGTGATTCCTATCCCCAGGCAGTTGGTGAACCGGCACGCAGCTATGTGGAGTATACTTTCCCGACACTGACGTCTGGAAGACTTTACACAATCACCGTGTCACTTGGCGATAATTCCAATAGTATCACTGCTGATGTGTACACAAGTAAGTAAGACAGACTAGATTTCAGTTTGGTGCACCTGGTGACAGAATCTAAAGCTTCATTTATCTCATATGTAAGGGTTCAAATTTTGTGGCAATATTTCAAAATTCAGTGCATTTGAAGAACACAATCAAGGTGCAGTCCAACTTTTGGTAAAAATTTGTTTGTCTTAAATTAAAAATAAAAACACTCCCCAAGATGATGTGGAATAGTAATATGGCTCAGATAGATTTTCATATTCTTCAGTCTTTCTGAACTACACATTTTCTGCCATGGTGACAAGGGGTAGCAATTTTGGACACTCAGTTTTAACCACCTGACTACCATTTGGGTATCAATCAAGTGTGATATAGATGACAGCATCAAAAGTTCAAGAATAATTTTGACATCTTTCATGTATTTACACTCCCCCCCCCTAATTTATCCACAATTCATTTGTGTTTCCAAACTTTTTTGATAATTTTGTCAAATTGCAGTTTCTTTTTTTAGGACCCTCTCCTTCATTTTCAACTTCTGTACACAGTGCCATCTGAACCTGTACACCCCTCATTCCCTATGCACAGGTCCTCACTCACCATTGATTACAATGGGGTTTGGTCCAAACCATTATTATTATAGTGAATGGGTTAAGGTAGCCTGGCTAATTTCAATTTCAATCCTGATATTCACAGCACCATCTGCGGCAACATCACTGTCGTCGACATCACAGACGACAACCACAATTACTCTCAGCTGGACTGCAGCTACAGGAGACAGCGATGGTTATATAATCTCCTATGTGGACACCGACAGTACAGAAATTGAAGCCGGAACCGTCGCCAGCGACACCACAACCTTTGAAGTCACAGGTCTGGAACCAAGGACTACATACACCTTTAACGTTGTCACGTTTGTGGGAAGTGATTCACGAGTTTTGAGTGACATGGTGTCAACCATATCTACTACAGGTTTGTCATTTGAAATTGACCATCTTACAAAATATTTTCACTTCTCTGCACATCATTTTTTGAAAGCGAAAATAAAAAAATTGATTTCTTCATACACTTTCAAAGATTTCAAAAGAAAGCAGATATTCTTTCAAGTCTTCACTTTACCGCCTGTCTGAGAAAGTTGTTTATAATTGACATGACAAACATAAAATTGATTTAGTTTCTGAGAAGAGTGACCAGTATGGAATATTGTCTATTAACATCAGACAGAGAACATGAATTTACATTTAATGGCAATATCCTTCACAATGGAGCAGCCACAATGACTTACAAATGAGTTCTAGCTTGACTATGAATGGAGCTGGCAGATAAATCTGTCAGCACATCTTTCACCCTGTGACCCCCATTTGAGTGTACATTGGTCAAGCCATGGTATTGGAAACAATAGGAACGAACCAAAATCACAAATGAAAGGGATCAGCTCTTCTTCTCATCATTATCACAAGACTGAAAACTGTTCAATAGGATTGTTCTAATGATATTGAGTACCATACTCTATGAATATTCATAAATATCTCATTAATATTCATGATATGCAAAATTTGTATCCTGAATGTACATTTGGATAATCGTGTGAGTACAGTTAATTTCAGAAGTAACAGATCTGCAAGATAAAAAAATTGACATTTAAACTGCATTAAAACAAAATTGAAATATTAGGTAGAAGAGATTACACAAAAGATGTGCCTGACATAGTCTTTTAGGTCATACTAAACATTTTGTAGTTGGTTCACACTTTTGCAGTGTTGTGTGAGAGTCAGGTAAACTTTCATGTGCTTAGATACTGTGTGTCAATACAGCTGGGGTAAGTTCCTGAGAAATGTGGGGTTGGGTGACATTTTTCCACTGAATTGGTAGTGAAATGATTTCCAATGCAATCCACTAGATGTCCAACAGAAAGCCTGTTTTGATCTCACAATGAGATTGATATCCAATGAGAGATGTGACTGGGTTCTGGTGTAGGATTATTTTAAAATGCCAACCGACCAGCAACCCAATCTTACCTCTATTTTGCTGCTCGTCCCAACAGTTTCAGTTCCCGCCGACACTGTCGTCATCCAAGCCTTCGACACAGATTCCATTGAAGTCTTGTGGGCGGAAGTATCCGATCCCTCCGCTACTGGCTACCTTGTTTCAATCGACCCAGCTGACGGTGAAAATCCATCGGAAACAAGACCAGACTACATTGCCAAGGACACATCCAGAACAAGCGTGAAGTTCACCTTTGAAAATTTGGTTCCAGGCAGATTGTACACCATCAAGGTTCAGATCTCAGGACCTAACACTTACATCACAGAATCTCAGAGAACGTGTAAGTTTCCTGTCCTATATAACCTGCTCACCCCTAAGTCAATATAAAGATGTCCACAATCACCATTTAGTAAGTATGGGTTTCTGTCAAACCATGCTGGTGAAAGGAGTTACAGATTACCATGGTTCTTCCATATTTGCCTGGTATTACGGTTGTTTCTGATGGTCAATTCAGACAGCCATACTCAGAAACGGAAACAAGTTTCACACTCATTCTTGCATAAATAAATATTTTCTTTGTTCTTTGAGAAATCTGAGGTGATTTTTTTTTTCTTTCTGTCAATTTCTCTTCAACAGTACCAGAACAGATCGGCAACTTCTATGCTGGACAAACCACCTCAACCACCATTCAGCTGTACTGGGATACAGTCAGCCAGGGAGAAATTACCGCCTATCGAGTGCAGTACGTACCGAGCGACGGCAGAACGGAGTCGCCCAAGGTCTTACCTGTTGTTGGTACCCTAGGAGCTATCACCTTGGAGGGTCTGAGCCCTGCTACTCGTTACACCATCACGGTCGTGTCACTCGCAGGAAGTGGCGCTGATGCTACTGAAAGCATAGCTAGGGAGTACACCCAGCAAACCTGTGAGTTAAAACTCCCTAGGAGGGTGTAAATTTAATTTTCTCTCATCAATTGTTTATGTAAGTGCATGGTACAATGTCGAAATCTTCAAACAGTTGGAACTTGAGGAACTTCTCAACATTTCATTCGCATCAGCCTCATATACCATACAGATTGAGCTAGTATTTGTAAAGTATTTTGGACATTGAATACCCCTGTTTCAAAATATATTAAAGGTATACTGTCACTTGTTCCCTGTTTCAAAATATATTAAAGGTATACTGTCACTTGTTCCAATTTTGCCACAGTTACCATGGAAAGAGAAAATCTAACCAATCACAGATTTAAGTGGGTAGCCACTTTTTAAAAACCAGCGCCCTCATATGGGCATTTTGAATACCAAGGAACGCCCCTTTGACCATATATGGGCATATTTAGATTACAGTTGATTGTATACCTTTAACTTTAAGATTCTATTTTCAGTTATGCAACTCATGTGTAAGCATACTTGTACATTTGATAATCATATCAAAGAGAGATTACAACATTTTTGCAGAAATTGTTTTCATTGAAATTTTTGCATTGCCATTACTCTCAATCTTTTGTATGTGAAAGCCAAACTGTAACTGGACAATGAATCATCGGCATTTTGATTAAATCGTTTTGTTTTTTAAAAAATTTTATTTCTCGCAGTGCCTGCCGAGCCAGCTGAAGTCATCATTAAGGATGTTGACTCAACCAGTATTACGGTGACATGGGGTGCTGTCGCTGGCAACGTGGTCGGGTATCTGGTCCGCATCGACCCTGCTCCAACAGACACAGGCGTGTCATCACAGCAACAGTTCAAGGCCAACAACGAGGAACGATTGGTTGATTTCACAACATTGGTCCCCGGTGAACTGTACACAATAACTGTCTCAGTACAGGGTGATGACCTTTCAGAGTCCGCTGTGCAGAGAACCAGTAAGTATATGTCAACATATTCTGCAGGCAGAATGTAGTTTGCCCCTTGAACTTTCATTTGCAAATCAAGAATGAAAAACCAAGTGACACTGGGCAAACTTTATTATGAGAGAAGCAAACTACACACTTGAAATACAAAATGGCCGCCATCCGTATGTTAACTCTATGGGAAAAACAAATGTTCAATTTTAAAATTTAAAATAATTAATTCAAAATTTTATTTACTCCATGAGCTTTTCAAAATGAGTCCCAACAAGTTTTTGGCTGAAAATGTATTGTAAAGGGTTGATAGACTGAAAATACCTCCCTAAGGTGATTCTACCTTAAAAGAATTATTACCTCAACAAGACTGGAATATGACCAAAAGTCAACAGTTTCAATTGGGATCACACATGTATTTTTGGAATTTTTTTACATAACAACTATTTGGTGATCGCACTCTACATTTAGACACTGAAATTGATGTCCCTTACAACTAGGCTATGATGCTGGATGTTGAAGTTTTACAACTTGGCATCTGTTAATTACTTTAAAGAGACAGAAGATACCCCCTGGGAAAGTGTTAAATTGTAACATGGCTAGCATGACCCCAATATTCTATAATCTTTCTAAATTCTACATTTGTGTGAAATTGAAGTGTCCAATGTGCAATGCTTTCAGAATTATCATTGACTTGTCAATTAATATAAACATAACTCTGACGCATATTATTGATCTGATAATTTTCAGTTCCATCCGATCCGGGAACTGTGTCTGTTGACAGTACGACGGCTGTGTCAGTTAACATTACTTGGGAAGCAGCAAGTGATGTATTTGACAATTACGAGGTTGTCTACGTGAGAGCATCGGACAAACAGACGATCACTGTTGGCACAGTGCCAAGTGACCAACACTTCCTCCTTGTGGACGGATTGAGCCCGAATTCCTCATACACCATGCAGGTGTTCACTGTCAGTGGATTGGACCAAACTGTTGAAAAGAGTGGCCCCTCTATTGTCATTGCAACTACAGGTAAGAGCGCCCTCTATTATTATTGCTACTCAGTAGACAAAGCGCCCCATATTGTCATCACCACTACTGGTATATACAGATAAGAGCGCCCTCTTGTCGTTGCTACTGTAGACAAGAGCGCCCTCTATTATCAATGCAACTACAGGGAAGAGTGCACTCTGTTGTCATTTGCTCAAACAGAGAACTATTCAAATCAGGTCAGACTCCTATCTGCTTTTCTGTAAAGACGAACTCTGCCAACTTGTGTGGTTTATGGTGTTGTATTTCACAAGCGTTGAATTAATCTTTGCTGTACCAAATTTTGTACCATCCTTTGACTTTTTTTTTCAATGTTGCAAAATTAGACCTCGATCATTACAAAGAAAATATGATGAACTACAAAGTTGCAAATTTCAACTTGACTTTGATATTTTGTTTAATGATACCTTCACTTGAATTCGTAGATGCTATCCCTGAGGATCAACTCCTGATCCAGTCACATGACACGACATCCATCGATGTGCTGTGGTCCCAGAGATCTGAGATCGGAGTCAACGGATACCTGATCAGTATCGATCCAGCCGATGGTGGAAACCCCTCAAGGATAAACCAACTCTTCCTTCCAAAAGAAAATTACCGATACACGTTTGATAACCTAGTGCCAGGAAGAGAGTACACCATAAGGGTTGAGGTGATGGGAGCTGGTGAGCAGGTAGAGGCATCTCAAAGGACTGGTAAGTCTAAACTATTCACCCCTCAATTCCCAATAAGAAGGTCCACAATTGCCATTGATTACTATTATAGGTTTGGGCCGAACCATGGTGGTGATAGGGTTATTTCACAAATATGCAGGCGTTGAGTTTATCCAAGTTGGAAGCTACTCCCTGTACGGTGAAAGGAAGACAACAGTTGGCTATCCAAATGCAAAAAATAAAAAAATGCTGAATGGAGATATTATGCAGCAGGGCAATTTTTTTGTAAAATTATGTTTTCCATGCATGTCACATCACTCCAATCTGATGGATTTCAGATACAGTACCCTTGAATGTGGTTTATAATACCAAGTTGTGTTATTTTTTACCTGGGTTATCATTTGTTGTCAGTTTTCTAGATATTTAGATGTCTTTTCCTGATGTGAGACAAAACCATCCAATTCAATACTAGCAACTGCATTGTAATATTTCCTGTGTTATGCAAAAGACATAACAGACAAATTCAGACGACTTTATTGTGCTGAATTTTCTCAAATTTTTTTCTGTATTTCAGAACCTCTTCCACCTACTGCCATTGTTAAAACAGCTGAGACCCCGACCACCATCACATTTGCCTGGACACCAGCCAGTGGTGATGTTGACAGCTATGAATTGTCCTACAGCCCTGAAGGAGGCAGTGAGACTTTCTTGGCCGTGGTTGGCGGAGACGATACGCGGGAATACACATTGACACAGCTTGATCCCACCACTTCATACACGGTCTATATTAAGAGTATCAGTGGAGCTCTGGAAAGCTCAACAACTTCCCAGAGCCTGACAACTGGTAAGTAACAAAAAGGAAAATATCTGTGACTTTTGATAGTATTTTTGTTTTGAAAACACACACATTTTCTTATTCTTTCTGTGAATTGTGTTGAATTGCAAAGTTCTAACCTGACCTCTCAACCAGTGTTTACAAATGCAAAACTGTTGTTGAAATGAAGTCTGACTAAAATTCTGTTCTCAACAACAGCGTCGATCATTACACTCGTGTTTGGCAATGTCTGTGTTGAAAAGGCGGGTCATACTCTACTTGTGTCCTGATCATGTGACATCTTCCCTCAATGGACAGTGTCCATGTTACAGGGATAGCCACTTCTGCATCCTGCCCAAATGGTAGCTAGTTCATGTGACATGAACCAACTACAACACAGTAACACTGGACAGGACTTGGCGTATGGTATTACTGTATTCAAATGATTGATGATGCATAATTTTTCTGACATGTGAATTTGTTGAATCATTTTTTCCAGCAACCATCCCAGCTGGTGATATCGTTGTAAGCCTGTACACCACAGATACCATTGATATTCTCTGGGGTGCCATAGAGGGCGCCACTGCCTACCTCCTGTATCTGGATGGCGTGTTTGTCAAAGTTGTCAGCTCCACTGAGAGACTGGAACAATCATTCACATCCTTGACCCCGGGTCAAGAATACGAAATCAAGATTCAGATCTCAGGAGTGACGGTAGAAGACAGTGTTTTGAATCAGAGAACAAGTAAGTATCATAAAAGTCTGTCAAATTCTTCATGGTGTTATAAAAGTACCAGTATTTTCAGGTTGGACTCCATTAATTGTCAAGAAGAATTCTTTTCAGATGAAATAAACTTTTGCAGCACAGTGCTTGTTAAAAAATTATAGTACACAAAAAGATAATATTGAACATCAAAACCAGTGTATCCATTTGTGTTTACATCAGAGGTATATGAAATCATTTAGCAAAAATAAATATTTGGCCTACATTATGAAGAGACCTTCTGAAATGAGTCTTCAGAAATTGTGAAAATGGTGCTTTGGTTCCGCCAATGTTCTGAATGAAATTGTGGATATGATATGCCAAAAGGATACAAACTCAAAGTGCAGTGAGAAAACAGATTTCATTGACAGCAGTATGTGTCAGGCACGTATTTCTAAATTAGGGCTATTCTGATACTGATACACTGTACACAATAAGCAGTTTTAACATTTGCTAATGTCAATAACCTTTTCACTCCTTTTATTTCAGAACCGAATGCAGTTTCACAACTCAACTTCCAAGACGTAGGAGCATCCGGCCATTCCTTGATAAGTTTCACATGGACTAACCCAGGCGACGTGTACGACGCTTTCCGACTCATCTACGAGCCTGCCGATGGACTTGTTGCATCTCCTGTGGAAATTCCCGTGGAGAGTGTGGAGTCAAGTTATGAGTTTGAGCTGACTGGATTAACACCCAACACAACTTACACAATCACCATAGTTACGCTCTCAGGTACAGGAGACAGTCGCACAGAAAGCTCTCCATATATCCAAGAGAGCACAACAGGTAAGTCACAGATAATAGCTCCAGTATCAACCTTTTTACACTCCCTTCCCCTCCACCACTGGCAAAAGATATCATAAAGATCCTTTTGTACCCATGACAAAGTTTTACTTTGGTGAAAAAGCTTTTTGAAAATTAAGTAGAGTTTAGGTATACACAGATGATACTTATATTGCCCTAAGTATACAATATGTATGGCTGACTCTGTACTTTTTGTAGAGTTCATGGTGTGTTTTTTTTATTTGGTGAAAAGAACACTGTGAAAGTTAAGTATTATTTTGGTAACATGAATAAATTATATGTTGCTTTAAGTATACTAGTACATTATGTAGGGCTCACTCAGTACTTAAAGGTTCAATGGTTCGTTGTGTTTTTATTTGGCAACCCTGTAGAAGTTAAGTAGTGTTTAAGTATATTCAAATGATACTTATGTTGCCCTATGTATACAATATGTACAGCTTATTTTCTACTTCTTGTAGATTTCATGGTACTTTGTGCTTTTAAGGAGGCTAAAAAATTTAACCATGAAGGTTATTCTACTCCGTATTTTTCGTGAAATTCCAAGATTATAAAGTATCATTGGTGTTTGAAACCCAACAGATGCAGCGGCACCGGCCGAAATCATCTTCAAGCAGACAACAACGGACAGCATTACCATCATCTGGGGAGGAGCAGACGTAGACTTCCAACTCTACCTAATATCCTACAACCCTCCGGATGGCAATCAGGATGAATACACCTTACTCACCGACCAGCCAGATCTGGACTTGGAGCTGACCTATGACGGTTTGACCCCAGGTCGTCAGTACACATTCACTGTCTCCATCAGGAAGGATAATCAAGATTTGGCAACAGACACTGAGCAACAGAGAACAAGTAAGTCTCACCCCCGTTTCCCAGCAAATATTTCCACACTTCTCATTGAAAACAATAGGTTTGGATAAAACCATGGTCATGATGGTGAAATTTGGTGTAATCAACTCCACATACCCACCCTTCACTTCTAATATCCACCGTACCCACCTACTATCAAAGTATGGTTTTACCCCATTGTTTTCAGTGATGCGATTGGACTGACATATTGAAATATAGGTGTGACTTACATAATTTTTATTCTTTTGTCACAAACTGATGAAACAAGTTTATTTTCCTTTCGTTTAGTCAGTAGATGTTGTAATGAAGTTATTTTTTTTCCATTTTTTTCTTCTTCAGTACCTATTGCTCCAGCAACTGTAGTTGTTTTAAGTAGGCAATCAACAAGCCTGGAGGTCACTTGGAGCACAGTTACTCAGGGTCATGTTGATCAGTATGAAGTGTCGTACGTCCCGACCGATGAAAGTGCCGAAGAAGCTGTCGCAGGATACGTCGACGCCGCAGATCCCCGACTGTTCACCGTCAGCGGTCTACAGTCCATAACAGAATACAGCGTTCTTGTCCGATCCGTCAGTGGAACGGGGTCCTTGCAAACCAAAAGTGAAGCTGTGTCAGTTGTTGGCACCACAAGTATGTAGTGTATATAATTATGTAAATGTTTGCAGAGCCAGGACCTGTAACTTTTGGTGATTTCTTTTTTTGTTAAAAGTTCTTGTTCCACTCTCAAAAACCATGTTGAAACACCTATTTAGCTTGTCAACACAGCTTCTATACATGTGAAATGTAGAGTTATTGTTTACATTTGAATTCTAGTCCAGACCAGAATTCACTTGTCAACAAAACTGATGCAGTTCACACACGTACACACTGAGTTGACAAACTGAACACTGTGTGTATCCCAGCATGCTTTGGGGAGTAGAACAAGAAATTAGTTGACATACAAAACAAATAGTGAGAAAATCATCTGAAGTTACAGCTACTGGGCCTGTAAATTAATGCAGAAGGCTGCTGATGATTTTGACCATGTTCATATATTTTTAATGGAGTATTATCTCCAGAGATTACTGCATTAAAGTTTGCTAGTACAATGATCTTTTCGCAAATTAATTTTGCATTTCACTCCATACCCATGTCAGTAAATACCAGCGGGGCCCATTTTCTTGGTCCTGTTGTCAGTCACTACATGTAGATACACAAATTCAAGAGTCAATATAAATTTCAAAGCCGTTGTAAGTTGCAATTGTGTATAAGGCTGAATTCTCTTTCATTAATTGATCATATTTCACTACCCCTCACAGAGGAAATCATATTAACGACCTTGGTTAGCGGCACAACACTGGTCATCCTTGGCTGGACGGAACCTGCTATCGCTGGGGAATTCACCCAGTATCAGATCGACTACGCCCCTGATGATGGCACTCCATCTTCTGGCGAGACATACAACAGGGGTGCCACTCCTAGCACCAGGCTTCAGGGGACCTTCAGCAGCCTTGTACCAGGGAAAGAATACACATTTACTTTGTTTACTCTCAATGGAGCTGTGAAGACCCAGCTTGATAGTATAACACTTCAGACAGGTATCGCTTGTTTTCTTTTTTTATGACAGAACCTTTACACTGTGACTTCAGTGTTTGCCATAGCTTGGGAAATCAATGGGGTGACCATTTACATAACAATGCAAAATTTGCATATTCCCGTATTTTTTTAAGTGAATGGTTTGCATACAAAAATTGAAAATACATTATTTTAAAATCATCAACATTAAATTGAATCCTGGGGGAAAAATCAGATATTTGATTTCACAAATATAATGTTAGAATTTCATATCATTAACCTTCTGAGGCTTTTTTTACCAGCAAAGAATTTGTCAATTTTTGGAGTTCAAACATCTGTCCTTCAGATACATCATACTTTTTAAGCAACTACACTTCCTAGGCTTGACTGTTATTTTCAATTCCCTACAGAACCACTGTCTCCTGAAAATCTTGCCGCGACAGTACAGGGTCCGAACAGCATCGAGGTTACCTGGGAACATCCAGCTAACGGTCTGTACGACAGTTTCAAACTGACCTATGCTAATCCGTCAGGGAATGCTGACGGAACTCTCACATCCCCCATCGTCTTTGACGATGATGATGACCTGACTGTCGTGCTTGTCGGACTTGAACCCAACACCGTCTATGATGTTTCCGTGGTAACAATGGTTGGATCAACCGAAAGCCAGGCAGCTGAAATATCTGCTACAACAGGTAATTACATTCATTCTTTAATTTTCCTCTATTGTACGTACATACATACATGCAACCATACACATACGTACATTTGCACTAAACGCACATACATACATACATACATGAACATTACATACATACATACACATAATATACATACATATATTCATACATACATATGCACACATACGTGCATATGATACGTCAATACATACATGCATACGCACATACATACATACATACATACATACATGCATACATGCACATACACACACAGACAAATCATGCAATTGAAAATATCTGTGACATGCCACTTTGTAAGACTTAATTCAGGTATGTAACTGTATTAAATTAAATTTCTTCCATTTGACAGCTGTCGGAGAACCAGGTGGTATCAATATCAAGGAAGTCACATCGGAGAGCATACGGATCACTTGGAATGAGCCCTCTCCCGGCACGACATACAGTGGTTTCACCGTTAAGTGTGAAATGGATTCCACAATCATTGCACAACTGTCCTTTGATGACAGAGATCCAAGAAATGCTACCTTCGATGGACTGACACCAGGAGAGATGTATAAAATTACTGTCATCACGCATATTCCAGCGTCTGCAGATCTGACCAAAGTTGCCTATCAGATTACAAGTAAGGATTTGCCGACCCCCTTGTATGATGGTTGCCAGCTTAACCCTTTCACCCCCAGTTCCCTGTATACAGGTCCAACTTTACCATAGAAAACAATGGATTTGGGACAAACCATGGTGGTGAAAGGGTTAAATGGATGACAGTACTTTCATGATGTTTTGCTCGTAAAAAGGCTATAAGCTGTAACTTTCAATAATTTTTTCAATTTTTTATATCTGATTTCAACGAGACTTTTTATTCTACTCCCAAAAGTATGTTGAGATACTGAGTATTTAGCTTGTCAGCTTAGTCTGTGTATGTTTAAAGTGCATTATTATTGTTGACAAGTGAATTCTGGTCCGGACTAGAATTTAAATGGTCAACAGCAATTGTGCATTTCACATAGACTCTGTGTTGTATAGCTAATTCGATGTTAAGAGTGTTTTAAGCAGACAGGAGGCAAAGTATAACAAATTTAGATCGATGTAAGGGAGAATTTCTCGGTGAAGTGAGAGAATTGTTCATGGATAGATATGCACCTAAAACTAGTGAATAATTGGTAAGTTTGCCAGTAACAGGCCAGTGATATGTCATACTTGTGTTGGTATATACCGTAATTTCATGTCAACCCCATCTTGAAGTTGTCATGTATTGTAAAGATCTTTTACATACTTTTTCAGGCAGTTTATCCGCCTTGCAAGACCAAAGACAACTATCTTTGCTGTCCAATGATTTCACAGGCTAACTGTAGGAACTACCTCGTTCATTTCAGATCCACTTGCAATCAGCGCAGTCAACATTGACAGTGTCACGCCGGATTCCCTTGAACTGTCTTGGAATGCTGAAGGCAACTACACGTCGTTCGAGGTGACCTACGACCCAGCAGACGGGAGCACAGCATCTCCATCAAGTGTTACGGAGCCCCACATCCTTCTGGAAGGCCTGTCTTCGCAGACAGAATACGCCGTTACCGTTGTGGTTGTTAGCGACAGTGCGGAAGCCGATGAAATGAGAAGCGATCCATTTACAGAGACCATCCAGACCGGTGAGTGCTGATGCTGCAAGTAGCATTCATCTTGTTAGCTTTGAACACGTACTAAGTTGTTTAGTGCACAAATGTTGAAATGGACTATAGATAAAAAGTCCATGTCGACCTTTCTTGCCATCTTTCCCAATGTGTTTGTCTGTATAATAAACGCAGCCCTATACGGAACAGTTCTTGAGCACAAAGCATCCACAGCTAGCTCTTACTCTAAAACGTTAATGTTTTCATTCAACTATCCATGGGTGTTCAGTTTTCTAAATATAATCAATTAGCTAAAGTCTGGTACATCACTATTGTGGAAATAGTGTATCATGTGAGGAGCCAAACGCTATGGAAACCACTTTTTTAGCATTCTATATTTTCATCGATGGTTTCCTCTTTTTTTTTAAAGCCAAGCCACCAGCCGGTGTTATCAATGTTGGCACAGTAACTGCTACCAGTATTGACATCACATGGGGACCAAGCGATGATCCGGCCGCGCTGCTGTACAGCCTGATTGCAACCACCGCCGACAGCCCCATCCCCATCACGGCCAACATACCCATTGGAGATGAAGCAGCCTACGTGTTCAATAACTTGATCCCTGGGAAACTCTACACCATCAGGGTCACCATTGAGGGCACTGGCATCTCAAAGGAAGTCCAACAGAGAACATGTAAGTGATAATCCAATGCTATCCTTTGCCAAAACATAAACCGACTTCATAAGGTGTTTGTCAAGAATTTGACCCACTGAGTAACCATTTTGTAGTAAGCAAATCACTCTCTGAGTCATCCAGTATTCTCCATTGATGATGGCTGGCCATTATTTGGTATGTACTCTGAATTACACTCACAAGAAATTTACAGAAATAAACCCACTGCCACAAGTGGCATTGAACAAAGTTGTTAACTTTGCTAAGTAAAGTTGTATATATTTCAATCACTACAAAAACATTCAGACATATGAGTGAATTTGCTACACTTGAAGAAAGGTGGGTGCGATCTTCCATACAGAAATATTTAGTTTCTAGGTGGCCCCCCAATAGCTTTTTTTATATAACTGAACCCCTAAGATTCTGTAAATTTGTACAATTGTCCATTATAGGTTTTGTCTTCTTTAGTATTTCCCACTATTTTTAAACCTTTGAATGCTGTAAATTTTTGTGCAAAATTTTACCAGTTTTTATAAATTTCTTTAATTCTTTTCAACAATTTTGGACTAAATGGACATAAGTTTTCATTGGCTACAATCTTTGATCAAAATTTTCCGAAAAAAAATTGAAAAAATTTTGTGGGTTACATTTTATTCAGGAGACAAAAGTTATTAGTTTTTTCTCATTTTGTTTCTAAGAAGTTTTTGTGCTTACCTGATCAAATCCAAACATAAGAAATCTGTGAATCAATATTCAACTGCAAATATATGACTTTCTAGGTAACTGATAGTTGTCAAGTGTAAGGCCTCTTAGGTAGCTGATGATTGATATGGACAAGACTCTCTAAGTACATGATTTTTCTTAAGTGCGGTACCAGCTAAGTAATGGTTGATATCTACTGAACCTCCTAGTTAAGCAGTGGTTGATATATTTAGGACTCCCTAGGTAACTAGTCTTTTTTCAATTGCAGTGCCAACAAGCCCTGGTCAGATAACAGTGACAGAAATCACACAGACCACACTGGCTTTCAGATGGGCAACAGCTGTAGGAGACTTTGACCGCTACGAGATCTATTTCTCAAGCGGAGCTTCTGAACAGCTGGCCGGTGAAGTTGACAAAGGTGGCAACCCGGAAATGACGCTGGAGAATTTAACACCGGGAACTGAGTACACGGTTAATGTTTACACAGTTAAGGGGTCTGGTCAGCACATGCAGATGAGTGTGCCATCTACTTTGACGGAAAGCACGGGTAAGGACCGTTTATTATGATAAGCTGGGAATTGAACTGTTATTTAGCTACATATAGGCATTGAAGGTTGCAGCTTCTATCAAAATTTGACAACAATATCCATCCATTTGGTAAAAATCTGTTCAATGTGGTGTTGAGAAAAACTTTAAGGTTCTGACAACTTTGTGTACATATACTACTGTACTTTTGGCATGAAGGTCGCACTCTTTGCTCGTATTCTGAGATGAGGATTTTTGAAATTATTGTAATTCAGTGCACTGTGGCATCACAAAATTTCTGATATGCAAATGAGCTCACCAGAAAAACTAATAGTCATGTTCTTCTCTTAAATTTCAGCTGAGGAAATTCTTGTCTTCACTTTATCCGGCAATATTCTGGTCGTTGACTGGGATATTCAGACTGGCGACTTTGACAACTATGAATTGACCTATGACCCTGCCAATGGCAACCAGGAATCTCCCATTGTCATCAGCAGAGGGCAGGCTACACAAGTAACCATCCAAGATCTTGTGCCAGGAACCATGTACGACTTTTCTCTGAGTCTCGTGAACAGCAGCGATTCCAGAAATGTGTTGATAACTACACCCTTCAATCTGCGTGAGTATCTGCAAGATATAGCCCTTATTACAGTCATGCTCTTTTTTTGTATTCAAATTAATCATGGAAAATTGACCAATCAGAGTTGGCCTTACATAGGTTCATCCATTTATCTCATGAGTTGCTAAAGCATATGCTTACAATTCAATGGCTCAGTGAAAGAGGAATATATATTATTATTTTGTCAAAATGTTGTTGATATTTTTAAAAATAATCCTTCTGTGAAAGGATAGAACAACAAAATTTTAACAGAGGCCCATAGGTGCCATATTGATGAAATATTTTCAAGGTGCATCTAAAGATTACAGGGTTTATAAGACTATAGTCTACTTTCTCCTAAAACAGAGAAAATCTGATGCGTCCATTTTACATCAGGCCATCAAAATGTCCCTTAGAAAAATCATTGTATGACATTGGGTATGATTTATGTCGATCAAAAAAAGTCAGCTGTTTTGGTAACAAGAGAAAGAATCTGAAATAAGGCTTATTAAAATCTGCAATTAATCAACCGTACAACAGCACATATAAGGAAACATTGGTTGAGTGTTTTTAATGAGATAGCAAAACATAAAGTTATCATAACTTTGCCTGTCTATTTTGAATCCCTGTCTGCATATTTCACTGTCTTGTGAAAATCCAATGACAACCCTGTAGGACAGTTTTAGTCTTTTGGTAGTTCTATGGAATTTTGATGAAATATATGAATATTATTCCATATGGACTGTATTGCCGTGTGGAAATCCAATGGCAATTCTATATAGACTGTCTTTTCCAATGGTGATCCCCTTTGATTCCCTGTAGATGTTTTCGCAATGAGACGACGGAAACCAAAAAATTTGATCTGTTTTGTCATGGATGTTAATGCTGTACTTTGTATGTCTCCGTAACAGCACCATTGCCCGTTAGCGGTTTGGCTGTATCTGGACAGATGGTCACCTCAGCCATGGTGGCCTGGTCACCGCAGACTGGTGGTATCTTTGACCGGTACTCCCTTGTTCTCACC